>NW_011967209.1:788060-865425 GCF_000949405.1 Vollenhovia emeryi | reverse complement strand
GATTACTAATTGTGCACTGAAAAAAATTTCTGGTTGAATATGGACGAATCAGATAATTCCTTTAGGATTTACCAGAATTCCTTTAGGATTTACCAGAATTTCTGTAGGATTACAGGAATTCTGGTAAATCCTAAAGGAATTCTGGTAAATCCTAAAGGAATTATCTGATTCGTCCATATTCAACCAGAAATTTTTTTCAGTGTGGGCCCCAAAATGGGTTATAACTGACTCTTTTTTTCCCAGAGTGTACATCGTGTTGAGAATTCCGCTGAACGAACAAGTATTCGCGTGAGTAAGTTACATTTTCACCGCATGATTATTCTCCCCCGTTTAATTCCAACAGATGACAGCATTGAAAATTTTGCGTCGTGCGATCTTAAGGTCTCCAGCTTAATTTTTCACAATTATCTCGAGCCACAAGAAATACCGTTGATCCCCGAGCGAATATTCGCGCGAAGAGCGAAAGTTATCGGGGTGCGAGAGCACCGCCTAGGGTGAGGGGGGGGGACCGGAGCAAGAGAGAGAAAGGGAGAGAGGGAGAATGAAAAATAGAGAAAAAAACGGAGAAAAAGCGCGGAAGAGAAAGAGGGCGAAAACCGCTGACGGCGTCAGGTGCAACGCTGACCCCGACACGTCGCCTGTCAAATCTCTATTTACCGAGCGACCAAAATGACCAAACTCAAACGAACAGTCCGATTCCGATGGCCGACAGCCAATCATACGCCGTCGGGACTTCGACGTTTTTCGCTCCCGGATTTATTCACTGGAATTCGGTGGAACATTTTCACCGTGGAATCGCAAATCGAGGCAAATCCCGCCCTCGGAAGCGTGCCGGCCCGCAACGCGACGAATTTCGCGCAGCCGTTAAATCGGGGCGACGAATTATGCGGGGAAACACGGAGAGAATTCGCGTCGCGGAAAATATTAGGAATTTTTTATTCAACGGCCTGCCGACCGTTGCTCGACGATTAACCGTGTTGTTATTACCGAGTTTTTGAAAACGCCTAAATCAAAATGGAAAAGCGCCCAGCGTATCTGGAAAAGGGACGGTGCACGTTGCATCCCGCATTTTCTATTCCCTCCAATCGTTCACCGACGCGCTAATGTTTGCAGAGCTAGAAAGTTTATTCGGCAGTTAACTAAAACGCGGGGTTTTTTTTCTCTCGACAGCGTACAGTTTCACTTAATTCTTGTATTATTTAATTGATTGCCAGAAAAAAATTTTCATCCGAAACTCCGCGAACCAAGGGACTGACCCAAATTTGTCGTGTCACTTTGTCACGCTGTCTCTTTCAAGATCTTTACTCTCGCGTGACTTCGTGCAGATGCGAAGCTTTCCCCCCCCCCCACAAAAAAAAATACAATTCAATTTCCGAATCACCACCGCGCTTTCTTGAACCGCATGATCAGCGTTCAAGCTTCGAGTACCGAAAGGCGAACGATCTGCATGGTTTGCGGGCAGAAGGAGAGAGAAAGAGAGACGAGTATCTGTCAGGCTCTCTCGCAGGCCCAAAGAAAGGTCGGCACGAAACATCTGTTTGACATCCCTGTTTGTCAAGGCGTGACTCGGCACTTGCGGCGCTCTCATACAAAAGCGATCTGCTACGTTTGACGAGCGATCCTTTCGTTTTCTCAGTAGTCGACCACGCTATACACGATCGATCTATGAACTCCGGCCATTCGTCCGCAATTGCGCGTGAAAATTGTAAACAAAAGTTATATCCCGAGGGGTGGAAAAGCGTGCCCGTGAGCAGATGGCAGAAGAGACCTCAGGTGAAGGTAACTTTGCGAATCGTTAAGAGTCTGTACCGTACGCGTTGTCTTCGAAACATTTGGATTCAATCGAGTAAAAATTTATATCTCGGAAGCTAGCCGAAATTTAGTTCGGCCAGCGGCACACGATGCTTTCTTGCTTGCTGGTTTTGCATGCGTGCACCTTTGCTGGCTGGTGAGAGCCGATCAGGACGCAATCTTAACTCATCTGACCTATCACGTGGAATCCTGATTGGTTCTCACTAACTAGCAAAGGCACAAGCAAGCAATCCAGTAGAAAAAAATAGTGTCGTGTGCCCCTGGTTTTACTCTTGTCGAAAGACGAAGCGAAATTCAGTAGCTTCTGGTAGTTTTCCTTCTATAATATTGAATGTATACAACTTAAGGTGTAAGAAATAAAATTTCAGCCAGTTCTAGTCAATAATATTACTTGTTTGTAATTTATCACTGGCGAAGACGATATCAATCGTGTATATAAAAAATACTTTCACTTATGGCCGATTTTTTCACTTCCCGATAAAATTATCCGGAGGTTAATCTCAAGTTTTGGCCAATCACGTGCATGGATCTGGTAGTTATCTCCCGTTTAACTTTAACCGTAACATAACTGGATGTGAAGAAATCGGGCATTAGAGTGATAATAAACTTTGCTGTATGTAATAATCCCCGATATTGCCAGACAGATACCACGAAAAGTTGCGGACATGAAATAAAATTTTTCTACCTACGGAAAGCAGAGATTTAAAAATCCCTCGATAAAAAATATATAATCATCTCCCTCAATATTACCGAATTTTCTATCAAATGTAAAAAGGAATCGTTCATATTTAATTTCGCGTAATCAATCTCACATCAAATGTGTACTTACATGTCGTGGCACGATTGACCAAACCTTGTGGGATGAACGAGACCTCATGGCACTTTGTAAAACACCTCGGTATCAATCACACGCGATAAGAAAGGAAACACGAAAAATATACGATTGCACGAAGTCACTGCTCGCACTCGGTATTTCCTGTCAATTTTTCCGATGGTACCAATTTTAATCGACAGAAATCGCCGATGTTATATAAATTTAACTATCGATGAGTAAATATTACAATATAATTAAGCACGAATGAGATTAATTTATATTTAATTCTCCAATTAAACGTATCGCGATGAAATTTGCCTCAAATTTTGTCTCAAACCAGCATTTGTACGATTCAGTCAATAAAACAAATTCAAGATTCTATATTTCCGTTAATAAACGAAAAACTGAAAAAATTCTACATTTTAACACAGCCAACAAATTATACTCGAGGCGACGAGAGACTCAATGCGATGATACGAGATGTGTCCGAATGCGAGCGTCGTTTAAAGCAGCAACTATCGTCCGTAATTATCGCAACGAAGAAATAATTTCAAGTTAGTAAGCGTTTCGATTCTTGCACGTACGGATCTCACGTGTGAATCGCGGTTGACCGAGCGTCGATGGCAAATCGCGAGGATTCAGCGACCGCGCGACGATATCGATCGCCGATTATTCGCGAAGAGCGAACGCGGTTTCTTCCCGCACTTCCGTCGCGAACGCGTATCACGGAGAGAATGATACGTTATGCGGGGAACGGCGCGAGCACAACAAGCTCGTTCAACTGCCGCCGCGTGAATGATCCTGCGTACGGCGTGACCTTGTTGTGCCGAGATTCCAAAAAACGACGTAGCGCTATAGACCGAGCGCGTAAACAACTCGGTCGAAAAACCGAGCGCCGGTTTCACGAAATGACGTAGCGCCGTGAACGGTCGAAAAACAGTCTATCATTCGGCGCGGTTCAGTGCGAATGTTTCGCGTGTCTTCGCGTCGCTCGTCGTAACGCGATCGTTCTCTACGGGAATCTCGATCGTCTCGTACGAGAGATACCAACATTCGTCAATCGCGTTCAAGTTACTGTCGCGATCCGTAGCCATATCTTCGGCTTCCACGGTGATTCGTCGAGACGAATGTGCGTCGTGACACTTTTCGCCGGGACAAAAGTGCGCGTATAACCTAAAGTTACCAGTTTCGTCGCGTTCGGGAGTGCCGTTTAAGTAATCGTTCTCTACGGGAATCTCGATCGTCTCGTACGAGAAATACCAACATTCATCAATCGCGTTTAAGTTACCGTTGCGATCCGTAGTTATATCTTCGGCTTCCACGGTGATTCCACTCGTCGAGACGAATGTGCGTCGTGACACTTTTCGTCGGGACAAAAGTGCGCGTATAACCTAAAGTTACCAGTTTCGTCGCGTTCGGGAGTGCCGTTCAAGTAATCGAGCCAAAGACTTTTCAAAACCTACGTGAGGAATGAGTATTCGTTAAATGTCCGTTCCTGCCGATGGCCACACTTCCGAGACTTGGCAGTTTTTGAGGTTAATACTCGTCGACTCGAAGTGGAGGCGAACTCGACTGAACAGAATACCTTCGCACGGGCTTTAATTAATACCAACATTCATCAATCGCGTTCAAGTTACTGTCGCGATCCGTAGCCATATCTTCGGCTTCCACGGTGATTCGTCGAGACGAATGTGCGTCGTGACACTTTTCGTCGGGACAAAAGTGCGCCTATAACCTAAAGTTGCCAGTTTCGTCGCGTTCGGGAGTGCCGTTCAAGTAATCGAGCCAAAGACTTTTCAAAGCCTACGCGAGGAATGAGTATTCGTTAAATGTCCGTTCCTGCCGATGGCCACACTTCCGAGACTTGGCAGTTTTTGAGGTTAATACTCGTCGACTCGAAGTGGAGGCGAACTCGACGGAACGGAATACCTTCGCACGGGCTTTAATAAACGGGGGTGTAAAATCGCGCGAACGATTTGTGCTCTCGCGAGTGTGCCGGAGGACAATCCAAGTGGAGGGGGAGGCCCAGGGGAGGCATCAGGCGCCAGCGGAGCAACTTTAAGGTAATTATATTTTATTTAGTGTAAAATGAATCTCTTTTTCCAGTTCATTTTTGAGTCCTTTTGTTTCACAATTCTACAATTTCAAAATAATAATTGGAGAATACGAAATAATTTAAAGTCTTGTAAAAGTTTATTCTCGCGAGGATCTTTTGCGGAACAGCTTTCGCGCATCAATCGTTTAAACATCAAATAAAACGTTTCGTAAGAATTACTTATATTTTACAATATATATTTTCTTGAACTGCTTTAATAAATTCTACATCTGTGTGTTACAGAAACAACATAGCGACCTCCGCTGCTGCGCATCGGGTGGTAAGTCGAGAAACTTTTTTTATCAAGGCAACGAATCTACATTTCGTAGATCGTAGACTGTAGTTCGTAGATCGTAGATTAGTACATCCCATAGATTCGATGCCTTAAAATGGATTGGTTACAATAATTTCATGTTTATTTTACTATATTTCGTCTATCGAAAGGGAGTGATCGCGACTTTTACTGTAAAGGGTTGGGTGCCCCATTGCAGCACATCATATATTTTCACGCAAAATATGACGAATATTATTATATTAATGTATTCAACGAGTTATTTACTCTTGTAGCCTATCCATTTTTCATTAACAAATTTATATATGTATAACGTAAAATAATAGACGTGAGATTCTAATATTTTGTTGAGAACGCTGAAACTATACTATTTTCATACATTATTTCAGATTGTTAATTAACTGGAATATTCAATTGTCGATTTATCTTTCGAAAGTTTCTTTTCTCTGGGTCTCACGTCATTTATTCTGTATATGTAGCTTGCGGTACACTTTCAAGATGCGTCTCGCATGAATACATGCATTAGACGCATCTTCGTATTTTCGCGGTCGGTCTTCGCGATCAGCTTTTCAGAAAATTTTCAAGAATAGTTTGTTTAATTTCATCCATATTAGAAATTTTACTTTATCGCGAAATATAATTAAAATAAATATAACGCGAAGTAAATTGTTTTTTTTCTATATAGACATATACTTGAATTTCGAATTTAAAGATTGAGTCACGAAGAGTCACAGTCATTATCTATTCTCGAATAAATAACGGAAGTAAAAGTATATTTGAAGAGTTTTATACAGCAAATTTTTTAACTTAATTTTCTTCTTTAATTAACTTCTCGTCGCCGTGCATTTCAATACGATCGACGCTCGCATATAGTTCGAACCGTACGAAAATCTGTCGGTGATAAACCGACTATGGAAGGAGTTTTCTTCCTTCCTGATCTCTGGTCAAAATGACCAGACTGTATATGGCCAGGAGCAACGAAAGGTATGTCCAAACTGGCCCAACGAAAGAAAACTGGATACGACGAGTGGTCAATATTAACCACTTGATTTCTTTTATTTGTCAAAATTCGGGTGGGTTACATTCTTATCTTCTTTGCATATTCTCGCATTTAACGAAAGACTTGTAGGTTTATCAACAAAAAGTTGAAACGCGGGTAAGTAGGAAAATAGATAGGACTATACAGCGGAATACGCGTAGGTAAAATGGGGATTCGAGTAGGCAGGGGGACATAACTCGATAATTAAAAAGATAGATAAAATTATTACTGCAATGTATTACTATTAAATATAATTATATTTGCCATTATTTTTAATGAAATATTTTTAATAGAATATATTTCTAATAAAGCACACTTTTAATTAAAAAAACCTCTACAAGTTAATATAATTTTAATAAACTACTAAATTACACAAAAATTATTATTATAAACGTTACATTGTAATTTTACGACATTAGTTGTAAAAATTAGAAAAATGTAATATTGAATATCTGTAATGAAAAATAGTCGGAAAATAAAACAGCGTATTAATTTATCACACAGAGTACAACAAAGGGAACTCGAGGGCTAATTTTGCGGCGCGAAGATACAATTAAACTCGTTTGTCCACAGTCTATCAAGAGAAAAAAAATCTCAAGTGTTTGCGCCAAAGTGTAACTCCACTTTTCACCGATAAAATTCCAGGGGAACTTAATAGATTTTGTTATCACGTGCCGATGGAGCGTGGATAAACGGTGTGTGTAAAGAGAATGCCGCGGAATTGAAGGTAATAGGAGGGTTAAAAGGTGAACTTGGCTTGTAGGGCATCTAGCCTAACTATTGTGACACGTGCTCGCCTTTGTATTACGACAACGACGAGGTCGAACTTCCGTCGTGGCGCACGTGGATCACTTGTTGCTGGGACGTATTATACGTTAATCCCTATGTAGAGTCATGAGTTATCATTTGAAGCTATCGAGCGAATTTCTCCGTTCTGTAGACCACTGAAGAATTTACACTTATTACAGGTACCTTCGATAAATAAAACATTGAGCAGTTTAATTCTCAAATTATTACTTTAACGTTTCAAATTGTTTATCATTTCCCTTTCTCTCTGCAATCTCATTCACCTCATGACGTATTAATCGGTGTAAATTTTCATTTATTTATCTCTTCCCCCTCTCCTTCTCTCTCACCCACAATTATTAAATAAATATAGATATTACGTAATTAAAATTGATGGGGAAGCCCGATAATGATGCACCAAGTTAAAGTAAACTCCATTACAACTTTCGGGACCCGCTGCATAAATAATCCGATAGGCATCTGTCGCGACGCGAGCGAGGAGTATTTCGAAATCGTGGAACGAGCAAAACAAGGACCACGGAGTAGACTCGCGTGTCGCACATGGTCCCAATCTCGGTGAAGGTACTTTGCCAGAAAAATCAAAGGGGGTGACAGACATCTCCGAAAATTGGTTTCTCGTATTCTTCGGATTGCACCGTCTCGACGCGAGCCTGCAGCTGAGACGTATCGACTGCACGTGTTCCTCTCGAATCCGATCGTCGTCTAAGCCATTTCCTCTCCGTCCCCGGTGGGGACGTTTTGCTAGTCCTTTTCTTCTCCTTTTTTTATACGCGGCGCTTCTTCTCGTCAATGGGAAAAAGAAAGAGAGAGAGAAAGAGAGAAAAGTCAGAGAGAATCCCCTCCGTGTCTAAAAATATTTTTATGGAGCCCCCGCTGCGATCCCAGGCGAGTGTCGCGGCTGCGCCTAGCTTCTGTTATGATGACCTCGACGCGTTGCATCGGCTCACCCCCGAACGGGACTGCGATTGTAAACCGGACGGAAGTTCCCGGCTATTAGTGACAAAATATGTGTAATATTTCCGGCGACCCAGAGAGCGAGCGCGACACGTCGGTACCATCGTTCATTTAACGATACCATTGTCGCGTTTCATGCTCATACGATCGACTCGGTCTGACGGTTGCCGGCAAAATTGAACGGTATCGATTTTTATGACATTTTTTAATAATCACATATAATATACGCGATATAATAGCGCGGTAAAAATTTCTATCGATATACATTTTAACATCTCAAATTTCGCCTCGTATTTTCGCCGGACGAATATATTTGCTGCAATAATGAGGAACTCGTGGTATAAATTACAAATTGGGCTATTCTGTATTACATAATATCGCTTATTTTATATATTCGCTAATAATTATTACAATATATCCCGGCATAATAATGAGATACTCCGCGTATCTGAACAACGCCGGAATTTTTGTGCAGCCTTTACGGCTTACACGCAACCAACCGGATCTCAAAATATTTTTTTGATGCTCATAAAAACTGTCCGTGCACGAGGGATTGAACGGATCGCGATTAGATCGCGCGCGGGGACATTTCGGAATGGCACGCAGTCGCCATCCCGGCGATCAGCGGCGTCAATAAAATCCATCGGTCGTTAAAACGTTAACTCCGAGCGAAGGATAGTGTCGCAACCCTTTACGTTCGCCGATATCGCCGGATCAATTACGATTTCGTCGAACCTCGTCAGGCCTTATCCCGCGCCGCGATCTATGCGCCGTCACAACGAAACCGTCGTGCCGTTGCACCAGTAAGGAACACGATCACTCCCTACCACCGGCACCTATCAACGCACCAGCAATACGGCGATATCGCGAAGGTGTCGCTTCGATATTTTTCATATTAACAAACAATTTCTCTCTCTAAAAATCAATCAGCGGATTATCACTGATAAGGACGAATGGTCACTGATTTACAGTTATTAGTGTACCGCTGAAAGTCGCAGTTTTCACCCTCAAAAAGGATTTCTGTTACCGAGACAAAAAATATTCTTGGCGCATTTGTATTTCTCACAACTTCATTTAGTATAAAAATAAGACAATATCCAAACAAAGTCACTAATTCTTTTTCTCCTCTAAGTAACTTGTCGTTGTTCTTCCGTTTAGAATAAATTTTCCCTCCATCTCGTAACGCACAAAGTTGGCGCTGCGACATTCGACAAAAGACGATTCTAGATTTTAGAATTTTTCATTTAAGATTCAAATATTCCTTTCTCATATAATAAATATGCTATATCGATCCTATTTTATGACACATTCAAGTGCAATAGCATTGGATCCGGAAATTTTTTCTGTGGGTGTATTTACATAACTGTAAATCAGCGAGTATTCGCTGTGTGATAATCCACTGATTGATTTTTAGAGAGTCCAATTGTATCCTTTACCAGTTTTTCCAGTTTTACCGGCAGTGAATTTTTCCAATTTAACGCCGTCATTGCTAACTTGAAAGTAACTGCGATACAATGCAGCATATAATACAGTGATGCTGCACAAACTATATAATCATATATAATGCAGCTATAACAATATTGCAAAGACTATATAATGTAGCAACGCGTGGTACACGCCTACGAAGGGGGGCTCGCGTGTGCGCGCACGCACGGTCAATACATCCCCGGCGGCTGTTGGAGCGCGCGCCCGAGCGCGGATATAAAACGCTCGTGCACCGAGAGATAAACGTATCGAGATAAAACCGCACAATATCATTGGTCGGAGGTCTCCCGCGGCCCTTCCACCTCGCCTGGCACCTTCCTATCCGCGCGCCGCAGCCGCACACTTACGTATCGGTATCCGTTGCGGCCGCACGTAAGTATCCATCGCGATACGCAATACGTGTACGTACGAGAGGCGCGCGTTCTTGCAAATACGATGCGGATACGATGCGGATGCGCAGGCGGAAGGAAGGGAAAGGTGGCGTGTAACGCGTTCGTCCCCCGTCAAGAAAGCGCAGAGATATCCGCGCGCGCGGACGACGGGGCGAGTGCCCAAAGTTCCGCGTAGTTTCCCCCAACGTCTTAGTGATTGAAGAATCGCGCCGAGCGTATCATCCAGCGCGACGCACATGGGCGATGAAGAAGGCCGTACGCACACATAAGAAACACGTTAGGCCCGAGATAGGGACAATCTCAATGATACAGCAAGCGGATATGCCGCTCGCCTCGTTGCAGCCGCATCCCTCTCTCTCACCCCGCCGCATCTATCTATAAGCATGCCCCGCTCTCGTTTCTTCGTTAGACGCGCCGCATGCCGCTCGGAGTTAAAGTGCTCCGAATGTGTTGGTAAAGGACTCGATCCGCGGTCCTGAGTTCGATGCCACGGCACACACCGAAAGAGACAGAGAGAAAGAGAGAAAGACAGAGAGAGAGAGAGAGAGAGAGAGAGAGAAGGAGCGAGAAAGGGAGGAGAGGGAAGAACATTATAGCAAGATGACGGAGATAGAGCGAAACAGAGAGGTGGGAACGTGGCGAGCGAGCGGGAAAGAGCGAGAGAATGAGTATCGTGGGTACCGCCCCCTTTTTTAAACCACGCCTACTCTCGATATAATATTATATCCACCTCTACCACCTCCTATGTGTGCCGCCGTCTCTCTTTCTCTCTCTCTCTCTCTCTCACCGCCGTCGACTGTACACGCGCACCGCGGACACGTTTATGTAGGACGCACACAGAGGAGCACACGCACGATACAATGCCGCGTATTTGTCACGACAGCTCGCGCGCCGATCACTCTCGCCCTCCCCCTCCTCCTCTCCTTTTCTCTCTCGCTCCCTCCGCTGGTGATCCCCCCACCCCTTGGCCGACTCGTGCTCTAGCTCGGCAGCTATACCTCTCGATAGGTGACCCCTCTCGATTCCGCGGCCTCTAATCGCGGAGCATCTTTTCCCCGACAGTAACGATTATGCGTGCGGCATTTAACAACGCGCTTTTCAGACGCAGTCAAGGTGAACCGCTCATTCGATATCCGACAAGCGTCTTCGGCGCAGCTTTCCGGCCTTTTCCGTTCTCTCTAACGGATGCGCGTGTCCCACACCCAGGAAAAGAGATCTACTTAGGGTTAACCAAGTGACGTTGGAATCACGTTCCTTTGAATCTACTAAATTTTTATTCACTTGTATTAAAACATCTGCTAGATTTGACGAAGTGGATAATGAATTTTCTTAGAAATTTCCGTCTTAGGGCCAGTTTCACAAACATCGGTTATCTGTTAACTACACTGAAAAAAATTTCTGGTTGAATATGGACGAATCAGATAATTCCTTTAGGATTTACCAGAATTCCTGTAAACCTACAGAAATTCTGGTAAATCCTAAAGGAATTATCTGATTCGTCCATATTCAACCAGAAATTTTTTTCAGTGTAGGGTTCAGTCAACTCCCTATCTTTTTCTACCTTGTTCTCTAAGAAGAGACAGAGAATCAATTAACCGTCAGTTAGCAGTTAACCGACCTTTGTGAAACTGGTCCTTAGGCCCGGTTTCACCAAACGTCGTTTAATTTTAATCTTAGTTCAATTCACGTTTGTCTCTTTCTGAAGGAATAGTTAGGAAAGAGACAAAGAACGGATTAAGCTAAGCTTAAAGTTAAACAGCGTTCGTGAAACCGGGCCTCAGTCAGGTAAAATTTTGGTTAAGGTAAAGAAATCGTTAAGGTAAAGAAAGAACATTCGTTTGATTGCAAACCAACTTTCTTCTGGGTGCGTGCAAACATGTTGCGAGTTCTGGAGCGACTTAGCTACGCACTGTAGAGTAACATATTTTTTCGTACTTGATAATTTTTATCTTAAACAGCGCGTTGGAGGGAAGGGGGTGGAATTTACGTCGCGTTACCAGTATTCAAACGGTTAATCGCGGACGACACGTCGCCTCTATGTGGCAAGAATAATTGAGGCATTACAGACGCCTGTGCAAGTCTTAAACGCGGATAGCTTAGAATGGTTAAACCCAATTAAGGCGAAGCTAAGGCAACGTTTAGCCTTGAACGGGACGGCGTGCTGCACTGTTACCGAGATCACGCCTGTTTGACGGCTATACCGATTTGCAATTCATACTCGCGGGCCTCCGGATGATCAGCCGCTTATCTCCCGTATAGTCGCGCGCGCGCGTGAAAAACAAATAGTCGCCCGAAAGGAGAGAAAGAACTCTCGACACGCGCTCGTTTGCGGGCTCTCCTCGCTCGGAACCGGAGTTCTCCTTGCGCAGGTGTTCACGACTACGTTGCGGAACGACACGTTTCTCGAGAGAGAGAGAGAGACATCCGGGCGCGCGTCAAGGGAAGTGTCGTCCCTCGAAAAAGACTCGGCGAAGCGCACGGCTGCAATCGATACGCGCTTTCGGAAGCGCTCACTCGCCGAACGATCGGGCACGTACGTATTAATCCGGCGGCCAGGCAGGAAACGCGTAATTCGACGTTCTTACCGCGGTGTCATCTGTCCGTGGCAGGGTTTTACGTAACCAGGCGACTCCGCGATCTCCACGCGCGCCGGACGCGTCCCGTTTCTCTTCTTTTCTCTCCTCTCCCTCTCCCTTTTTGTTGTTTTTTTTTATTTCTTCCTTCTCGCGCGATCGTACCGGAGAACACGTGTCATTTTTAGCGCGTCTGCATTAGATAAGAATGGCAGTAAATCTCCGGGAACGTCTATTAGTATTCCGCCCGGTTCGCCGATCGACCGATCCCGCGGAATGAATGATTTGCCGCGATTAGCATTCGCGCGTGTGCTAAGTAATTCGGCGTGTCTGCTCGCCGGCCGTTATCGCGTCGTTGCATCACCGATTGATCGATGCCAAGCGGAGTTTACTCGCTACATATGGATGAGCGAGACGCCGCGGATAATTTAATTGTCCCTCTATGATCTTTTGACTTTTAATCTCTCTCTCTCTCTCTCCCCCCCCCCTCTCTCTCTCTCTCTCTCTCTCTCTCGAATCGATACGTTATATCATTTTTTAAATACAAGAATAGACGACTTTTGGCGATTGCTTGGTACGTGTACCAAAGTGCACCAGAGCGTACACTCGGCGTCATGAATGCTTTTACACTCGAAAGTAGCCGTTAAGTTCGATATATTCCCGTAGAAAAAATCATTTTGTTAAACTAAATTTTCCTATTGGACACCTTTGGCGTCTTTCGTGTAAAGACACTCATGACGCTGAGTGTACACTCTGGTACACTTTAGGTTTGTTTTCTGTTCCTGCACTGGTGAACTAATGCAGTAAGCTGGAATGAGAAAAAATATGCTTGTCTTACTCTAATTTATTGCACCAGTTCACCAGTGTAGGAACAGAAAACAAGCCTCTTCATATACGTGCCAAGCAGTCGCCAAAAAACGCCCGTTATTTTCATGCGTCGCACATGATATTCTCGAGTGTTAATCATGCAACGTTTATTATGTAATGACGCATACAATCATGTAATGATACCCTCGAGTGTTAATGACGTAACGTTTCATTCAAGGGGGAAACCGCTGACCAAAATCTTGTACACCAATGCTCACTAATGGGCCCAGTGGGCATTACTTACTTTATCTTATTATCTTATTTTATCTTTATAATGCCCCAGCAAGGCCTAATGCCCAAACTAATGCCCAATAATGCCTAGTAATGCCGCAAATCTGTACACCACAATGCCCTCAGCGGTTTCCCCCTCGGTTTTATTCGTGTGTTATCGCGCCGTTACGTTTTTATTTGAGAAATTATTCGGCGCGTACAGACAATAGCTGGCGCAACGTGTCCCCAAAGCGTGCATGCACCTGTGCCGTGTCCTATGCGTCGAGTTAAAGGAGGGGGCAGGGGGTAACTAAAAGTGATGTTTGCAGACAACGTGTTTACATGCCAAAGTAAGTAGCTGACTCTCTCACTCTCTCTCTCTCTCTCTCTTCCTAACCGCTAGCGCGCACGATAGCGCGGAGGATCAGTGAGGATAGAGGCTGGCAGAGCTGTGACATACGTGTGTAAACATTTAACGTGCGCGCGCGCACACGCACGTACACACCACACGCATACGTGCAATGAGACGGTATCACACATTCGCTAGCAATGTGCACCGTAACGTATTATTTTAGCATAAATCAAGTGTAAATGCCGCACATGACACGACATATAAATTTAACGCTAATCTTTGAAACAATGTTATTTACTCTCGCGCGTCTATCAACGTTTCTCTGGAGAAACGGAAGGAAAGAGAGGAGGCGCGACTTAAAATATTCATTCGGCAACTGCGGTGCGCACTGCCACGGGAATCCGCGATTCCGGCGAAAATTATCTCCGTAAAATTTCAGCTTCTAAGAACGCCGAGTGGCGTGCAAATTGCGCGGCCACTATCGCCCTCCGCGTGCACGCAGTGCATCGCGCGTGGTAACCACGTGGTGCGGCTTCACCCCTTTCGCGCGCCCCACAGCCCCGGCTCTCTCGCTCTCGCCTCGTTCCCTTTCACGTGACGAGTGTAAAAAGGAAGGAAAAAAGGAAGGAGAGGAGAGCCGAACGTGAAGCGCGGAGAAAAAGAGAAACGGAATCGAACGGTCACCGTCCCACCGCAACGGTAGTGCGGATCCTGTTTGCTAGAGGCAAATGAAATACGGAATTCCGCCGGGCGGAAGCGTATCGTGCCGACTCTCAAAAGTGCCGCATCAACGTAATTATCGCGAATTATACTCGGTCGTTCGCGCCCGCTCGAGTTTATCCTTTCCCGGTAAATGATGAGTCAATTTCCGATCGCAATAGTAAGAATTGCGTATCAAATATTTCAGCCACGAGTAATTTGCCATAGTGATTATAATTAAATGATCGTTAACACTTTGACGGGGAGGGACCGGTCGATTTTGTTTTCGCGAGTTTGCGCACGACGCTACGTCGCCCGCGCCATGTGCTTACAAGGAGCGTTAATTAAAAGTTGATTCCTCGTGCTAAGCGCCCGGTGATTCCAAGTGTGCGACGGTACCGTGCATTCGTACGAATAACACGCCATAGAGATATGGAAAATTAATATCGTAATGTAATTTCCGAATCTGCGATAAAATGTCTTCGGTAGCAGGCGCTGTCGAAGAAGAGTCAATTTAACCCTTTGAAGCGTACATCAGTTTTCCTCTCAGCCGATTTTTCAGCCGCTGATTGTGGCACTGGTGTCGGAATTACAAAATTTGAACGCAGATGTTCAGGCGCCATGTTGGATCCGCCATCTTGGATTTTCACATTTCGACTTTAGATTAGAAATCAGTGGTCTCAAAAACAGAATACCTAGTTTCGCGGAATGTCGTTTGAGGGTATGATTTTTTGACTACAGGACGTCTTGTAGAAAACAAAATTTGTTAATTTAAACCTTGAGCTGCTGTATCGAGTCCATCGTGGATAATTTTAGAATTTCGACTTGAGATTCAGAATTAGCGGAACAAAAACCTTCTAGACACGAAGTAGTGAAGACATCGGAGCGAGAGAAGTGTTGTTTTTTTTTTAATTTCGGAAGGTGTAACATGTACGTTACGCCGTGCTTCAAAGGGTTAACGGGGCGCTTCCGTTCCACGACGTACCTTCCAAACTGCCGCGGGTGGACGAAGGAGAGCGAGAAGGTGGACGAAAAGGGGAAAAAAACCGCGCACGCACTCGCGCGCACGCACACGTGTATGTACGTGCACCATACGGGTGCGCGCGCAAACGTCCGCGGGATCGTTCGAGCGAGGGAAGACACTCTCGAATTTCCAGTTTTCGCAATCAGGCCCGAAGATACGCGATCATGCCCCGGTAATGGCGGAGGTGCAGTGAGGCATAGATCCTTTCTGACCTCCGTGCCATAATCACGCGTCAGAATGCATCAGGCAGGATCCCCCCCCTCCCTCCCCACCCTCGGCCGCCCTGTTTCCCCCCGAGCCTCCCCGTTCCCTCCTTTGCAGCTCCCCTTCCCCCTCTCCCGCGGTGGCTCTCTGCAGGCCACGTCCGTTCGCAGATGGTGTTTTAAACGCAGCCATGAACTTGAAGACGTTACCCGTCCTCCTACCCCTGCCGTCCCGCGCACTCCCTTCCCGTCGGGTCTCCCCTCGCATGGACATAATTCTCTCGACGATTTGTCTGTCGCATACTGCACGACTCCGCAACGTGGGAATCGCCTTCTTTCACGGACGCGTCGAGTAACGTCAAGTTTATTCGCGGGCCTTCGGTAATCATACCGTGAGGTCTTTTTATTGCTACGTGTGAGATTGGTTGTAGAGGTGGGTAAGTAATAATACGATTTGAGGGAAAGGACGTAACTTGGATACGCCGCGGGTATAACGATCGTTAGCGTGGAAAAAAAATATATGTACGGAGGAGCATCGCTAAGGTTACGAAAACGCGTATCACTTTCGCTCTTATTGCTCGCAATTATATCGAGTATTTTTTAATACCGTTTAAATTCTCCCGGCAGTTGCCCGTGAAGTTCCGCGATCGACTTTAATCGGTAATTGCAGTCGATTGGCTTATTGTAACTGAAACGATTCGTTGGAACAAGTCGTTATTAGACGATTGCAAATAGCGATACTGTATCGGAGAAAAATAGCGCGCCACGTGATAGTAGTTATTGTTGAATTAAAGATAATTGATTCTTAGTACCGACAATTAAGATAAACGGACCATTATGTGGATTCTAATGTTGCGGCTTACCGCAGCTTATTAAATCTGTTATTGTTAAACAATAGTAGCGGCAATTTTGCTTTGAAGACATCTCCGTTTTTCTCGTTGTACACGATCGTACTATCTTTCCAATTGGTCGTAAAAATTCGAAAATGACTGCGAACTTTTCCCAATCTTCTCTCTTTATAATCCATTTTTATAATCCACTGGTTCCAATAGTCGCGGTAAGAAATTGGCGATTGCATTCTTTCGTGCTTTCGTCCACTGCTCTGGGAAAAACTTCACTCTGGGAAAAATTTTCGCCGTTTTTTTTTGTAGTTAAGCAACTTAACATTTCAGTTAGTGCCTCTTAAGTGCAAAAATTATATAGTTATCTTTGCGTTACTGAATATTGACAGAACTAATTGAGGAAATCGATTAGTATTACTCGAAAAAACTTGGATATAGATAGAATAGCCAATTGCGATTTTTAGCTACGCGGGGTAAAATTCACAAAAGATTAGAGTTACGAAAAATCCAAATAATTCGATTAATAATTGTGGGCCCAAAAATGGATTGCCAACTGTCTTTTTTTTCGCCCCCCCGAGTATGCTGCAATTTGAAATCGACTTTGACAACTCTCGGTCGAATGTGGGGCCAAAGATAAGTTTGGGGGCAACGCTGCCGCACGCGACGCCCGCATTTCACATCTGCCCGTGAGCCGGGATTAGCGTGTCCCTTAAAACTGTTCCCCGCGTATTCTCGATGCGTCGCCGGTGGACGCGGCGAGGACACCGGTGACGCCGAAAATGGATCGCGGCAACGCGGATGACGCGACGGGTGTAAACACACTCGCGCGAGGGAAACGCGCGCGGATGATGTCGACGCGCGGCCGACGATCTATATAAACGCTGAACCGGACGCATATTGCTCGTTAACACACGGCCGGAGGATCACCGGTGAAGAACGGGTCTGAGGCCTCCCCTCGTTGCCGCTGATATATGCGTGCATACGCGTGTCTCGTGCGCTCTGTCTCGGAAAGCCGGCTCCGTTCTGCGCATTGCCGCGAGATGAGGAAGAAACGGACACTCGCGACGCGGCGCCAAAAAACGAAGCGCATTAGCCCCGCCGTATATAAACGCCGGGAGGATACCGAACGGACGTCGTTTCAGATGTCCCGAAAGCGAGCAAGAAATCGCAGCCGATTACACAAATTGTCTCTTCTTGTTAATAACTTCATTTATCCCTCGATCCGCAATCTACCGCGGGTCTACGCGCGAGCGAGAACGCACAAACGTTGATTCCGCCCGTTAATTTGTAATTTCTTAGCCCCGCGCCAAAGCGGAGTTTCGGCTTTCTTTTCCGTACAATCTGTCATTCGTGATCGCCGCAGGATGACTCGAGACGAGCCCGGACGAACGCCCGGCTCGAGAAAAGTTACACCGTAACGGCAAGACAGTTGTCGGATGAACGCGGATGGTCCAACCGAAAGGAAAATTATTTAAAGTGAAAAAACTGCTCCCAAGGAGCCCTTGACATCGTGAGCAGCGATGATAGGAACTGGAACTTCGAGTGGGGAAAACCACTTCAAAGCCGCAGGCGCTAATTGGATTTACAACGAGTCAGTCCTTGGGACGTTCGTGGACGAAGTTTCGAGTAGCTGCAGAGGGCCGGCGAGAAATTTCTGCCGGCGTATGTATACACGTGCGTACGTGTAGATGTATTTTTCCCCTCTGTGGAGAGGGAGAGATAGAGAGAGAGAGAGAGAGTGGTAGATGTCTGATAAGTCGCCGGCCAAATGAACCACGGTGATGACTTTTCTCCCGTTTTCACTCTTTTCCGCAACTGCACTTTTTGCCGGGTCGTTTCTCGTTTCTGAAATTCATTTAAAGTTCCACGCCGTATTTGATATTATGAAACGGAAATTTATTACTACGAGCTAGAGACTCAACGGCGTTGCTAATAATCATGTTTTGCAAGTCAGTATCGCCGTTTCTTCTCGAGAATGGCACGAGAGATTCGTATCTGCGTTCGCGCGTTCATATTCAATAAGGCGTATTCAATTTAGGCAACGTGTAATCGAAAACGAAATCAATAACCTTGATTTTACAAGTATAAGAAATGGAGATACGTTTCCTCGGATCGTTCCGTCCGATAGGAATCAACAAAGGTCCGAAGGCCCAGCGGAGGATATAATCAGCTCCGATTTATTTCAAGAGTCCGGCTCGCTCTGACGATTCGATCGTTAGCGCGTACGCGTCACATTCGACGCTAATTGAAGCGAGAGAGCCGAAGCGGCAATTAAATGATCTAAAACTAGCAAAGAGATTAATCACGGCGTCGCCTGCTTACCGGCGGTAATTAGAAAAGTCCGCTCATTAGGCGCTCCAATTAAAAAGAGTCGTCGACGCGCGCTTCCGTTTGTGGAATAGCGCGAAACATGAGAATCGAATTGATTCGTCGTTTAAAGCGCGCCGGTAAGAACCCTCTTCGCATTCCGTTCTGGGCTTTCACACGCGCGCCAGAGGCCTCTCGTCGTCTCCGGGGCCATCGGCATCGCGGTGGCCGCACGCACACTCGGCGCCGTGAAAGCGGGCATTAGGTATGCGTTCGTATTAGCGCGCGAACCTTTTACCCCCGTGAGCGAGTAATACAATAATACAAAGGGCCGATTCGTAAAACATAAAACGCGAGAGGCGAAGGAGCCGATATATTATCGGGTAGCCCACATTCGTGTATAATACGCATATAAATACGCGCGTATGCGAAGGGAAGGAGAGAGAGAGAGAAAGAGGCTCTCGCGCGATCTCGGGTGGAACCAGTTTCGGGGGACCAATTCTCTTTTTCAATGCCGCTCTTCCTCATCGTCGTTACGCGCCCGG
This sequence comes from Vollenhovia emeryi, assembly GCF_000949405.1. Lineage (NCBI taxonomy): Eukaryota > Metazoa > Arthropoda > Insecta > Hymenoptera > Formicidae > Vollenhovia > Vollenhovia emeryi. The sequence goes on along the minus strand of NW_011967209.1, from coordinate 846,113 downwards.
TATCCTCGCGCATGTTCGCCGCGATTTGCATAGACCCAGTCGCGCCGATCTGCATATCGGGTGTCGTTAAAATTAGGCGTGGGGCACCGTGGGGCACCCCTGGGTTCCCCCCACGGTCTTCCCCTCTTCGGGTCCTACGGGAAAAAGACCAGCCCTTCGATCGCAAACGCGACGATTGGACGGATTGTCGAATTCGTGTGGCCCGCGATAGCTGTTAAATTGTGATTACTGCGAAAGAGAGAGAGAGAAAGAGAGAGGAGGGGACGCAGGCACCATGGAAGGCACACCACGGTTCTCAAGCTCTGCCTATACCTAGCCAGTAAAGGTGAAATCCAACACAGAATCTACACTTGATAGGCAGTACCGGTTTCTTCGAAAATACGTTGCAAGCGCAGGTATCACTCGATCGTGGTAAATCATGTAAAGTGAATCGAGGAGGACCTTTAAATTGCTCGCACTTACATCATCGGACGTATGCAGAAAATATATTGGTTTAACGCGTTATTAATAAGATATTCTACTCTCAACCACTACATGTAGTTGGATCTCTTCCACCGTAATGGTTGACGGTTAAGCCAGGATTCCCGAGCGAAATGTCAAAATATTTCTTCTATATACATATCAAGTACGCAGCGACGATTAATAACAAGAGGGCCGTGCGTACACACGTGTTTGCGTTTCCCTGGAAAGTCTCGCACGTGCTTCGCGCGGAAGATCTAAGTCGTCAACGGGATACTCTCTACGAACAAGATGGGACAGGCAGCGATATCAATTACTGTCGTCCAACATTGTAATCCAGATATGTAGACGCCATTTACCCAGCGTATTTCCAGTACGTTCAATTGCGAATTTATTTAATCCCTTTTGAATGAGGGACCCGCCTCCTTTGTCCGCCTTCCTCGAGTCACTCGTTTACAACCGGAAGCGGACCGCTGCTCGCTCGTATAATATCTGCCGCCCGAGAGACATTGTATCTGGAAGTACTGCGATTGAAATGAATGGCTACACGTGCTATTCGCCTCATCGCGTGTTATTTCGAGCTTCCTTGATGGTTCGGACTAGGTCGGCAGTCTCTCTCTCTCTCTCTCTCTCTCTCCCCCTCTCTTTCTCTTTCTCTCTCCTCTTTCCTCTCTATTCCTTTCCCATCGTCTCGTTCTCGCGTCCCCCTCCGATCGAGGGGCGACAAACCCCTCACCCCGTTCCGTCTCCCCGCGTCGTACCGGTTTTATGCGTTTCGGAAGCTGAAGAAACAAGAAGAGCGGATCCCCGATCGGGCGTCGTTAAGATAAGACGCGCCGCGACGCCCATATACCGCCGGAAACGCTCCCCCCCCCCCTCTCTCTCTCTCTCTCGCGCGTGCGAGAGAGAGAGAGAGGCAGAGAGGAAGGGGGAGAGAGAAAGAGAGAGGAGGAGAGAGGTGGACCCGAAAGTCATTAAGACTAAGCTCGGATGACGTTATACGATAGTGTACACGGTCAATACGCAACCTCCTTCCCCTTTCTTATCTTCACTTATCTAACACCTCCAATACACGATTTCTACTGTCGTACACTAATCACTTATATTTACAATAAATTAGCAATTCTTATAAAATACTAAAGACTATGCTAAACTTTTATAGCAATCTATTTACAATAAATTTAGCTATTTTTTATAAATACTAAAGATTGTTCTAAACTTAAGAATTCTGTAAGAATAAGTCAAATAGTAAGAAAACTTCTATAAGACCTGCATACCACGGTCAATCAATAAATCTGTCGTATGATACTTGTATCGAAATTGTTCGTATCAATATACACGCTGAATTAAAATTGCGATCGCAGACTCCGATCGGTACCGGTTTCGTCAATCGTGGAAGGTATTGTCTAGTTTATCGAACGAGCTTGCCCTCGGTAATTCAGTTAACGTGTTTCGCGCGCGTGCAAGAGAGGCTCCGTGGGCTTTTTAATAAAAGACGCGTATCCGTCTCGAGCGTAATTACGACACGTCGACACGATTACACGCGCGAGAGGTCCGTCTAATGATCGCATGCGCGCGGGGAGGCCGCATGCCAGTGAAAATTAACCAAACAAATGTATCCCTCATCTCTGCGCGGCGTCGTACTCGTTTTGCGCCTTATTTCAAATTTACACGATCCTCCAGTAAGAATCTGCGCTATCAATTTTCAGTCCTACGGCTGTCGTGTAACAGCAGTGACGTAACAGCAAAAATCGGTGTAATCCACCGATGTTGTACACACAGGGGAATTTATACACAAATGCTCGCTACACACAGACACGCACGCACGGAGATATATACGCATATAAATAAATGAAAGCGCCGTGCCAGCGATAACCAAACGCTGTCAATCAGAAAATTGAATCGTTATCGAGTATTGGACTTGATTAACAAAAAACGCTCACAACGACGGAAACGGAGAGAAGAAATGTATACGCTAAATGCCCCAACTGTATCAACAGTCTGTAATAATAATTTATACGCGTACGTATTTATTTAACAAATTCCCACGAGTTTATTCTAACAAATTAACAAATTGCGTTATCCCAGCGATTAGTCCAACTACCCTGAAATGTCAATATTAATGCGGAAATCGTTAGACAGTGACCGCCGTCCGAAAAGAATCGAGATTCGCTCGCGACAGAGGAAATTATATCCGCGGCCCAGAAAACCATTAGCGCCTCCTCCAAGTTACACATCCTTCCCGATTCCCGTTTAGCCGAACACCCCGTCGTCGCCGACGAGTCCGCTCGGGGGGGCCGTTAGAGACCATTGTTTGAGGCCTTTATGATGAGCGACAGTGGGCCATGGCGCACCGTGCATACGTGTCACGCATATACCTAAACGCGGCGCGTGATGCGAGCGCATTACCGTAATGGCGTATCCGCTACCATGGATCACATTATGCCGGGGAGTTACCGCTATTTTCGCGCAGCCACGCTTTTGTGCTCTTTCGGTGCACGCCGAGTGGCGCCGCTGATCATCGCCGCGCAGGCGAAAACGCCGCGAAAACGAGCGGCATCCGGCCGCTTAACGGGATTTATTGTGCGCCGCAGGAAAAATGGGGGTTGCTTTCTTACGGCGCGGATTGTTTTTAAGTCGCCCGACCGAGCCTAACGGTGGCGCCTTAATTGTATCGAAGGTCGCCAAGTTCGCGTTGCGAGCGTGCCGTGGCGGAGTTGCATTATGATAACGAGCTGACGATGATTGCAAATTAATCTACGCTTGGAAATGGGAAAGAAGGAGCTCTCTGTAATAGCTATGTGAAAATTGCAAAGTTTAAATAGATTCGGATTACGCTGGAGCACCCGCTAGGATTATTAATAATACAATTAGTATCTCGCCGTGATCTTCTTTTTAAGGCGAGCGCGTGTGCGCGAGCGCGTTAGCGCGCCGAATGGGAGGGGTGGCGGGTCTCCGAGACTCCGTTTCTCGAGGAAGCGTACGCAAGGTGTGCACACCCTCTGGTTTTCCCCGAATTAATTCGTACCGGCGCGACGCAATCGCGTGGTGCGACGACATCGAGAATTTAGCATTGAAACGCGCCGGTTGGTGCAGCAGCGCGCGGCAACGGAAGCACGGTTCAGGTGTTACTTATATCCCTTATCACCATCTGACGGACGTTGGGACCCGACGAGACGCCGCGTGGCCCATTGTCCACGTCCGAAACGGACGGTACAAGGTCGTATAAATATCAACCGGCCGTATCGCACGTGTGTATCGGCAATTCGCGCGTAACCAACACCCGGTCGCCTCCTCTGCCCTCCGTCCCCCTTCGCCCCACCGTCGCTCCCTTTAGCTCCTTCGAGTGGAGTCCTCTGGAGCGGTTCGTGCCTCTTTTACGAGCGCATTTGCATCGCCGACTGAGACGGGGAACACGTTACGGCGAAACACGACGAAAGCCGGAGAGGATGGACGGGCGAAGGGGGAGGAAAAGCGGAGTACAAACGCGCGAGCAGCGTTGCTTAATAACCCCATACTCGTCAATTCGCGCGCGCGGAAAATCCTTCGGCGGTGAAACTTTTCATAAGAATAAGAGACGGTGAAACTTTTTCTAAGAATAAAAATTCTTTGCAGCATTTAAATTTAAATTTAACAGAAGCTTATAAGCGTCAAATATTAAATGGATTTATCGATTTGAGGATATGAATTTACTGTGCTCCAATCAATAAACTGTGTTTCAAGGCTTGCTAAGATTTGGAAAATTTCACGCAAAAGTATTATCAGGCTACTGAGATCCAGTCTGACCGCAGATGACTTCTCTAATTAATTGATAAGAATAGAAGAACCTCGTAAAATATTAAGTACGCGATCTTGCGCAACAAACTGCCGTGTGAAAGTTTGTATTACAAACCTTACACACAAGTTGTTTGCAAAAATATGTTAACGGTGTAACACTAATTTTGAAGAGAGCGTAAACTCGAAGACAGAACGTCCGAATAAAGGCCCCGATGAAAATTATTACCGTGGAACGATTTAATTACGAAACTAACAAGAATATTCTTCATGTCGCCAGCAGTAATTAATAACTTGAGTGTTTTCATTGACCATATCTGGCATTTGTAATAATACGGAAAATTTTTTGCGAAAAATATTACCTCGGCCAGGGTTTGAACCTGGACTTCCCTACTCTCTAGGCGGGCGTCTCACCAATTCACATGCCTCAGTGGTCGAATTGGTCCAGATGAATGGTCCAGAATGGACCAGATATGGTCAATAAAAACACTCAAGTTGTTAATGAACTGGACTTCCCTATTGTCTAGGCGGGCGTCTCACCAATTCGACCACTGAGGCATGTGAGGCGCCCGCCTAGAGAGTAGGGAAATCCAGGTTCAAACCCTGGCCGAGGTAACATTTTTCCGCAAAAAATGTTCTGTATTATTAAAAATGCCATGCAGATGTGGTCAATTAAAACACTGAGTTGAAATAAAACATTTGTTAGTTAGGAAAACTCAAGGCTGGCGAGGAAAATTAGTTATTGAAATCGTATCGGGCGCGATATCGAAACATCCGTGCGGCAAACGCACGCACCTTGTAGATACGTTTACGGATAGAAACCGTATCGTTGCAATCGGCACACCGATTCTCTACTCGGCTGCGTGTATTACGAGCGACTCGAGCGTGCAACGCGTACGTAATTTTCGTTGATTCTAATTGCGATGAGTTACAACTAGAAAGCGCTCTAATTGAAAGCATTTCGTAAAAGGCGATGGCGTAAAGTTTCGCGCATCTTTGTACGCCGTGTGATTTTCCGGCTTGATGCGGCGATTCTGGCCGCGAATCGAAATCAAAGTCGGGGGAAACGCTTTCGCAAGGAAAGTCTAATGGTTATCGCGCGGCGTAATCTTTAAACCTCTAATTGCAGTTATAGCACAAGTCGCGCACTTCCCCTCAACTGGAGTCGTTGAACATCAGCCAGCCCGGTGCAGTTTGGGCAATTGACGGTGCAAATAGATTACAATATCGTATCAGGATTAAAGCCAGCGCGATACTATTTTTCCTACTGGATCGCTTACGAGAACCAATAAGGTTGCAGAGTTTCAGATGACTTAATGCCTAAATTCTGATTGGTTCTCGCAAGCAACCCAGTGGAAAAAATAGTATCGCGTGCCGTTGGCTTCATTTCAAATTCAGCAAAGAGTTTAATTTTAAGTGCGATCATAAAACTATTTAATATTCGAAATCAGTCATGACAAATGACGGGTCTCCCGCGTTGCTCTCATTCTGGGAGAACCGCTTGAAACTCGATAGGGGTCTCGCGCGGGACGCGCCGCGCAATCCCGACCCATTAAAAACTCCAGCCCGACGCGAATCCGGAAACTCTCGTGGGCGCAGCAAACGCGACACGTTTCGCGCGGCGCGGCGCGGTCGTATTGGATTAGTTTCTATTCGATTGGTCTCAATGCAACACTTCCGCGGAGAATCGGAGGCGCGCGAGGCGGGCCGGTGCTGCGAGCGGGCGGATACACACAGAGGGAGTCGGAACGAGAGCTACTTACGGCCGCACGCAAGTATCCGCTTAATACTCGATTCTGCTGGGTACACGTGCACAGGCGCGCACGGACGCACACACGGACGCGCGAGCGAGCGAGCGAGCGCACGCGGTGCGCGCACTGTACGTACCTACGTACGCACGCACCCGGCCGCCTCTTTCTCCTGCGCGCCGCTGCACGTGTATGTGTTTGAGTGTGCGTGTGCTCAGTGGTGTACTTATGCGTACTTAGTGTATACTCACGCCGATGCACAGATAACTTCGGCGAGGGGAGGCGGAGAGACTCGGTGAACACCAAAGTGTTCGAAAATCGCTTTGCTTTACGAGCGTTTACACGAGCAGTCGCGTCGGAGGAGAGAATAAGCGAGAGATTTCGCGTATACGTATTTACGCCCGCACTCGTCGACCGCCATCCTCTCGTTTTATTTCCTCTTAAAGAAATCGTTCGATAAGCGAACTCGAGAGACAACCGAGTGAGCTGGCGCAAGCGCGATCGTGGTCGAACGGAAGATATGGTTGAAATCTCCGAAGAAACGAACGATAGTGAAGACCATGGTGCATTTGCTATTCATAAATATGTATAGGTACAGGGAAAAAAGTGTACAAAAATGATATATTGTGGAACACTTGCCCATGGTGTAAAGATACAAGGTGAAGCAACCTGGTGGATGCGCAGTGCCAACCAATCAGAAGTGGTCCAAAGTACCGAATTGACCAATCAGAAGTTTGCCTCAACCTTCAAACCTTCAATTGCGATTGAATGCAGGAAGGACCAATGAACAATTTGCCCTAAAAATCGGTTACATGCGCCGTGTTTCGCCTGGTATCTTTACACCATGGTAAAGACGCGTCGCGGAGTCCGAAATGTTGACGACGTACGAGATTTAGAGCCGGCGCGATACAATTATAAAGTAGGCATCCGTAAATGGAGCTAAATTAAATTTGTTTACCCAATTGGCATGCACGAGGATCGGTACGCCAGGCGCAACGAAAGTTTGCACGAATTCGTTGGTTCGGAAACCAGATAGACCTCTGCGATACGCGCGAAGCAAGACAGAAATTCGATATAACACGATCGTCGTGCATGCCGCCGGTCGTTATCGATTGCCGGTGCATTTTGCAAGTAACGCCCATCGCGCCGCGATAAATTTTCGCGGGCACGTAAGTATGTCTGCGAATCACGTGATCGCATGCGGCGTTTGCTTTGTTAAAAAGAAGAAACTACGGGCGCCGTAAGCGCGATTGCGCGATACCGCGATAAATTTTACACCGCCGCGTCTGCATCGCGATGCTCCGGCGATTCGCCCGAAGATACGCCGAACTATGCTTTATCTCGCATCACGCACCGCATATCTGCGGATCGGATGACGCAGGTGAGTTTTAACGTGGGGAAAAATGAGGCTCGATGCGCTGTAACGCGGTTGCGCGATCCCGCGACTAGTGTCTCAATAAATATTGCATACAGCCGAGGTCGCTGTATTAATTATTACGATTCTCGATGGATTGCTGCAACAGAAATATTCTGATAAAGCGATTACGGCGCGCAAATTCATGCATCTATGTATATGTGTGTGTGTGTATTGCGACCGCATACCGAAGTGCGATCAACTATCACGTTTTCTTCAGTATTTTCGATCAAGTTGAAATATTCATTCGAAAAGTTCACGCTAAAGATAGGAGAAGATTATCGAGTCGCGATAGTGGTGTGTACGTCCATCAAATCTTGCAAGATTTATTAACGATTTGACAATTTCGTAACATTATTCCAAATATAATTTATGCTCGTCTTTAATACATGCACAATATCGAAGGCAAATGCACTCGACTTAACGCTGCTTTTCATCGGTTTTTTCTTTACTCGGAGTGAAAATATTTTAACACCGCATCCAACGGGAAGTTACTAATGAAGGGTGCTCATCCATCATAGGCGCGACGATAAGCGACAGGTATGCGGTAGAAATTTGTAGCGTACCGGGGCGTTTTCGGTAAAACGTTCCTCGAATCGCCTTCCCCTCGAAGACCGCGATCAGGGAAAGCGCTTAGCGGGACATAAACAGCGCCAGTGCGCAAGGGAAGTGGCGGCATTAAGCTTTCACAAATCGCAGTGCAAGATCTAACTCGAGCAAACTCGTAAAATTGCGAGACGGCACTCGGTCGACTCGCCAAGACGTTCGTCTCGGTAAAATGTTCATCGACCTCGAGAACGAACAATTGTCACGATAACCCAGCAGATCTATTTCGCCGTTTGTCGCGTTATTATTAAAATTCGCGGAATTATTCAAGTCCCTGTACACTCGGATTAGTGACGCCGAAAAATAATTGACGACTCGGCAATTAGTAATTATTTTAAATCTTGAAATAAATTTCATCAACGTTTTCCTCTTTTGTAAAAAAAAAACACTAGACAGTATTTGGAAAATCAGTAGAAACGTCAATATTGCCTTAGAATACACAGTTACGTTAATACGCGACGCTACTGTCGTAACGATTTAATCGCCAGTACCTCTCGCGCAAGACAAGTAAACCTCGGGAGAGAAAAAGTTTTCCGGAACAGCGTTATAATTGAAATGTTAAAAATACAATTGCCATTTTATATTTAAATGTTTTTGAAATGCCGGAAGAAAAGACCCAATGCACACGTGCACGCACGCACAAGCGTTGCCTAGATTTCCCACGTGTCATCGTGTTGTCAACAGCAGACGGTTAATCCTGTCTCCGTGCAGCACGGTGACCAGTGGTTTCCATGAATGAGTATCCGCAACGTGACTTTCCCCGCACACTCGAGCGTAAAACGCTCCTCGCGATCACCGAGTGTGACTTTCGGCTCTCGATCGCGCGCGGATCCTCCCTGCCGATCGAGAGCGAGAGTCATCGACCGATTTCGTAGATACACTTTTAATACGATCGCGCTTACGATCCGGTCCTAAAGTGGTGACGCAACGGGCGAACGGGACCCCAATAGGTCGAGATGAGAGCCATTGTATGGCAATCTTATAATTTAGACAATCACCGATCAATTGAATGGGCCTTTACTACTGCTATACATGCAACGACCGTACACCGGCGAGAGTGAATGATGAATGAATGAAGGGACAAGACCGAATGAATGGACAGATAGTTGGCTCCGCTTAAACGTTCGTAAATAACCGGCCGCTTCATTCAATTACTTTCAATCGCTTCGAGCCAATAGATACAATTTAGAAAAAAAGGGATCCCCGAGTGCGAGCGCGCCTTACCACCATGCACTTGTTCGCCACGCTGAGAGTACCAGTGCCGCAAACGCGGAGTAAAGTGCGACTACGCTCGGCCACTTGCAGATGTAAAATTTATTTTTAACCGACAACCGGACGATTTTTGTTCACACCGATGTTTTCGCGAAAATTACAGAAAATTCGACAACGTTGCATAATTGTTTTTCCAAGTAAATCGATCAAGCGTTGGACCGCCTTTTTTACCCTGTGTCACAGGAGTTGATCAGTTGACAACGGGACGATTCATTACTTTTACCGGTTTTCGCGAGGATTATAGAAAATTCGATAACGTTGTAAATTGTTTTTCCAAGTAACTCGATCAGGCGTTGGACCGTCTTCATCCCGTGTCACATCGGTTGATCAATTTTTACAAATAACTTGTGCCAACCTGAACGCGTTTGCGGAGTTACGGTCGGTCATTCCGAACCGTAATGGAACCGCGGTTTCAAAAAGAAAGGTAACTCACCCGAGAGGACATTTCGCTACGTGCACGCGCGCGCGCTAATCCTTGGAAACAGGCTTAATTACAGTCGCGTCTGAAACAGGATAATGGGCCGGGCGCGTATATGGCTGTCTCGTGTCCGGCTAACTAGCGTCAGCTCGCCAAATCGGTTTATCGTTCGGCGAAAAGTTCCTTCAATTCTAACTGACTCCGTCTGCTTGCGATACCCAGTCTCGCCGAAGTTCTCTACATTAGGCACTTGCGTATTACACCTGCAGCAGCGCAAGTCCGATGTCGCGCCAACTTGCGGCCATTAATTAACATTCTCTCCTATCGCTCACGAAAGTACATTATACGACTTCCAGTTAAATGATTTAACTTTAATCCAGTAGATGGTCATTGTTAACTCTACAACGGCGCACTTTTGCCTATACTGTACGATCGCTCCGTGCGCTAATTTCTGTTGCATGTCCATAATAATCATTTAAAATGATTAATTGGACATACGGGACAGAGAGAGAGAGAGAGAGAGAGAGAAAATGGGGGGGCAGAAAAATCTATTTTGTCAATTAATTATGTTTAAGCAAAATTTGGAATATTAAATCGCCCGTGATTAATTAACAATTAGGTTGAATAATCAGACACAACTGGCTACAGGAAACTTCCTTTATTACAACACCGTGTTATAATAAAGGAAGTTTACTGTAAGCAGTCGTGAGGGATTATTCAACCTAATTGTTAATTAATCACTGGCGATTCAATATTCCGAATTGTGCTTCCCAATTATGTTTACCTTGCGTAATAATGACAGTTGTAAAGGTTCAATCGAAGGTGTACTCGTACATAGCCGGGAGTACTGGTTTTTGTAAAGAAAAGTCGTGAAACGTCCCGAATATATTCGCGCGGAGATAAGTTACATCAATACGGAACATATGTTCGCCTAGACAAGTGCATAGTGACGTGATTGCGCATGATAATTTAATTCCATCGTCAAACCGCGGCTGGAGCGGATGAAGAAAAAAATGTTATCTGCATCAGTTTGCGCGCATCGCGCCATTAACGGCGCGTCGGCGTTTATGCTATGCGTTATATAGCGCTTTGCCAGATAAGACAATAAATATAGATTGTCAATAATTTTGATGACGTTATCCAAGTTTCAGCGATAAAAGTATCGAAGCTATTTTCAATGAAAAACATATTTGCAGACGAGAAACGCTGAGTAAAAATCATTTCTGTGTGTTACATCGGGCCAATAGAAGCGACTATTGCCGCAAAAATAATACGTTAATATCTCGCTGGCGTGTAGAGGTTTGTCCGACGAAACTCAATTATATGCTAGAAGACATTGGCACATCTGCCCGCGTACTGACTCACGCGAAGCGTATCGTTTGCTCGCGGCTTCATAGCATCGGCGCGAGCGAGGAAAATCTCGAGGAACGCGAGAGATCGAAAGCCGTCCCGCGGGCCGCAGTCGTCGTGTCGACTATGGACGCCGATCGGCGGGGGCTCTGGCCTTAGCTTGTCACACGGCCGCGAAACCTGCCGCTCACCACGTCACGTCCGGATGAATTTACATGCATAAAACGAGACGGCTGGGGCCCGGCGATTGTCGATAGCGGGTTTCCTTTTCCACCGATGACCGGATCCGGCTCGTGATCCTGCACTAGAGGATCAAATCGACCTCGATGATTAGCGGCCCACAATGACCCCACCATTGCGCGCATTGACGTGTGCGCGCGGCGCGTTCCAGCAACGCGTTCGGCAGAAGGAGACCGAGGCGAGTCTCTCGAGAGACGTCCGCACGCGCCCGAGGATCGTCGCGAATCAAAATCCCGTGTATTGTCCACAATATGCGCGAGTCCACGTTTGAATGACGCGATATTCGATACATCTCGCCTTCGTACGTCGGGACGAATAACACACGGAAAAAAAAATTTAGCTGCATATGGACAGCTAATATTTTTTAGTTGTGATAGCTAAATATTTTGCTACGACAGCAAACGGTTTGCTGTCGTAGCAAAATATTTAGCTATCACAACTAAAAATATTAGTTGTCCATATGCAGCTACATTTTTTTTTCCGTGCAGATAGTCATCGACCCTGTTTTATATCGCTCCCCCGCCCCCGCGCCTCCTGTACCATTTCGCGAAGCGATTCGATATATGATTGCCCTATCCACTCGATGTCAATGCTCGATCATAAATTTATTCTATCAATTGCTCCGGCCAAACAATTGAATGGTATCTTTCCAGAGCACATTAGAACCATATATTATACTACTTTATGTCGGTACAATAAACGTACTGCGCGCATGTAACATTTTTAGTAAATGCTCGCGAGTATTCCAACGCCGCGGGCAGAAAAAACAAATCGCGTTTCTATAAATCGAAATTAGACCGTACACAAATTAATGATTCCAGAGAGCTAATTTTATTTCTAAATCTGGTCAACGTCAATAGTAACGCGCATATTTTATTCGTTTCGTCCGCGCAGCCCCAAATTTAGCTTCATTATGGAAAGTCGATCGCGAATGTATCCTTGCGAATTGCCGCGGCAATTTTGTTGGAGAACGAGTGGACCGTGTTGCCCGTGTCGGCCGGCTGTCGCCGGCGTGCTATCAGAGGCGAGAGGAAAGCTGGGTGTTTGCCCGCGACCAACTTCCGGCTGCTTATCAAACGCTCTTCCGTTCGACCGTTCGTTTCGGGTATTCAATTGTGGATCCGCAATTGCGTATTCCGCGAGGCCCCAGTTGTTTTACACGATTTACTGCTCGCCGGTAAATACATAACGCGCCCAACGTCACGGAAGTGATCTTCTGCGCATTGTCGGAAATCTAACTACAGTTCGAGCACTGTGTCGCAGCACTTGGAAACGTAATGGTTAATTAAAGATTTAAAAAGAACGTACAAAATATGTTTAACGTCGGCGCTTAGTTTTTCTCGTACTTCAGATCAAAATAGAATGGTTAATATTCGGATGAGATGATTAATGAAATACTCATTCAGCTTAGCAGCTGGGACCGCTAACGTCTATGTGTATAAGAAGTATTTAAAAATTTTTAATATTCATTTGATCAATGATTTAATAAAGGAGTTCCGTATCATTTCGCTGATAAATTTGCCAAACGGAGTCACAGGTGCATCGCATATTATGGTCGTACATGATTAATTAATTAATTAATAATAGAGTGGGGTAGAAATAGCGTTCAATGGACATATGGCGTCGTGCATGTTAATTAAACGTAATCGCGGGGAAAATAAAATATAGAGTAATAGCGCGCGCGCATGTGTATGTGTGTGTGTGTGTGTGTTCCTCGCTAATTATACACCACTTAGAAAAATGAATTAAGGGTTAAGGGTGTACGAGTGAAATGAGGTGGAAATATGGCATGTAACAGGTTCGCTTGTTCCGCGAGCGCTTGTATTCGTCTGTTATGGCAATCTCCCGTAAATTATGTTTCCCAGGTAATTGCTCGCTCGCTGAACTCCTCGAGTCAGCGACGAGCACCTCTCTCTCTCTCTCCCTATCTCTCTCACACCCTCCCTCCCTCCCCCCCCCCTCTCTCTCTCTTTCGTCTTCACCTGACCCACCATCTTTCTCCCTCGCATTTACCCGCTCGTCCGCGTCCACTTCGCACGTCTAATAATCATGTAAAGCAGCTCCGGTTATCTGTCTGCAATAATTGCACATTGTCGAACGCAAATTCATGCGTGCATCGCGCGCCTGCGTCGGTAAGCGGACAATGTGAAGGCGTGCAAGAACGCAGACGTGGTGCCTCCCTCCTGCGACGCCCTCCGTCGTCGTTGCCATCGTGACGTCGGCGTCGGGAAGAAGGAATAAGACGTCGGATTTTTTCGCGGCGATCGTAAATTCCGCGCGCGTAAATAAACCGCCGATATTAGTCACCGTTCCTCCCCACGTGGACCCCTGTCGCTCATTTCGATCGGTCGAGCCATTAAATCCTGAATTAGTTCCTTCACCTCTATTTTATTCCTGCGATTTTATTAAGTTTGTAAATATTGAAAAATATAAATTTCTTTTTAACAAAAAATAATATAAATTCTTAAACACTTTTGACAACATTCTATTATAAAGAATGTACAGAGCAGAGAAATGATAATAAAACTGGTAAAGATGTGTGACATAATTCGAAACTTTTTACTTTTTTAACGCAACTTTCAAGTATTTGTATAATAAACGTTTGCGACGATAAAGACAACTGTGAAATTGGCAGAGATTATTGAGTATGAATCAATTATTCGCGCGCTTAACAAATCGATTTGAGGTAATTGCCATTCCTGTGTGCGGAATGTTATTAGGATATTGAACAGAACACGGTGCGAAAACTTTTGCGAGGCGCGAAATCGAATCCGCCGAGTAAATTAGCCCAGGCGCAATGATCGCGCAGTTATTGCTCCCTTAAATCAGACGCGGCCGAATACGAGATACGTTTGCGGCCAAAGTTTATTTAGCCTCGCTTTACGGCTCACTCTCCGAATTCACTTAAGCCCGAATCGCTGCAGGAATCGCCACGATGTCGTCCCATGCGATTCGGAATTTTGGAACTGCTCCAAGCGACCTTTGAATAGTTTTCGGAAGCGGGAAGAAGCAGGGGGGAAAGAGACAAAGAGGAATAAAAAAGATAACAGAGAGAGAGAGAGAGAGAGAGAAAAGGGGGAGGAAGGGAGAGAGAGGGACGTAGAGAGAAAGAATCATCATCAATCAGAAACTCTTTTACCATGCAAGAAAAATATACGATAATGCTAAACTTTTCGTTATTCGGATGATGGATTCAAAAAAAGATGACAAGAGACTGTGAAATTACTACAACAATCACAAATTGAAACATTATGCAAAATCGCTAATTATATAATTTGTCATAAACAAAAATTAAAATATATAGTGCAAACTACTGTGCTATTGATAAAAGGAATTATTATGTCCAGCCTGCCGTTGCGTTCCTACATGCGTGAAGTTTGTTTATCTTGTATTGCTCGTCTCATTCTCGTTTCACTATTCTGGATGCTCCGTCCCTGCATTCGTGGCAATTCTTTCGACGCCGGAGGTCCCGAAGCACAATAACGACTGGCATTCGAAACTCTCTGCTAGCTTATTCGGAGCATCTTTGCGGGAGAGAGAGCTCACTTTTCCGCCGGAAGAGGCAACGGGCAGTGACAACGATTAATGGAATTAATGCATCAGCGGCAGGGCGTACCGATTCAAGCGTCGTTTGAATTTAAATTTGGCCAAAAACCCATTATCGGAATTGCATCTTGTTCAGCAGACGTCAGAGACAATGCACGCTCAACGTATGCGTATAGTTATTATGCGCGGCATCACGGGTTAAAAGAGCATAAGATTCGAATTTCGGAATCCAGTGGGTTTGCCAAATATTTCGGCTATCGTGTACAGGTCTCGCGAGTCTCACGAAGGTTCGCAGTTCGCGACCCGCATATGTCCCATGGAGGTATGCGCCTCGCGTGCCTGGCGCATCTGTTGCACACGCGACGCAGACAACTTGCGACACTACCAACACGTACAACGTTCGACGTTACAGGATGATCCGTTCGAACACGTCGGCGTTTCGCGTAACTTTTCTAAACAATTGTCAAAAAGAACAAAAAATTTTTTTAAAACAAACGAGTCTGTAAATTCCAGGTAACATTGACGCACGCAGCATGCGAGGTCGCGCAAATTACAGTGATTGACATTTTCGGTTACGTCGCACCCTTCGGGGAGAAATTCCTAGAAGAGTGTCGTGACAAATAAAACAGTCGAAGGCACATGTACGATAGAACCGAGATTCTTGAAATGGAAATTGATTTTCTCACATACAAAGGATAATTTAAGAACGCGACACCCGGTATAGATTGCTAAACGAGCAGCCGGCAGACACGAAAGCGTCTACAGTGCCAATTTGCAATTACTACCCAGGTATTGTTCGACCACACACACACACACACAGCATGTACGAATCGCCGTATCGAGCACTAACCCTCAGGTTTATGGTTTCGGCGTGTCCAGGTCGGGGACCGTGCGCGGAGACGCGCCCCGGGAACCTCTTCGAAGTCGATTGTGGAAGTACGCGCGTGGGTGCAATCGTGCGAGAGCAATCGTGGGGTTCGGGGCTCCGGGTCGTGCAGGTCACGTGGGTCGTGTCGCGGTAATTAAGAGGTATCGCGCTTTGCTGCAGTCGAAACGCAGATATAATATACGGAATGAAACGGGGCGAGACGTGTTATCTGCCCGTGTAACGTGAAGCGCGCGGATTGTAAATACGCTCTTAGATTTCACAAGGAGTATTCTCTCTCCCTCTCTGTCTTGGTGCATTCTGTAAGATCTTGTTTACGAGGATGCGCCGGAACGGTCAATGGCTTATTGACGCCCGTAAGACAGCCCGGCAAATATTTGCTCGAACATCGCGACGACGTTGCGCTAGATGATTCGTGTAATGGTACACGCACACACATACACGCGCGTACTCTTCTCGCGAGCACTAAAAGTATTCGTGAGAAGATTTACTCCGGCGAACTTTGAAATCGTTCAACAAAGTTTTTATTTCGAGCTTTGTAAGGCGAATTATGAAACTTGTGAAAAATGAATGTAAAATGCCTCCTGCGAATTAGCAATCTGTAATAGCGAAACTTGTCCAACTATTACGTTGCGACGTAATAAAAAATGCGACAATAATGAAAACGTTGCTTAGTTTTTAAATTGCGACGTGCAATCAATACATCGAATACAGAACATTTAAGACTCGGTGACCCGCGAAGTGAACGTTTGTGCTCACTTTCACCGGCGGCTCACTACAGTCAATCGACAGAGAATGACGTTTCCAGGCCTGCGGGGAGGCGAACACACTCCTGGTTCCGTGATCGCTTCTGCCTCCGTCGTTTATACAAAGTAGAGCGCAAATGCGCAAATGGAATTAAGAGATGGGTACACGTAAAAGTCATTAACGCCAATGAATCGCGTAGGAGATCGATATAAATTTTGTCGTCTATTTATAAAGTCGCCCTAAAGCCGATAACATCTGCCTTAAGCTTGTAATTGATATCTCGCACGGGGAAAAGGGAACCGAACGTTTCATTTTACGGCGCGACCATCGTGGAAAATATATGTCGTACGGCAACGTAAACGTATACGCGGCTATCGGCACGTATAAAATCTTGGTTGCATTCCGCGCGCGACCGCCACGTTGTCTCGTCCATCATCTCGGCAATCGAATAAACTATCGACGGGAAAATAATTTAACGCCAATACTGCCTACGTGAGTCGTTATCGCGGCGGTACTCCCTCGCGTGGCATTTCACCCGGGTAGTTAGTGGAGGCTCGGCGCGCGAGTATCTCCCGCGACGCGTGTATTTCGATATTTTTAGAGTGTGGGTGAATCACTGTTTGGCCGAGGCGGCCGCGCTCGGCTCCGGCACCGACAGCTAAATCACCGATTTCAGAAATAACGACCCCGCGGAAAATTAATAATCTCCCCGCCGCGATGCCCCACGGAGACCTCGCGCCCCCGCCTCGTGACCAAGTGGACCAGTTTGTCTGGCGACGATCGCGCGTCGCGTGTAAACTTTGTTATTATTATCGTACGCCGTCTTATCTCACGCGATTTTCAACGTTATTTCGTATTACTTGGTCAAAACTGCCGCGACAGCGCGCGTCTTGTTTCTTCCCGTGAGATTATTCGCTGCCTAGGCTCCCCCGTGTTGGTCGTACGGAATTCCTCGTCCATGTCTACACGCGAGCGGTCTCGCCCAGCCGTATTATGACTCGCATTCCTATTCGCAACATCAGATCGTTATCGTTTTATCTTTCTGGCCATCGTTGTGTCTTCGATACGGTTACAGGCGTGGGCAGATACGCAGAAGGAGCCGTGATAAGGAACCACTTTTTTTTCCTCCTTCGCTTTTACGATCAATCATTGGCTCTTTTTCCCCTCCGCCGCGCCGTCCCCATTGTTCTTAATACAATATTATCTCGGAGATGAAAATCCTTTCGACAGCGGCCAGCTGTATTCAAATTGCACGCATTGTCCCAAATGCACTTTCCGACGCGACATTTTAGTTTCGCGAAGACCGATCGAGAGGCAGAAAAGTGAGCGGTAAACGGCCGAAGGGACGCTCCCGCCCCCCCGTTCCGCTCGTTCATTATGTATTTTAATAAGGCAAGGAGGCGAATGGCAAATATATACGTGGCTGCGTGCACCTGCGTTCGCTTACAGTCAGCGCCTAACCGACCACGTTGCTTACTAGCAGCTCGTAAAGCGAGCGAACCTCGGTCTAGTACGTAGGTCTAGACCAGGCCTGGACTAAACCAACGAGACGGCGAATCCGAAATAAGCCCCTGTATTCTATTTCGAGGCCGGCACGCAGCACCATACAGTACCTCGGTGTCGGTATAACACGCTAATGATTCCTTCGTCGACCTCTCTTGCTCTCGTCCTCCTTTTGTATACGTACCTACTGTCATTGCGCCCCTCCTCCCCCCCCTCCCCCCCTCCCTCCTGTGTATGAATGCATCGGTGTTTGAAGTCGCACCCGATTCGCGCGGCCCACGTTTGATCAGTAAGGCATATTGAAAAAGACAATTACTGTAATGGCTCGTCAATTTTTCGCCCGCCCTTGCCGGATGCCAAACCGACCGGGTGTCAGCAACAAACCGCACGACGGGAAATTGAAAGATTTTTTTTCGTGACAATTTCGTATAAAATGACACGCGTATCCGGGATATAAATTTAGATATTTATGCGGGGACACCCGGCATTCTGATATTGAAAATGTCGCCAGATTTCATATTACGCCGCTAATTACCGATATTTGTTATCGTTAATGGAAAAAAAGTAAACTGAATATTTCACTTTATTAAAATGATTTCGGCATGATATCTCGCGCTATCTGTAAATCATGATTAACGCTGAGTAATGTGGATAAATAAATAAATCGAGTGTTCACTAAGCATAATTAATATCCGAGGAGGTTTATAACCGAGCCGCTCTGTTAAACCTGGCTGCTTTAATTTCTTTTTAATTAATAGTGATATCTAATTACTATAATTAATTTTTAACGAGTGACGATAATCCGCGCTAATGATATTGCACGTCGTAAATCCAAAATATATTGCATTGCAGTGAAGCCTACGAGCAACATGAAACATTCATTCGTGATTTACCTACATCGCGCGATCTCAGCGTGCACGCGCGTTATATCGTACGTATTTTTAACAATTTAACAATTTCGCCAGAGCACCCTCCCCCCCGATATTGCATTTTAATGAGACTCAGATATCCTAAAGCATCGTTACAGTCTTAATCCGTTGCGTGAAAAGGAGCGATAAAAAATTAACTTTCTCATTTCCGTGCATTATAATGTTTCTATTCGGCATGCCGTGTTCTAGCGCATCTCAAAGTGCTTAATCTATTCATGCCTATCATTGGATTTCCTAATTCGTCAAGTCTTGCAACGAAGCGCGATGCAATCGATACGTCTTTAGAAATGGAAAAAGCGCGCCAGAGACACTCTTTCGTTTTCTGACGTCTGACTCGTGCAACTTCCTTTTTCTCTTTCTCTCTCTCCTCCCCCCCCCTCTTTCTCGTATTCACTCGCATTTGCACATCTACCTCTTTCTATCTTGCTCTCGCTCGCACGGTCTTCCGTTCCCGCTCACGTCCGCGTGACTCATGTCGCGGCGTGCGACGCGCCTCGATAAGTGTCGCCGTCTCTTGGGGATTTCGGGAACCTCGTCGGGGATTCCCCTCCCCCTTACCGCCGCGTTGCGCGGAGCCGCGAAACGTCTCCGGCGGAGGGGATGCCCCGTCATTGCAGTGGGGGCCGCAGACGAGGAGAGGGCCTAGCCACGGCAAAACTTTTGTCCATTCACTGCCGACACGCTCCTAATTGGGAGTACGCTCCGAGGTCTCGTTCCACGCGCACGGATGCTGCCGGGCCGGACCGGAACTGATACTTAGAAATCGTATTTCTTTTTCCTTTCGCGCGCTCGCGATCGGCGCGCTCGCGACCGCGCGCGGTAGGGAACTTTTATTTATCAAGTTTATCTACGAGGGGCAGCAACAATGTCGGTAAACAGCCAATCGAAGTTATTTTCCCTCCGGGAAATTATGCTCCCGAGCAGAAATGCCATCGTAAGTCGTGCGCGCGTTTAAAAGTAAATTTGGCAAAAAAGGTATACAGGAGGTTAATAACAATTAAATTTGTTAAGCGCCAAATGCAGATTCGGACATGCGAAAACTTGTTTTTTTTTTTGCGCAAAAGCGTCCTTTATTGCTCCGCACGCCAATGTGTATTTGTCAGCATTCATGCATGCTTATCTAAAGGAAGTTATATTCGCTACGTACACATTCACATATGTCAATGCAATTTCCGTTCGGTGAACAGAAAGTTTGATCACTAGAATTGAATGCAGTGTTTTTTTCAATCATGGTCTTGAGAGTTGCTATTTCGTGTCGAAATTGCAGACATTGTTGCAACGATTTTTTTACAGATTTGTTTTATAGAAATAGGATGGATTCGCGACGACCTAATTTTGCAAAAATGCCCGCGCGACCAGTTGGACACGACCGCGGCACAAAAATCGTTATCTGATATTACTTCCACGTATACAAAGCGATATACGCCACAAGTTATTAACGTTATTTTGTAAGTGTTTGCATTTGAGGAACACTCCAATTGTGATGATTCAACTTTCATTGCGGCTCACAACATTTCGAAAAAAGTTTGCCGAGGACTGTACTCGCGCGCAAATAAAAAACAAATGGCTTTTTTGACGAAATTCTTCCTTGCAACCACAAAAGTATTTCGAAGTAGTAATAGTGCGATCGACGGAGGGGGTGAGGGGGGGGGGGAGGGAGGACAATTCGCGGAAATATTACGTTTTTGTAATGCGAGTTTTTGTTATGTTGCGCAATAATGACGAATCAGCGTCAATATGAAAGTCAATATGATGATGTCGAGAAATGTACCATGCTAACGAGCTGGGAGACTCGCTCGATTGTCGTCGATAGTGCGCGAGTCAGAAAATTGCGCTGCAATCTTCTGCGCGTCGCCAGACGGAGCAATGTACTTTATTCCGATGCGCGTTTTGTCATACGGACGCTTTATGGAATTGCCATGAAAGAAACCGCTCTCGGAGACTCGTCGAAAAGAAGCCTGGCGTATAATTTCTATTATTATCATAGTCTTTCGCCTTTTGTTACCAGTTATGGCTCCGATCTAATGATGCCTCTAAAAAGCCATTTGCAACCTTACCCGATTTAGAAACCGCATCGAATTAAAAGTACGAATTCACACTGCTCAACTACCGCGTCGCAGAGAGAAAGAGAGGGAGAAAAGTTAATTTGCTTTCACGATTTACGCTTTGGTGAGAAGCGTTTTTGGTGGCGTTATTCTTATTTAAGTGTTACTTCGTAATATGAATAATGTTACAATAAATTTATGGAAACAACGGAAAAAATATCCTTAACAATTAACAATCGTTGGACCTTACTTGCAACAAAATCCGACTTTTGTATCGTACATTGATTTTGCTCAATTCTCTCTGCAAATTATATACTTTCTTCAATCACGGTGGAATATAAAACTGCAAGATGTCGCTAACTGATATTTAAGGCCTGGCAAAGATTTAATCCGAGGAAACTTCGGTTCTCCCAGGTTAGACGAACGGCGTGCCTACGTCATTAGCTCGTAGCCTAATCAATAGACATAATTATGAAACTATGCACCATTAATAGTCCCGAGCCGCGCGGGTCATAATCTCGTGGTGAAGGACGGTACGGTACTAGTTCGCGCGTTATTAAGCGGGTGTATTTTATAGGAAACCGGTAGTTGGGTAATAACGAGCGAGGGTTGCCAACGTTCGATTATGGTTCCTTAACATTATTACATGCTAAAAGAGAATAACTAATAAAATGCGTTGTGCCTCCCTAGCAATAATTCAATTATCATGTTAGAAGATCTTAACATTTACATTCGTCCATTGTACACCTGCTTCTAACAGTAATCAATTCGTTAACTTGCATTTTGTAACATTACTACCAAGTAATAGCAGTTAAACCTAAACAAGACTTGGAAAAGCAAAATAACGTTCAAACACGCGCATGTATCGCACCGTGTATTTAGTAATTAAAAAAAATATCTAAAAGTTAACACTGCACTTATTAATAGATAATAACCGGATATTGAGTTTCTTTTCTAACCGGCTTAAAAGACGCGATAAATTATAAATTATTGAAACATCCGGTAAAATATCGAGCATTTAACGGAAAGTCGTTCATTGACATCTGCCCGATTGCTTTTTTGTCCGGCGGTTAACGCTAATCAAAGGATGCGACAATCGTTTGCATTTCCTGCGGCCAGTCATTAACATCGGCACGTTTCAGTGGGGCTTTATCGTTTATCAGCTAGCGACAACCCCCCTTCTATGTCGGCCACTTTGCCGCAAGTCGGCCGCGCCATCCCCAAATCGCTAAACTATCCTCCAAACACCAAGTACCGCACTAGGGAAACTTCGACGTTAGCCACCCTCACACCTTCGCCCGTTTGACCCTAGAATCGGCCAAGTGGCCGAGAATCTGACCAACGGGCAATTACGGACGAGGTGCCGAAAGATTTTGCGGTGCGAGATTTACCACCAGCGGACATTATTTACGGAGCTGAGACTGACGTGCAGTTCTATTTTCGAGATACGTCCCAGGCTCGCCACTTGATAGCGTGATGTTTGACAAAACGTTTCAAACATACAAATTATCTTAATGAACGAGCGACTTATAAATCACGCGGCGCACTGACAGCTATACATTCGTCAACCACGGGCATGTTAAATCCTTTTTAATTTCTTCTCATTTTCCCCTCGCGAAATGACAGACGCGTACTTTTTTTTTCTTACCAGCAGTCAACGACACAAATAGTTGCAATGACGGGACCCGCGGCAAATCACCATCGCTGTTAATGGATATCACTAGCTCGCGTTGCTCGTCAATATTGTCAGTGATTTAACTTTTCCTCATTAACTGTCCCCGATGTTACGTACTGATGCGTCAACGGTTATCGAAACGGACCATTTCGGACGAATACTCGCGGAATACGCTCTTAAACAGCACACGTTGTAATTAACCTGCTCCGATATTCCGCCTGTCAATTAGACCCGTGTGCTTGCTCTAAGAATCGCAAGTGTCAGCGATATGACAGATGGAACGTTTTTATTTATCGGCAAGTAAATTTCACGAAAATTTAAACGTAAAGTTGCGCGACAGTTGCTGGATAAATCCGATGTGTAACAGTCGCTAATGTACACGATTTTGAGGTGCAGATGCGAGAGAGAGCCCGCGAATGTTAATAATTTATTTCTCCCGACTTATTTTAGTAAGTAAAATATTGATACGTCGTGCGGCCGCGTCTAACGTTGTATTAAAATTCAGCTTATCGATACGATTCTCGGTTTTCGCGCGGCAATATATTTCTCGCTTATATGCTCCGAAATGTCATTTACAATCTTACATTAATCTTTCACTTTCTTTCACGGCCCACATTACCCGTATACATTTTTCCAGTCAATTTGAACATTCGCGGGGACTTGGTGGACGTCGAGACAGAAATTTGCCTTGTCTTACAGCGGATTACATTTAATTGCGGCGCAACTGTAACGACGTGTCGCGCAAAAGAAACTAATCTTAACTAGCAGTTCCTACCAGATACCCCGCGCGCGAGTCATCGTTACCAGTAGTAAATATAACAATGTTAAACATCCTTATCGGTTTTTTTTTCGCCGGCTCTATATTTAACGTGTCGATAGGGCGGCGCGTATTCGCCATTTTCTTCACACGCCATCCGCGATTTAATTAACAATCGGTCAAGACGTTATTGACAAGCGACGACTCCGTTTCTAAACGGAGTAACGCAATTGGGGCCTCCCGACGCACGTATTTTTCTTTCGAATTACGCGCGGCGGCCCGTCCCCATCGCGTAAACACCGGCAACGTATCGAATGACTGTGTTACCCGCATCGAGTAGATTTTCTGATTTAAACGCCGCTGCTAGCAGCGAGCGCGTGACACGGTCGAACCCTCCGGCAACCCTCTGGGATTATCTCACCCCATGCCAACGCGGAGCGGCCCATTTCCGGATACACGTAGAACGTAACGAGCGCACACCCACCGAGAGTTCCCTCTGTCTCGTAACACAAAATACACTCGATCGGCACGATCGCGATGACGTCGCGTCTCGCGTGACCGAAAATACCCGGCTAGCCGGCCTATCCGCACTAATCCTCGTCAGCGGAGCTACGTGCACGCAGCGAGGGACATCTTCGCCAGCCGGACCGGGCGAAGATCAACAGCCTCCGACTGGCTAACCCCGTGGGGGATATCGAGCCGCGGAACACGGGCGCACCGCGCACTTACCTGTTGCCAGAAGTGGGCGAGGGTGAACAAGGGTTCCTTCTTGTAGAGCCATTCCATGGTCGTTATATTCCGCGAGTTGGCCTCCGCGGAGGCCTGCATGCTGGCCAGTGCCGCCGAGTTGAGACCCGCTAGTATGGGCTGCTGGAGCGCCGCTGTCACGACGGAGGTGTTGCTGCCGGCTACCAGATTGGCGTGGTACACGGTCGCGGTCGGCGCATCCTCCGAACCACCAGTAGCCAGTAATTGGGCCCCGATCGGCGCAGACGGCCCCTGGAGCCCCAGTGACGAAGCCACTTTGACGGCTTCGAGCTTCTCCGGCGGGCGCAAAACTGCTCTTCCTCGTTTGCCGGCACCGCCGCCGCCTCCTCCGCCTCCGTTGCCGCTCGCACTCGGGGAACACGTTTTAGGCGGCGGACCCGTCGGTACCGTCTCTCACCGGCAGTCGACGGCGCGGCGCGTACCGTGTCACGCGTCCACTCGGCGGTTCGCGCTTCCGTGCTATTGCCACGCGATGAGCATCGCCGGGCCGACACTCTCTCGCGGCAGCGCGCATTCGATCTTCATGGGTCTCCCTCTCGGCCAATTCCCAAGCGTCGCACGAGGTTACGCGAGGCCGTTGCGTTACGAGGCTTTCGACACACGGTCGTCACTCTATTTACCGAATTCTAGTCCAGGCCGAGTACTCGGACCGGTATCACTCCCTCGCCGATCGTCGGTCCGCACGGTTCGTCGCACAGGCAGCGTCGAGTCAAATCGCGCGACACTCTGACAGACAGTCTCACGTTGGCCGAAAACGTGCTCGGTACCGCGGCATCATCGGCGGATCGGGTCGATCCGTGTCATTCGTCACCGTATCATTAGCCGCCGCCGCTATTAAAGGGCCGCGGAGCTCCTGGACCGGGCCGTCCGCGGGCCCGTCGAGATCGCGCAGTCTCTCACGGACAGTCCGTCAACGTCGACGCGGCGCCGCGACTCCGCCTCGTCGTCCACGTCGTCCACGTAGCGATGACGCGCGCGGATCTCTACCCGCTGCCGCATCGCACGGCGCGCATCACGGAAAAACGTGGAGGTCAGTGTTTCTCACTCTCGTCGAACCGGGGCTCAGTCCGCGACACTCGCGGCACTTCGGGGCTGCACAATCGGGACTACACAAAAAAATTTAACGGAAAGAAACAATCACGACGATGTGAGCACGGAGTCTCCTCCAGTCACACGAGGAAGATCACTTCGAGATTCGGAACACTTTGGTGACACTTGAAGGTAACACTCGGTCGATGCGCCGCGCGATTTTTCGAAATCTGCTCTCCTCGTAATCCGTTCCCCGGCAGAGTCTCTTCAGGCTCGTCGATGTCAATCTGACGGCAGGCCCCCGATGTCTCTCTCGCGTCCAGCACCTCGTCCGTCCAAATGAGAGAGAGAGTGTGAGAGAGAGAGGGAGAGAGAGGTGGAGAGACGATTGCGTTTTTCTCGATATCCTGCTCCGGCTTTCGTTTTCTCCTTCCTCGTTTCGTGGTTCCACTGACGCACCCGGGTCGCGAACCCTCTCGCCCGCTCTCGTCCGGATGACCTCGAGAAGAGAGAACGAGACCCGTCCTAGCAGGCTCCTAACCTGAAACTAAGAGCTACCGGACGACCGATGCAATGCCTGGAGGAGGCGCAGAGCCAATGGTGGGAGGTAGGCGGGCGCTACGGCCCGTGGTGGGGGCAGTCCAACCCCCCACACGACCAATCTTGGATCCCCCGAGTATCCCCACCACGGTCGCGCGCCGTCTGATCTCGGAAAGGACACCGCGCGAGTGGGGATAAGCCGCGGGAAGGAGCGGGAGGCCGCGGAAAGAAGCGGAGGCTGGCTAGGTGGTCCCTACCAGAGCGGATCTCATATTTTCAACTCCCCGACCGCCCTTTTCCAACCCCTGCCGATCGCTAGTTCCCTTCTTCGTTCCTTACTCTTTTTCTTCTGATTTCCCATCCTTTCTATCCGATCTATCCCCCTTTCGCTCCGTCTATCAGCCTGTTTCATTTTTTCGACTTTCTGTATCCCCCCCCCCCCGCCCCTCCCGCTGTCCTCCTCCGTTCTGTCTCTCTTTCTGTCTTCTCGCTCCCGCCAAAACCCTTCGTCTTAACAGCTTAAGTGAATATCCTTTGTTGAAAAAAACACCCGGGTTAGGTTAGGTTTCAAATTTGTCACAATCTCCCGAAAGATGCCAACGTCTCTGTATTAATGAATCAACAGACTGCCGATGACTCGGAGCAGAGTTGGATGTCGTCTGACAAAATCGCGGTACACCTTCAACGTCACAATCGGACACCCGATAAGTTTGATTACATCCCGCACGTATTGTTCGATTAACGTCTACATTTTATTCGGAGCTTCTTTTTAGACTGTCGTTGACTATTGAATTGCGATCGAACAAGGACACCAAACGAGAGAGACGCGAAGAAGAAAGAGAGACAGTTTGAAGAGTACAATAGATGTAACTGAGTAAATGACAATTGCGCGTTGTAAAACTCGAAAATCGTCACAAAGGACAGAAGGTATTTTCCAGCGAAAATCGGAATTCGATTAGCCATTTAAATATCTTTTTACTAGATATTCTTGGGAAAATAAAAATTACGGAGGAATCATGATTTGGGAAGCAAAGTAGTTCAAACTGTCATTTACACAAGAATAAAAATTACAGGCCACCCAAAGTCTTCTTCCGCGCGGTCTATCCGCCATTGCACCCGGTGCCTCTCCTTTTCACTTAATTACTTGAAAATTACTTCAAAAAGCAGGACAAGGGTTTCCTTCCTAAATCGTGAACTGCGTCTACTTGAGGCCGAAATCTAATAGCTCAATCAACAGAAACACACCGTGTTTCAATCGATGATATCAATAGTGCGTTCGTCTACCGAATTGAAAAATCAACTTGCCAAATCTCACCGCTTCAACAGTCAAATAGTTCAGTTCACGACATAGGCGAGAGATTTCTTAGCGATTCCCTTCGTACTCGAGCCGAGCTCGCGCGAGCGTAACCCGAGTTCTTCGTATCAAAGGACAAGACATTTTTTTTCGCCGGCTAAAAAATCTGGCACATCTACGTACTTTCGCGATTTCATATATGTCGCACGAAAAAAAAAGCAGAAGAGAAAAGAAGTACTGGGCGCAGTTGACGTCAGAATTGTTCTTGTCGCGATGTTATGGGGTTGACTTACGCGTCGTAAATAAAAAAATAGGCTAAGGGCACACGCGTGCAGATAATAGCCCACTGAAGGGGTTAGCCGGTACAACCCGCCTTTTACCGCGGTAAACCCACTTCGCACCAGTTAACTTAACTGGTATCGAACCCGGCGCACATACGAGCACGCGTTCATTTTCATACTCCGATTGTCTGCGGTATTGACTTTCTCGACTCCCGGCGAGATTGATCGTCGCGTTGGGCTCGAAACGAATTCATTTCCCGCGTAATGAATTAAAACTCGACCTGTCGCGAAAAGTGTTCTAATATCGTGCCGATAGTCGATTTAAAAAAAAAAAATCAAAGTCAAGAAAGGTGTCGAAGACAATTGGTTCATTAAAATTACGATATCTGGAAAAAATGCGTGTCAAGGCAATGTCAGTTTAGAGCGCTATGCGTTTCTCGTCTACGCGAGGAAATAATTTCTTACAAGTTTTATCGCAATAATTCTGTAACGCGGTAACGTGCGTTAACTCGTCGGTCGTTAAGCGCGAACGATGTTGTTGAAGAAAGAGAAAGCAATTAATTTCCCGAAACTCAAACTAATTTTTATAAGACGTCTCCAGCAGATGATAGATTATTTGCGCGAGTTAACGCGGTAAGTTAACAACATTCGATTAGATGTAATGCCGTGTGTATCTATGCAGTTTGCACAATGCCGGGCGCATCGTCATTAGAATACTGACTGGATACTTGTTGCACGATTAACGCAACAAAGTTGCAGCGCGATGATCGATTTCGCACGATTAAGTATTCCGCGCTAATTCGCAATACCATCAGCAGTTTGGGATTGGTTTCTACGGCAAACGCGGCTGTTTAGCTCTGGGAATTTCAGCCAGTTGTTATTAATGTGACAATGTCTGTTTTCATATTCTGCAACGGACACCACTCGTCTCGCTCGTATTCTCGAACGCTGCGGGGAGACGTAAGCGATAATCGAAAATCGTTGCGACACGCGGAGAGATGTCGTTTATAATTATTAACCGAGAGAGAGGGGGCGGGAATCTATTGCGCTCGATCGTACCGTAGGAGACGTGAAATCGCGAAATCGTTATCGCCGACAAAATAAGTGTCGCCAATGGAACGAGACCTCAGTGTATTCTGGTGCGATTTCCGCGCGGAGCGGCCGTTTCGAAATCACTTTTAGCGCCCAGACGCGTTTCGCCGCGAAACGGCCGGAGCGACTCGCGCGAGGTATCGATTGCGCCATCGATTCCGCGGCAATTTCATAAACGTGTAATTTTCGGGAACGACGCGACGCGGTCGCGTCAGTCCGCGGGCGCTCGCGGGGCTAAACGCGCGAGATTTATCAGGCGCGACTAAACCACGAAAATACTACACGACTGCCGGCTTGTCAGCGCGTACTTTACGATCACCCGGTATAGCGCGGGGATTAGTTTGTCAACACCGGCCCGGCGTGCGCGACGTGCGTGTGCATCCGCGTGCACGCGTGTCGCGATGGGCGAGATTAGCAGTCCTCTCGCTTGCGTCTCGCGTCTTCGACGGTTGGAAATATAATGCGTTGTCCACACTTGGATACATTGTTGGCAGAGCCAGCGGCCCGGACAAACGACTATGTTACGCGGTCGCATAATGCGCCGCTTGCGCACACTCGCGCCGCCCGCGACGAGCGTGGACTCGGGTTTTAAATAGAACGGAGACATCCTGAATAGAAATAAAATGTTCTTGTAGAAATATATACCGTGGAGCAAAATCGAGAATTTCGAGGCTGCATTTAGCTTAGGGATTATAATTACGTGTCCTTCGACAAAGAGGCGCGCGATCTCCTCCGATTTACCCCCATTAATTTTATTCGGCAGATAATCTGTCAATAAATAGAACTTTCCTGACACTGGCATCCTGCCCCGGCTCTTTAGTCTTTAACCCGTCGAATCTGTGTTCGCCACGTGAGAGCGTCGCGAATTTTATTTGTTAAACTTTCCTATTTTATTAATTTTCCTCGTTGGTATAAATAGCTCGATTACATCGTATCTCGACGGAAGTATCTCTAAATCAACGCGTACGTATTTAACATGACAAGAGTATTTTCGTAAAAATCTGAAAATTTATTAATTTTGCTCAGGAGATAATCTGTCGATAGATTGAACTTTCCTGACACTAACATCACGGCTCTTTAGTCTTTATTCCTTGGGATTTGTGTTCGCCACGTGAGAGCGTTGTGAATTTTGTTTGTTAAACTTTTCTATTTTATTAATTTTCCTCGTTGGTATAAATAGCTCGATTATATCGTATCTCGAGGAAGTATCTATAAATAAACGCGTATGTATTTAATATAACAAAAGTATTTTCGTAAAAATCTGAAAATTTACTCGTAATGTGGATTCTAGAGAGGAGACGTGGAAGACGATTTAATAAAATGACTTTTTATTTGATTATCGTACCGAGAGGAGGTATGCATTAAGTTTGTCAGATAATTAGAATTACAATCGAAATGGTTATTCTTGATCGAAAATGAGCAGATAAATTTGACTGACAGTTCGTTGCTGAGCACTTAATGAAGTAACGTGAACTTCCAGTGACATATTCCGAACAGTCTATCGCTTTTAGTCTGTTATTCGATAAGTTCTTTAAAATAGCCTTTGTATCGCAAAATTATGTTATATCTCATTGCGACGATTAATTATTAAAGCGGAATATTCCGCGGCCGGAATATTTGTCAGAAAATACTAATTTCGAGTAGAAATACTTTTTTGCAAATTCCGCACACGTCCGACTCTCTATGCGTAATAGAATTACCGATCGGGAAAATAGCGGCAATTTAAAATAGCGGGAATTGCAAAACGGTTTTTTCCGAAGAAAAAAACCCACGGCGGCGCATAATGGATGTTTATTATTTTTCCGCGCGGTCGTATTCGTGCGCGGTTTTCGAAAAATTGTTTTAAGCTCGTTGGACACCGGCGCGAAATCAGACACGTGACGATCGTTTGCATTTACGATAAAGATAAAATTACCGGCCGAAAGTATTTGACCGCGCGCGACGCGGACGCTCGGCGATTGGCCAAAAGCACGAATACACCCTCGCGTTTTGCAATGCCGTTGAGACGATTTTACTGCTCGTATATACGCGGTATGGCCGGTCGGTTCTCGTAATAGTACGACAAGTTAATGCGTCGCCTGATATGCGACGTGCCGCCCGGATTTCGATGTACCGTGGAATAACTCACTTGCGACAAATCATTTCGAGTTTAAATTACATATTTCCCAGACGTACGTCCCCGTAGCAGCGCGGATTTATTTCGCATTTACATCGTCCATCGATGAGAACAAAAACCGAATTTCTCCGGCCATTTTCCGCGTCGCCGCTGCATCGCTTACGCGCCGCGGTTTCTCGATCGCGTTTCGCTTTATGCAAATTACCGCGTTTGCCCGCGTCCGTCACGGATTTTTACGCGCGTCGCGTGAAAAAAGCGGCTGTCGAGTCGGCCGCGCGTATTGCGTTTTTAATTCGCAGTCATTCTTCTTCGAAGATAACGAAACGCTGAATATGCGAGGAGCCCCGATCGCCAAGCTAATCCGCCCGATTATTTCTACGCACGGCAAAAGAAACGTGCGCGAAATCCTATTATCCGCCGCTCGATTTCGTCCCCCGTTGCGGCCAGAGGACGGAAAGAGCCCGATCTCGCGCGGGGCAAAGAGAGTTCCCGACCGACACCTCGGCTCATTGAGGTCGCTCGAATTGAGGGGGCCTCTAGGAATCCGAGACGCGCCCTCGTTTAACCGGCGGAATTTCTTTACCTCGTCGCGGGAACGTCCGCGACGTCGCGCGCGGAAAGGAACGGCGCGGCGCGGAGAGCACGGAGCAAAAAGTCCGCCGGCGGTGCCGGCTGTCGAAAACGGAACCGCGAGAGACGTCGTGCGTCACGGTCGTCTTGGAATTTCGCTGCTCGCAGCAGAGAGACTCACTTTCTTCCTACGGTCGCACGCTACTCAATATACCGGTCGACGATAAAGTCCCTCCCGCCGCCCCCGTCCCCTGCCCCATCGGTCTTAGCGCGGGGCAACGCGATTCTCTTCGAGGACTCCCCGGCGATTGTAACAATATCTTTTGCGCGGAGGCACACGAAGGATGCGCGACGAGCGAAGAGAGCCGTAAGTTCAAGAGCCGCGCTCAGGGACGTCGTCGCGCGACACGCTCGCGGTAGGAACGTCATGAGACTCGCCCGTCCGTCCGTCCGTCCGTCCACGGACGGTAAGCGAAATCTTTTTTACACCGGATGAGAGCAGGGGACACGGATGGGGGGTACGTACGAGATCCACGGAGTGAACTCGATCCGAACGAACCCGGTGATTATTTTTCGAGACGAGCGCGGACGCTTTCTGCGTGTGAAAATTGCGCTTTTCTTTTCTCTTTCTTGGGGGAAAGAACGAAACCGTCCGTCGACGATCGCGCGAGATCGATCGCGATTAAATGGTTCGTGCGTGTCTCTCTTTTTTTTTTCCACGACACATGCGTACTACCACGTCGCACCTACGAGTCTCCTGCGAATCTCTTCGAGAGACGCATTCGCCCGAGGTGGAGTTCACCGGCGATACGGTACGGGGAAATTTTCTCTCTCTCCCCCCCCCCCCTCTCTCTCTCTCTTTCACTAATGATGATCTCGCGTCAACGATCACGAGTTTCGTGAACGCACTTGATGCCAGTTCCGCGCGTTGAAACGCAAATGAAGTTTGCGATCTCGTACTCGAGACGTTAAGGTTTACGTGTTTGCCGATCTGAAACTCGCGCGAATTATAATAGTCAGCTAAGTGCTATCAACCGGGTCTCGAGTTCTTCGACAGAGAGCCACTCGAATCGCGTTTCTCGCCCCCCCTACCCGTGCCGTGAGGCAAGTTGGTTGACCGCTCGAGATAAAGGTACGTAATGCGCCCGAGACGATCTGGAATCCGTCTAATGGTCACGTTCACCGCTGCGGTACCGTTTCGACTTTCAGATAATCCCAAAGAATGCCTGCACGTGTGTGACGTGTCCGCGGGGTGGCTCGGGAGGCCCCCGGCGAGAAAGAAAATCCCACAGAAATAGTGCTGATCGAGAGTGCGTTTATCGTATTAGCGCAGCATCTTTAAGTCGACGCGAAAACACTGTAATCGCGCGAATGTAATCTCTTTGACGCGTCGCAACGGGACTTCTTGTAGATCGTGAGTTATCTCTTTCGAACCTGCTCGACGCGAAGGTAAAATGTAATTGAAAGAGATATTTCGTCGAAATTAAACGCAGATACACGGATGCGATAATCGCGCCGTAGATTGTACGTATTTTGTACAATTTTGACGAAGCAGTTCTTGGCTTTTAAATGCACTTATCACAAAAATCTCCAACGGATATCTCGCCTCGCTCCAATCTGCGATTTCGATACCTTCAGACTGTCATTTTAATATTACGAGTCTGGGAGAGCGACTTTTTTATCCGAAAATAACTTGACGTGAGAAACGAAAGGTCCGAGGTAGAACTTTTGAAACTTGGAAAATAAAACGCGGTCGTATTTGCGATTTCATTGCCTCGCACTAGTTCGAGCGAAAATTACTCGAAACGCGCCTATCGTGCCCATCGATACGACAACCGCCTCCGGAGAAAATCGCTCAAGATTAATCGCGCGTAGCCCCCCTACGTGCCAATCACCCGCGTCAACTCGGATCGCCGCGAAATCTCTCTCGGGGGGGTGGGAGGGGGAACTTGATCACAGCTGAAGATCATCACAAGTACACAATCACAAGGGTCGCCGTTGACAATCACCTGGTGCAATCACAGTCTCTCCGCCGTTCTCCGTTGGTCACTCTTCGCCGTCGTCTTCCCCTTCGGAAGCGGCTCCCCCGATCTTCGTGGCCGTCCGCGGGCGTCTTGGAGCGCGTAGGGAGAGAGGAGATTCCTCGCGCGCGCGAGGCAGGTGAGCGAAAATGAAATAGACTCTCGGGAGCCAGCGCGGAGCCGGGGAAGCGCCTCCTCGCCTGCACGTCGCGCGAGTGTCCTAATGGGGGCGCGGGCGGGGAGAGGGAGAGAGCGAGCGCACCTCAACACCGAAGCACCAACTGCCCGCACTCTCGCCCGACGATACGGCGCGTGAAGCGTCGTGCCGTGCCTCTATTCGATCCACGCACTCCACGCGCCTTGTGTGCGTGTGCGATGATCCTGCTGAGCCTGTGTTCTGGCCGAGACTAACTCGAGCGCTCGGTGCCTGCAGCCCTCGCAGTCATCCCTCCGGCCACGCACTTTTCCACCCCGGCGAAAGAATTGTCCGCCTCGGGCCGCGAGGCGCGTCGAGCCGCCCGCGCCCGTCGTCGGCCGGCCGGCGCTCGCCGTCGCGAATTCGTCGCGGGTGCCCCGCGGCCGGTCGGCGCGCACCGCACGACCGTCGCCGACGTGCCCCGCGCCCGAGACCCAGGGCGAGCGATACGGGGTACGCGAGCGCGCCTACGTTGGACAAGACTTCGCCAGCTCGGGGACGGCCGACTGCTCCGGCGCGGGCCGTACGGTGGCGCCGCGTCGCGCGAACCGACGGGAACCAGCCCGCTGGAACGTGAGGGTGGCTACCCCCACCCGTGCGCCGGCCACCCCTTCCATCCGCAGCCACGAGGACACGGACCGCAACGCCGAGGGACGGTTCA
Organism: Vollenhovia emeryi; assembly: GCF_000949405.1. Classification (NCBI taxonomy): domain Eukaryota; kingdom Metazoa; phylum Arthropoda; class Insecta; order Hymenoptera; family Formicidae; genus Vollenhovia; species Vollenhovia emeryi. The sequence goes on along the minus strand of NW_011967209.1, from coordinate 812,176 downwards.
CTATATCAGGTATCGGAAGTATCGGTGACTTCAACGGGCTGATCGGAAAGGAGGGTTGCGTCCACGGCTCAAGATACTGGGAGTTAAGGTGAGCTTTCTAATCGCCGGCGATGGGAGAGTGGATTCTAATCGAGAATCGATTAGTCTTTTCGTCTGCGTCGACGAGTTTTCGCTTTTCTCTTTCTGTGGAAATTAGACTTGGTCTTTCTCTCTCTCTCTCTCTCTCTCTCTCTGTCTCTCTGGTGGAATTTATGTTTCATTACATCGTCCCTGAAAAGAATTACTTTATCGGGAATTGTACAAGTCATCTCTGCAATTTTAATTTGATAAGAGATAACATCGGCGATTAACAACCAATTTAAACGGACTTCGGAACAACGTGTACCGAGATAAGACAGTTTATCGTGAAACAGCCCGAATCATTAGCAAAAGGTTTTAATAAACATGTCTGAAAGAAACGGAAACGACGATACGTATCTCGCAACATTAACTTCAAGTTTACGTCGAGACACGTATTTCGTGGCGACACGCTTGAAATCCGAGCGGGAAAAAGTCGAGAAAATACGGAAAACTGATAGTTGGGCTCTCAGGCTCTTCTTTCCGATCGGGAGTCAAAGCACGGCGACAGGGTGGGAAAAGGTGCATGGGCATGCGCTCGGAAGGGGTGATCTTAGGCGCAGGTTCTAACCCCCCTCGTTCCCCCACCGCTGTCGCTTCTGGACGATCACACAGCTCGACGTTTTTCTACCCTTATCTTTACTCCGCTTCTCATCCTCACCCGTAAGCTTGTATATGCACTTTCGCAACTCGTACCGCAGCGACGTCCATTCGAGATAGTGTCAATTCGAGATTGGCATCTCTCACCGTGTTACCTTGGCGATATTATTTCTCGTAAAAAATTTCCCTACGATTCAATAACGGCGAATCGACAGAATCGGATGTGCGGCCAATCGAACCTTTCTACAAATCTCTGTTGAATTGCATTGATTCGCGCGTTCTGTCTTACGCATTTATTTTGCTTTTAGGAAGCAATTATTGTTGCTCGCTCTTCATTTCATTACCGCTCCATACCAGTCCCATTCAGACGTTGCACAGTGATCGCGGGGCATACGGCAGGATACAACGTAACGTGTATACTTAAAATACACGCACTCTTGGAAACAGCTTTCAGAAAGGTGCACTTGAACGAATGTTAGCAACTGAATGGGGGCTTTCATCCTGAGAGTCGCGGCCGACAATGTGCAGCACGCTCTTTAAAAATTCCTGCCGGCATTGTCGCAATCTCCTCCCCCGAGAATTGTTTCTACAATCGATTCTCATTAATTATCTCGGAAATATTCTCATTAATTCATCGCGTTCTGTGAGATGTAACCGACGGTATCAAGTAAAAATCTTGAAATTTTCGAGTACCGCTTTGATATTGAGCAGCCCCGTCACAATGAAAGGAATTTTCATGAAATTTATTTTCTAGTTGATGCAATAAATTACTTTTAATTAATCTTCGCCGTGCAACAAATACGAGACTTACTAAGTTTACGTCGTAGAAAATTCATGTTCGTAAGCGAACGTACGAAATCTTGAGCGGTCGCATTGTTGTTGAACGCAAAAATCGGCGCCGGCACCGATTTTATCGCGAGAAGACGGGTGTGTGATTCCCCGCGGAGAATTAATACCGCTTCTAAATTATTTCCGCGCTTGATACTAATCAAACATAATTCTGAGGATCTGACGAAACGAGATCTCGGTTCCTGGCGATGGCCGTGACCATCTGCTGTACATTACTTCGCTTTGTAAGTACACAGAGAAACGTTGCCGCGTATAAGACAAACCCTCAAACGACTGGAACGGCATTACTCTTCCCAGTTCTTACACCCGTGGTAATTTCGCCAAGAAGAATGTTCTGTCTATAGCGCCGAGCGAATAGATCAAACGTGTCATCTTGATCGTTGAATTATGCTTGCAATATATAATTCCAACAACCGTGCTAATAAATTATCTCTCCGCGACGGCGCTGCACAATGTTGTAAAGCGGCAACGAATTTGCAAATATCAAGTCGAATTCGTCGTTTCATTCGCGGAAGCGTGCAGCAAATTCGCGATTTTTTTTACGGCTCGTAAATTAGCATCGCCGTACGTGCCATTGATGTTTTACACCCGACACTGTCTGACGTAACGTACTACAATCTATTGTTCAATATTGTCCTCTCGAGGCGAGGGTTAAGCGTTCACTTTCGATCACATAATGAGTGGCAATGTAGGCCAGGAACGTCCAGAGGATCGTATTTCGCCGTACGTGGCGACACTCAACACTCGGGTCGAGTCATACAAGGAATAGTCGATTACATGTGATAGCGCACCATAATTCTCGGAATTTCGCGTAATCGCTGTACAATACATAATAATAATAAACGAGAGTATCGAACCTGCGATAATAAATACGTGCGGAAAAAGTGTTTAATGCCGAGTGGCTTTCGGAAACTCTCGCGGTACGCGAATAATGCAATTACTATTTATTTCCAATTAAATAAAAATAAATAACGACAAGGTATTCCGACATTTATTTATGTCGTGGCGAGTTTAAACGTTTAAAGGCGCCTATGTTTCCAGTTGTAACGTCTCCTGAAGCATTTTGATTTATTTCACTGTTTCGAATACGACAATTCGAGACTTACAGAGACGTCGAAATTTCAAAGTGCTTACGGCGCGTATTTATAGTATGCGCTGCGTATACGCGTGATAAACAATCGAACCCACGCAACAGGCACGCAATTGCGTGTCGATTTCCATCAACAGTGCCAAGAAATTTTTGATTATACATCGACGATATCGTTTGCCGATATATAAAAGTGCGTTATTACTTCCTGTGTACAAACCGCTTTCTTTTCTCAGAATTATACACGAGAGATATCCGGAAAGTAAGGTTACAACATTATTTTTTAAATTCAAAAAGGCATATATTTTAATGAAACTTACAGATATTTTTAATGTAGTTGTACACTATTTTTCAACATAGTCGCCTCCAATTTCAATACATTTTGTCAGCCGTGGGACGAGTTCTTTTTATTCCAACATCATAAAACTCTCGCGTCAACATCATATCACTAACGATTTCACGAACAGCAGTGCGTGAAATTTCAAGACACATTTCATGGAGATCGTCAATCGTCGAACGGCGATCGGAAAGAAGGTGTTCTTCAATTTTGCGTATAATTTTATCGGACACAACAGACGGCCGTCCACTTCTCTCTTCGTCCGTTCTTCCATCGTTGAAATTCCTTGAAATTGTGCACAAAATTGGAGAACACCTTCTTTCCGATCGCCCTTCGACAATTGATCTCCATGAAATGTGACCTGAAATTTGACGTACTGTTCATGAAATTGTTAGTGATACGAAGTTGGCGCTGGCATAAAAAAATTCGTCCCACGGCTGACAAAATGTATTGAAGTTGGAGGCGACTATGTTAAAAAATACAATTATATTAACACCTGTAAGTTTTGTTGAAATATATGCATTTTTTAATTAAAAAAAAAGTTGTAACCTTACATTTCGGATATCCCTCGTATAATCAGTCAACATTACTGTTGATTGATGTTAAAAATTGAGGAAAAACGTACAGATACTTGACATTACATTAAGGCTTAAGTGAATTTTAATTATCCTCTACCAAATCGAGAATGTCAGTTGCTTATTTTTTGAATGGGTATTTATCATTTTAACAGCTAATGAAGAAATTAATTAATAAATGGGCACGAATGGGCATATTAATGTATGAATCAATTACACGCTTATTTCAATCATTGTGAAAATAAGTCTTGAAGAATGCGCTATTCCAATTAAGGCGTACATGCTTTAAGGCGTAAGATTTTGTTTCCACGCAGCAAATGATAAGCAAAACTAAAGCGGTCGTTCTTGCATCAACGTAGTTCTCATGCCGTCTGTTCTACTTTATTGTGCAACGTGAACGTTGTAATTTTGCCTAATTACCGCAGCAAGAAGTAATTTGCTATAAACGCTTCTGAGGATTAATTAAGACATTTCTTAAGAGATCGTGTTTAAGTTCCATACGTATTATTGTATGACGGAAATATAATTCATTAGCTGAACATATTCGCGAACGTAACACGCTATTATGCTCCACAATTGTATGTGTGTGTGTGTACGTATGTGTGTATGATCGATGTTACCGTTCGACGATTGTATCAATCGCCTTGAAATTCTGACTCGCCTCGTTTACTCACATATAACAAAAGCCTGAAATTGTTGCGAGCAATAATAGTAATTACTTCAGAGTTGTTAACACAATAAGATCGACTAATAAGAATTCTTCAATGTCGCCAGCGATAATTAACAACGTCAGTGTTTTCTTGACCATACCTGGCATTTTTAATAATACAGAAAATTTATTGCGAAAAATATCACCTCAGGCAGGTTTTGAACCTGGACCTCCCTACACTCTAAAAATTTTTCTGTATTATTAAAAATGCCAGGGATATGATGAAGAAAACACTGACGTTAATAATAAAATCGATTGAACGATAACGATTTTATTTAATGTTTCTGAATAATTATAATTCTGCTCGCTCGCAAGCTTGCTCGAGGATATTCCGACCAAATGCTAAAAATCGCTCAGGACTGTCCTGAAATAATTCGCAAAGGGGTTCATAGAGTCGTCTAGCCGGTTCGTACGGGCCGCCAACAGTCCACACGATGGGAAAGAGCAGTTACTATTAATAAACATAGGTAGGATTGTTATTCGACGATTTTACATTTGCATACGGCGAATCAGGCTCTGGCCCTTCATTGCCCCAGAAAATAGCAGGAACACCGCGCCCAATCGGCGACTTATTCGCCGATTGTCATTAAGATTTCTCGTCGTGGACGCAACGCCGAGTTCCATCTCCCTGCATAATTAATAAGATCGCTTTGCATACGCGCGTACGTATGTTAGCGCCTGAGATAATCCGTTGAAGAAAATTATACCGCGCGCAACGACAGATTACGTAGCGAATATATAACGAATATATATAACGAATGCCTCGCGTTATAAATAATATATAACGACGTTATAACTTCCGAGAGGAACGCTTCTATTGCGAAAAATATTTCAGCGAAATTTGCTAGCGCAGCCACGGTTATGGGAATAATCGGCGGTTTGCGTCTCAAAATTGCAACAATAATAATAATAACAACGCCATTACAATAATCTGATAGCGTAACGCATTACTTTTGCGAACGCGCTGTATCGTAAATCTGTTCCGCCGCGAGGAGCATTTAAACGTAAAACGCGACTAATATCTTAAAACGATCGCTATCAGCGCGGTTACGCAACCATCGTGTAGACGACGAATACGACACGCAACGCGTAAGGACGGCCCCCGGTGGACGTTGCGCCATTGGCGGGAGACGATTCTTTCCGATCGGGTATTATCAAACTGTCGAGTAGTACACGTGTTCACGCCGCGCCGCGATGTATTCCCCAAACAACGAATGCCGCCGGTAAACGATCGCATTGCGCAACGTGAAATAATTACGGCGCAAACAACACGTTTGGTCCGACTTGATACGCGTTATACAATCGTTATACAATGCTATGCACGGAGAACACAAATGAATGATTCGATCGGAGCGCAACGCGACGCTACTCGTCTCTCTCTCTCTCTCTTGTCCTTTCTCCCCCACCCCCCTCTCTCTCTCTCTCTATCTCTCTCGTTGGCGAAGCGAAAATGTGCATCGTGTGCACATCGGCCCGACGACGCGGACAATTGCATCCCTTCTAGAAGCCATTCGTGATGAAAGTCCACCATGGCGCGACGTCCACGGGGGCAATGGGGTAGTCGGGTGTGGGAGTTACATTCCGGCCGAGATTAATTCGGAGCAAAGAGGAATTTAGCATCTATCTCTCCCGGACGGCCCCCGCGCACTCCGCACTCGCGCGCTACCGTTTTCGAGCAATTATTTCAGCAACATTGCAAAACGATCGCGCTGCGCCTCCACCACGACCACGGCCGCCGCCGCCGCCACCGTCACTGCATCGTGTCGCTGCATCGTTGCACATTGCGTGTCCGAGCGCGGCAGCGGATGATGCATCATCGAAAATCTGTTGCCGTAAACGTTGTAAACAAGCGCTGTTATACATTATTATCGGTACACACATTTACATATTGTTTACGGCGCGAGCGATGATAAAAAACGCAATTTAGCGGCTGTAGCGTTTTACTTACTTGTTATTACGCTGCGACTCGCACGCACTGGTGGACGGCCCGGTCTCCGAATCGGTAAGACGTAAGATTCACAACGACAAACAGGAACGGCGCGGATTTATTGCGTACGAGTGATCGATATGTAAATACTGTCGCGAAAAAATTGCAGATGCATTTCGTCCGTTGGCTTTCGGGGGGCAAAACTTGCCCCTTCTCTCGCAATGTTTCTTATCCGAATCGATTTCATACTTGCAAGCACCTGGCGGTTTTTCTAGACTGTCCCCACGATTGCAGTGGCATATATATTCAGGCGGGACACCGTCGAAAACACCGAGAGCGAGACGCGTATAATAAAGCTGTTTAATAATCAATGCGCGCGGACCAATAATTACGAATCGCGGAGCGAGTATGCAAAAGAGTGAGAGATCGCTCCAGACTGGTTTCAGACAATAACATCTCCGGTACGATCGTATTATGAGTATAATATATCCTGTGCTCTCTGGCCCTTGATTTCGATACGCTCTCGATTATGTTGTAATTTCGATATGCTAAGGCGACCGCGCCCCTTTCTCACGTTCGCCAAATTTTCTCTTCTCTTATTTTACGTTCGCTCGGTGCATCTTCAATTAGTCAACTGCCAACCATGTTCACATTAACACTTGGAGCAACGTACATTCGGTACAGGTCTGTTTCTAGACTTCGCAGGTGCACATTATCCGGTAAAGTGATACCGACGTGTCTATCGATTGCACGCACACACGTGGACAATTGGCAGAAATACTTATATCAAAGATGTAAAAAGTTAAAATTACATTTCCTCGTGACTCGCGAATTTTCCGGCGCGAAAAAGTGCAAGGGCGCTCGACACTTAATTGATGCGCGAAAACATCTGCGAGCACACGCTCGGCCGGGAAAACATTAAGAAGCCGGAAACTGCCGGGATCCTGGGAACACTCGAGGCAATCTGTCAATCCCAGCACCGGTTCGATTCAATGAGATATTCGGATTAATGGCTTGGATCCATCGTGCACGTAAGAATCCGCGTCCCATCCCGGAACGGAGGAACCCACGGTACAATGGTCCCGATACACAATGAGAGGAAATATCCAAGATATGCAAATACCGGGCGCGTTCCCGATCATCTTCGGCGTGCTGGGCGGAAAAGGGTTCGAAAAAGACGGGGCGCACATGTTCCGAGCATTTGCATACCTCCCGATGCACGATTTGCATACGGCGAAATTTGCATCCCGCGTACACACTCGCGGCGGAGACGAGCGTCTCCCAACCGGTCGATCGAAAGAAATTCGGGTATCGGTACATCCTCCTCACCCTCTCGTCTCGTCTTCTCATAGGTATGCATATGACTGTCTATTGAAAGGCCATGGACGGGGGGGCCTGAGAAGGTCCTCGACGCAGAAATAATATATTAAGGGAGCAAAATAGTTCTAATACCTTTGTGCCCGATCTACGGCGAGTAATCCCGCATTTTTCCCTTTGTGGAAATCCTAATGTATTTTCATTCTCGTTGTGCAGTCCCCGGTCGCCTCTCAGTTTGAGATTTTCGAGTGGAAACTTAACACGTCACACGTTCGAACTTTATCGTTGCGACACTGCGATTGTGGAATAGCAAACTTGAGTTTTAGCTGTACGATGAAGTTTTTTTTTCTTTTACTAAGATTTTTAATCCTCACAAATAGATTTAATATCGCCAGTAGTTTAAAACCAATGATATGTAGTCTTTTAAAACGCCTACCAATGTTTTTATTTAAAAAAACGACGTTTCGGTCCCAGATTTGGACCCTTTTCAAGTAATCTGTTCGCACAATTGTTAATGCACTTGTGCGAACAGATTACTTGAAAAGGGTCCAAATTTGGGGCCGAAACGTCGTTTTTTTTTTAAATAAAAACATTGGCCAGTGTAGGTCGTTTTAAAAAACTACATGTAATTGATTTTTAATCCGTATTGCATTTTATTTCATGCGCGAAAAAAAGCATTTATTAAGAAAATCTAGTTTACATAAATTACATACAACTTGTTTGTCTACCGAGAATATGTACGCTGAAAAAACAATTTTCGCTACCGCACACTAAGAGAAAAAACAACAGTTGAGTCAAGAAAATATTTCTTGATTCAAGTACATGCTGCAGCCACGGGCTGTCAAACAAATATTTGTTAATTCACATAAACATTTGTCAATGATAAAAGAATATATATTTAAATAAATTACGTATGTTTAATTGAAAAAAACATATATATTTGAGTTAAAGAAATACTGTTAACTAAACGTATTTAGTAATATCAAAAAATTTTTTTTCCTCAGTGTAGCTAATCGTGATTTGCCAAAAATATTTTGCTACAGTAACTGTAAATTTCTAAACCACAGCAAACGGTTTGCTGTCGCACCTAATACAATAGGCGCAGTAGCAAAGTATTGGCCATCACAACGAAATATTAGCTGCCCATATTTTACAACTGAAATTTAGTTGCCACCTGCAGTTGTTAGCTATGGCAGCTACATTTTTTCCCCGTGTAGGAATATCTATTAATAGGATTACAATGGTGGAAGTGCACACTGTATATATCTTTATTTGTTGGTGCGCTCTTCAATCGGCGTGAAAAATGAAACGGAACCAATCGCTGAATGCACTATCTAGCCGTCTCCAGGGAAGAAAGAGGTTTTTCTCGGCTGCCGGAGTGTTTCTACCTGTCACGTTTGTCGCATCCACGAGCCCGCGCGTCTCACGTTTCCAATTCTAGGACGAGGAAGAGCGCCGGGCGCTGAATGCGTATCGTTTTCCGTACACGACACACGTAACTTCTTTTCCATCGATATACGCGCTTTTCTACGCGCGTACAATGGACAATCGGCCATCTCTCTATACTACCCGCACCCGACTTTTCTCGGTCTTGATTTCCAGGGTTGATCCGGGTCACCGAGCAAAAGTGTCGGTTTCGAAAGTGAAGAAAACACTTTGGCTTTTGCGTTTGGACATTGACTCCGCGCATTGACTCACGCCAGCCACTAAACGATCACCTCGAATGATTATTCACGCTTTTTTCCCCCCCTCATTTTCGCAACCGTGATGAAATTTTATACAACAATTAGCGCTTTCACGTGTCTTACGAAAGGGCCGTTTTATTTGTTTAAGAGCTCGACGGGGATAACGGGGTAATTGATATCGCAGTAAATACATTGAAATCGACAGTTGTCGAGTGGCGTAACGGGGAAAATGTCAATTATTATATGATAAGGTTTTCGAAAGCACCGCGTCCATTTTTCTAGGTAGATAGTAATGCTTTTTCCGCCCAATGAATCACCATCTGTATGCTGCCTGCACACAATTTTCCTGGATCTTGATTTCCAGAATTGATCCAGGTCAACGAGCAAAGGTGTCGGCTACAAAACTACCTGAAATGCTGTAAGTTTTCCGTTGAAAACCTCCGGCTCGACTTCGACGTATGCCCGCGTAGGCGATCTTAATCGACTTTTATGGTCTCTTTCTCCGATATTTTCTAGGGCAATGTACCATCGCTCGGGCTCATGCTTCGCGCGCAAGCATTTCTAATCGCCATCTAAGCCATTGATCACGAGCCTATAAACGTCTTATTAAATCTTTACACCTCAATTAATCAACGTGTAACGAATCTGATGTATTCGCGGCGGCCGATGACGTTTTCAGTTATCATTACCGCTAAACGGGTTATTCCCCTTCCTCGCGTATTCGAGACGAAATTTACGCTATACGAAATACCGAATACTTGCCGCGTCGTAAAGGTGGCGTCGAGTTCGCGTCGCGACAGCCACGAATGTAACGAGATACGCGGACATTACCGTGGTGCAACGCTTAATCCGTGCTCATCGATCCACAACCCTTTCTAACGATCGAAAGACAGAGAACCCAGGCTCGACCTTGGCGCGGCCCCTCCACCTGGCCCAATAAAGGAGGGATCGCCCGTGCACACGCTGGCACGCACACTGCCCGAGTGCACGCGCGCGTACGCACGCACACGTACACGCGTAGCTCTCTTGTCCTTTTTTTTTTCTCTCGCCACGTATGCCGTATGTGTCATACGATCCGCCTTTGCACACAGGAGGTGTACCTCTATACGAGGGTTTTTATCGGGCACCAGGAGTCTCCCCCTCCGTCCCTTCCGACTCCCCTACCTACGCGCCTGTCTTCATGTCCGTCTTCGGCTCCCATATGCATTGGCACGTATGTGCCACCCGAGTATGTACGTATATACATGTATATATATATAAGTATACACGCGTAAATATGGTAATTCACCACCATCGCCAGAGATATGTAAATAAGTTAGATTTGAGTTCTGTTGCGGGCCGGCGGGACGCACGAGGAAGTTCGATGGGAACTGTACCGAAAGGAGGAAGGACGAGGAGGGAACGCGCGATCAAGAAACGGAAAGAAACACAGAGAGGGGGCAAGAGATAATGCGTAAGCGCCTTAGTAGCCACACACATGATCCGAGCGACCGGATCTAGATTTATTGGTTCCTCGCGCTTATACGAGCAAGATCGGGAGGGGAGAAGAGAGAGAGAGAGAGAGAGATAGCGAGAGAGAAATCGAGTTCGGAGGGCCGTTCGGTGTGAACGGAAGCCAGGGATTTTACGATCTTGATTCAGAAGCAACGTGCGCCTCGGTTTCGTCCTTCCACGGGCTATTAATCTGCCTGCGATCCGTAAATACGCGTACAGCAGTGTAGAAAACGACGCAGTCGCGGACACTTGCGTCTTCCTCCGGCAATTTCGAAGCCCGTGCGGATAGATTGATTTCTTCACCGATTCGCGATGGTCGCTAAATTGGTAGACGAGACTCCTGAAACGTCTCTTGTTCGTCGTCAGGGGAGTGCAATGCGGTAACTTCTGAGTCAGTTTGTATTTAAATTTACATATCTGCAAGTTGGCAAAACTCGTCGTATATATTAAATGCCGCCATTGACAAGATAATCGATCATTTCCATCTGAAAAGGAAGACAGGAAAGGTGAGACACGGTTACCTTTTTCCACGAGACGATTCACACGCGCTACTTGAGCTACCAAAAATAATAACACTCTGGACGCTGGACCCTAACACGGAAAGTATTTTTTTTAATTCATCCTGAAAATCATGTAATCGCGGGACAACGTGGCATTTTAAAAAACTTTGTGAGTTTTTTGAAATTTTACCATACATTCCACCAAGAAAATGTATACCAAGTAGAATTATTAGTAAACTGTATGGCAAAATTTCAAGAAACTCGCATAAAATTCTTCCGAATGCCACGTTGTCCCACGATTACATGATTTTCAGGATAAATGTCAGAAAAAAATTCTCTCCCTGTGCAACGTTTATTTATAAGCAGCCAACGAAAGAGGAGATTAATTTTGGATGAAAAAGAAATCCGGGTGATAATTAACATTCAATATTATTACAAGGGGATGAGATAAAACGATCGTATGGCGATATGGAAATTGCCGATTATCTTATTGCACACGATCTTCCCTTTGTGTCTCGCAGTAACGTGAAATAATGCAACGGCTTTAATTACACATACTACAACAATTTTATATATTCGCCCAAATATCGAGACGCCGTGTACTGGCCAGCTGAGGCACCGGAAAATTCCGAACGCCGGTGACGATTTCTATCCGGTTCCGCGCGATTGTCACGCGGTTGTGCCCCCGCGAAGGCTCGAGGGCCCGAAATCGGCGGGCGCGAAATCGCCGACTGTTTGCAAATAGCCGACAGAAGGGAAAAATAAATCGCGTTTCGTGCGATTTCGGTAGGCGGGAACCGGTTTCCACGGGTCGCCCTATCGTTGGCACGTACCGTGCCACGCATCAGAGGCAGAGATACGATTGCGCACGTAAGCTAGCTGCTACAAATTAGCATACGCGTATGTATGCGCACCGACGGAAAAGAAGGGGGAGGGCACTTGTCCTCTCCCCCCCCTCCGCCCGCCCTCTTCTTTCAGTCACGATTGTTCCGCCGCGGTTATCGAGGAGGAAGGGCAAAAAATAGCGCGCCTCATACCGAAGCGATCTATCAAGTCGTGGTAAAAATTCGAAGCGACCCTCGTAGCCGATATACTGACGACAGATAGCATCGACCGGCTATACCGGGTAGCGTAACGTAAACGGAGTAACGAGAGCGGACAAGACGGGATGGACGCTCGTGTGTGCGTCGCTGGGCATTGTGTGCCTGCTGACGGCTACCGTTTTCTATGTATATACATATAGCGTTATTATTACCTTCACGGCACACTGGTCGCGCCCGGCGTACCGCCACGCGGCAAATAAATTTCACGGCTTCGATTCTCCGCGCCGATATATCAGAGATTTCGTGACGCGCTCCAACGCGATCGGTATATACGCTCGGTTATTCGTGCTCCAATTCTCGGCCGCGATCTTCGACGAGGAAGCCTTCGCCGACGCGGAAGGCAAGCGTGATGAAAATTTCGGACAATTAAGATTCACCATGAAACACGTAAATAATGCCTCGCTATCAAATTTCTAGTAAAATTATTAAATAGTGGAGAGAGGTCCTCTATTATGAGATAGGATTCTAACGCGAGATGGTAGGTTTTACGGTGTTCAAACTCAATCACAAATCTTTTCTCGCAACGATTGCACGATTTAACAATCAATTTTCCGCTAAACAGGTTTCACTCCAAGGGCAATAAATTCATGGTGGAACCAACAGATGACGTCTATTCATTTAACAGAAACTCCGCTATCTCAGATCAGGAGTCTATCTCATAATAGGGTACTTGGCTCTAATAATTAATAGTTTTATAGTATTTAATTAAAATGCTAAGCTATCTCTTTCTCTCTCGCTCTCTTAAAAAATAAACCCTCTTGCTTCTGTTATATTGTGTCACAAATATACTGGATAACAACCTTTGTCTTTTCTAATCGCTCCTTTTGAGATCAACCCGAGTGTGAGATAGTTTCGAAATAAGTATTGTCTCCGGCCCGAGAGGCGCTCTCTATCAACGAGGGACTCTTGCCGAACTCGCGTATCGCACCTTCGGCGCTCAGCTCCTACAAAAATGTACGTTACGAAACGGGAGCTGTACTGAAAGGCGTTCCAGCTGTGCGCGAGCATACGAAAAGTCGATTAAAATCTCATTTTATTCTTCCAAGAGGCGCGGGCTGCCCCCCTCACCGGGTGGCGCGATTCGATCGATCGGCAGATCGGGCCTGCCGATTACGGGCGAGGTGGGTGCACCTGTTCGCGAATGACTCTCTCGCCCTCGCTTTGAAATGCCCTGTACCTTAGCTTACGCGCACGGCTCGCTCCCGCAGGTACAACACATATACACGCGTGCCGATAGCAGGCGCGCGCGGCCGCGCGCTGACGCACTCACACGGACGCACTTTCGTCACGCGTCTCTGAACAATGGCATTAATAGGCCCTGGCGAGTTATTAATTGCCGGTGCCCGCCGGATATGACTGTCTATAGCTTCGTTCGCCGAGCGAACGTTCCTAATATCTGTGGTATTCCGTCGGTAGGCTTGGGTCTTAAATCAGACGCAGTCTTTTCAACGTATTCTACGCTCACACGCGTGCTTTGTATGTCTGTGTGTGAGTGTGTGTGTGTGTGTGCGAATGTCCGTCTGCTCCGTGTGAGAGCGTCGATCCTCTTGCAAACGAACGACAAAGTGCTCGTCTTGAGAGTAATTATGTTACGTGGTAACGCATCTCTTCCGTTTTTTAAATAATTTTTAGACGGATAAAGTGTGAAGATGTGAACCATTTCGTGACGGCATGACATTAACAGTAACGACAAATTATAATATATCCGGCAACGATTAATTAATGATCGATAGAGATGTAAGGTGTTTTGTATGCACGCGCGTTGAGTGAGATGTACTTGATTGAGCGAATATTAGAAAAAAAAACAGTTATCAACTTAATCGACCTTTCAGTGCCCATTAACGTCATTACGGTCGATGACAGGTGAGAGAAGCGGGCCAAGAATAATTCCTGTTCCATGTTCGCGTTTCGATTAAATGCCCTTAATGGCGTCGCCCGCGCGATACATTGAGTTTTAACGGCCAGTTAAAAGCGTTCGTCCCGCTGTCCTTTCCTTGTGTACCCGCGGCTTAGTCGGCGCTTTTATATTGCCGGTACCATCGAAGAATCGAGCGTACCCGAGTCATCTTTATGGTCAATCTACGTACGCGAGCTTGGAGCTCTCGCTAAGTAATTAAGAGCGAGCACCGACTGTCGGGTCTGATTAATAGAGGACGGTGCGAGATAATCGAAAGGAAGTAACGAATGGAAAGAAGCTAAGGTGGCAGGTAACGCGCGTCCCGGTGATGCCATCAAAACCGACACGACTCTTTCATGGCCACTGTACTCGCAGGAAATTACGCCTATTCGCGATTTACGTTACCCACGGTATGAAAATAATTAAAAAGCGATGATGGTGAGTTATCGCTAAAAATGAATATGAAAGTGGTTTAAATCGTCTTTAATATCGTATATTATGCTTTGATGAATGTGCGCGCTTAGATTCTAACGCACAACTGGATCTCCTGGTGTTCGCACTCTGTACGAATAAATTTTATTCGCGTGATCTTCGGAAATGACGTTTCGTATATTGATTTGACTGACGCATGCGTGGCAATTTATGGCTACAAAAAAACGCTTTATAGATCATATATATCTAGCATTGAGAGCTATTCGATTATACTTTTTTATAGACAGGAAACGTCTATACAAACTACATACATTTTCTAACTTGAGATAATTCTGAGATTAAATATCACGCTATTTAGACCTACATATGTTTTTTAAGATTATACAATAAGATTATAAAGACTTTTTAATTATTCTAGAAGTATTCAAAAGGATAAAAAATCAATATATAGTGTATAAAGCGTTAATTTTTTAGCCATAAATTACCACGCATGCGTCAGTCAAATCAAGATACGAAACAATTCTTTATCTTCTTGAATAATTGTTGAATAATTTGAAAATAGGCACGAAAGGAGGAGAGGGAGGAGGGAAGGGAAGGGAAGGGAGGAAATGCCAACATTTTTCCCACAATTGAAACGAATTGAAATGCATACCATGTAAATGATCCATTAGCTTCCGGTGCTGGAACGAAATACAAGAATTATTGGTATTTTGTTCGTAGCCACTCACGCGTGTCTAATGACCGCGTTTGACGATAATTCGATTTTCAAGAAGGGACTTGTGGCGTGTGTGCGTTGTGTTGGGCCCTTTCGCTCTCTTGAGGCTGACATCGTCGAATGACAGTTTGATGAACGGACAGGAAGGGACTGGAAGGCCCACCTGGCTCCGCAGACAATTAGGATCGGGCTGCAAGGTGGCTCTCCTCTGGCAGAGCGCGACGACTCACGTGAACACGTTGTATTTTCATCTAAACATCAAACTCGGGACTTCGCCGCGATATAATGATTCGATGGTGAATTTAATCCATGCGATTAACTGCTATGGTACGTTAAGTGCGAATTATAATTCATCGAAATTTTCATCCTAATTGGTTCCACGGTGCTTGTACAACATGCTCTATAACGGCCTTGAGAATTAAGTAATTATTACTGTAGATTTATACTTTATAAAATCATAATTGTGGAGCTGTACTACGTGTAATGATAAGAAATCAATGAAATAGGCACAAAGTAATTATTTCTTGCAACTTTCACATAAGTTAATGATAATAAGTTATAGCACGCAACTAATTGATCCGATATAATTCAACGAATACGTTTATGAACACAATTTTACTTATACTCGACATAATAACATTTTATTCTTCTCATATAGTATTAAAATATTCAGTAAAAACTTTAAATTATAAATCAAATTATATAAACGAGTTAAATTCAATTAATTTTGGTACATATATACGGTACATCGCACTACGTTTTACGAAATAAATAGAAAATTAACTGCTAAAAGAATGGTCGCAATCACTCGCGCGCCCGCAGAAGAGCTCAATACTGGAAAATTACGAAACGCACAGACCTGCGTACGTGTTTAACGTATGCATGCAGCAAGCGGCAGTCGAATCCGCGTGAAATGATGCACGGTGAACCGTGAATCACTTCCTACGTCGAAGTCGATGCCTGGTTGATAGTCGGCGATACCTCGTCAGGTTGAAACAGTGGAGTTAATGAGATGTGCACGAGGAACAAGGCATACGTGTAGGTGTTGGTGAGTCTCTCTCGCCCTCTCTCTCTCGCTCGCTCGCTAGAAAAGGTGTGTCGGTGCTTGGCGGCGGTTGAGTTAGTGAGCTGGTGGTGTAGTAGTGAACGGGGGGAGACCACGAGGGGGTTCCGACGTATTGTAATTGCGGCCTGGCAAGCAGCTGAGTCCTCCACGCGTGGACGATCTTGGTCGCTGGTCCGAAACGGTGAGTGATTCTAATCACTGTTCCTGGCAATTCTTACGCACTCCGCGTCTTGGTCGGCGGCAAACACTTCGCGAAGCCGCTGAATTTACGCGAGGGACTTTCTCCATTTCCATTAACGCAGGGCTGCAAAGGCATAACAGACCGTCGGGAAATTATGTTGGATTATATTTCGAGCATCTCGAGTCTACGTTCATCGGGGATAAACTCTTTTTGTCGAAGCACGGTCGATAAAAAATTTCCTGTTGTAAAAATATCGCTATTACTTGCACGTAACTTGAAGATATATTTCCGTGCTAACTCGAATGAGTTTTAATCACTGTTTTTCAAAGCATCGATCGCGACGTCCGCGTTGCACGCGCACTGTTCTAAGTCGACGATCACAGACACGTCGTATAGATATTTCACGTGAAACGCTTTGAGCGCTTAAAACGCCGAGGCGAGTACAAAGATTGCCGAATGGAGAGGATTCGATAGTCCCGAGATCTATCCAATCGCTGATATCTATGAGCATATGATATGTCTGTTCGACGGTGTTGCTTTCCTGTTATTATTGCAGTCCGTGTCTTGCATTCGTGCACCAAACGGCCAGTGTATGTACGTCTGCCTAGTTTGATCCTGAGAATAGATACGCAATGCTCCTCTTCTTTTATACTTCCTATTTATTCCCTTCTTCGACAACGTTGCGGTAGATCGAGGTGCCACGGCCGTGACATCGATTTTGAGCTGGAAAGTTCCCGGCAACTGTCAGACTTCACAGTTGCGATGAATAATGCGGCGGCACTTTCCTCTGCACCCGTTATATATTTCATTGTGAAAAGATACTCGAGGCCGACGTTTAACGCTTGAAATTGTGTTAATAAAAATTCTCAATTGATAATCGCAAATAGAATTGTAGCATCGAAATAATCTGTCCGATGAAATTCGTTCGTTTACATTATAACTCGAGAGAGGCGCAAACCTTGGAAATATGAACTGACCCATAATAAGATAATATACGTTGAGAGTGATTATACAATATCAGTTCGGCATATCAGAGCTATTTCCACCGTAAAAAGGAACGTGATGCGAGCGCACGATAATAAATATTTAGTAGTGTTATTAAGTAATCAATCGGGAGCAAGCAGCATGTGCACTTTACAAGGACGGTTCTTCTAACGAACCCGTCCATTACCATAATTTGGTCACATAAAGTAATTCCAAACCGTTCAATATATTAATACTTGGTAGGTTCTCATCGGTGTATAAAAGGAAGACGGGTCTATTCACTCATTAGCCGATCAGCTCGCCGATCGCAAATTAATTCCGTCACCCGACAACGCCCAATTAATGCATATGAAGCGTTCAGATAGCAATCATTTTTCTACAGAGGCTACTTTGCATAAACGAAGTAATGTCTGCGTGCCTAAGCTACTCACGCATTGTTCTCTGTACGTGACGTATTAACAATTGTCATATAAACGGTGACAGAATGTGTTGGAAAAATATGCGCAAAATATTTGATTAGTGAATAATGGGCTAAATCAAATGTCCGATATAAAAAAATAAATTGTTCGTTAAGACTTGGATTAACATCTTTCGTCTTTTATTCTTTTTCGTAAGATAATTTTATAGATAAGACAAAACGTTTGTCTAATTACGTAGTATCTCTTCACGGGCTCTTTGACCTCGCACAATCTCGTATTCAGAAAACGGAAATTTCTATCGGATATCAGTAACAGTGAGTTTGATGTTTTCCACGAACCAGAGCGATACTTCGAACACGAGGTGCCATTGTTTCCTTTCGAAATATCATTTGTTCTACGCAACGACTAAGGAAACAATGGCCGGAACGCCCGCAGGTTGTTGACTCGATTGTCACCGGCTTCATTTTTCTTCTTTCTCTTTCTCACTTCTTCTTCCGCTCGCTAAGGCGAGCAGGTACAACGGCAATTTCAGAAACGGTATTAACTTGAGCGTTATCACATGTATCGCAAACAATGACGCAACACCCACGCAAATATTCCGGCATCTCGAATTATCGCTTACCCCGTTGATTCTCGTAATGGGAGCGCGATCGATAAATCGCCTAAATAAATGAGCGTACACGATGATCTGTACAAAGTCACAATCTTTGTAGCTTGTTACTGAACAACGGCGAAATTAACAAGTGCTGCAAATATGTCAAGCAAAACTAATTGGGCAATTTGCATATAATTATACCCATTCGTCGAGATAGTACATAATGCAGTTTTTAATGCGGAACGGGCAACCTGTAAAACGGTCAATTTTCTGTTATAGCGCAGACCTTCAAATTGTGCTCGATCACTTGATTCCATCGTTGCCACGCATCAAGAATACCATTAGTTGTTACTTTATTACTTGGAAACACGTGTAACTTGCCCCATTATCATCATCATCAATTAAAACTTCACGTCGCATTCGTTCGATGAATTATTTATTACATTTGCAACCGGTGCTTACCCTTTAATAGCGCGCAATAAAATTTTTTGTCCGGACATTGTTACATCTTCACGAGCAATTTGATTTCATTAAAAGTATGAACATGTCACGATGGGCATTAAACTTCGACATCAACGGTATCACTGTGGAACATATCTCTCTACGACTCTTGTCTTTCCGTCCGGTGAATCAATGTACAAGAAATTAATCACATTAACTTCTCATTGATATTAGTTATCTCTAAATTAACACTCGCGCTATCGATTGTCTTGTACTCGCGGCATATATTTTATTTTTTTAACAAAACTTTTTTTATATAATTTATGTAAAAGAATTAGAGTAAAAGTAATATACGTTTTCAATAAAATAAGTAGTAAACGTGATAATGTTACATTTGCATCTGCCCGATAGATCTCATTGTGTTTACAACGTTCGTTGGAAAATGAGAAAGTTTTCAGACACTGATGTCTTTATATAAAATAACGATAGTTTTAATTGTACAATATATAGAGTTTCAATATGTCCTTATATAATTCTGTTTCTTTTCTTCAACCATCGTGCACTGATTGTTCCGTACCGACATCCGACTGCTAAGACGTGACTTTCATTGTACATTGCCAGCGCGAAAAACTCGGGTGTTTTTACAATTTTTATACCGCACGTCTCTCTGTTAAACAATTGCTTCTTGAAGAATTGCAGGTGCAAGTGTGTAACAATAGATTCTTTTAATAGAGAGGATCATACGTGAACAATATATAATTAGATATGCTTGATACGCGAAAACTAATACTGTTATTTGCGATAGGCAGCGTCACGATATTCTAATCAGCCTGTGTAAAGCGTATATTCTTATGTGATGTCCAAACCATCGTTGTAGATCGTGCAGACCTCGCAGTTGGAAGCAGAAAAATACATTTTTTATCTTTAAAATCAGTAGAAAGAAGATCAATTAATTCGCGTTTATAGTGAATTACAAGCAATTATACTTGGAGGCATAAAAATGCCAAATAGAAAATAATTAAATTAAAATGAAATTAATTTTATGCACGAGTTGGATTAATGCGAATTATTGAATCTCTTGCAGAATTTCCATGATTTCTGCTATTTTATAACGTTGCATTTCCGGATACTTAACGTCAGGGCGCCCCACTACTATTGCAAAAGCGTTGGATACGAAAGAGAGCACCGAAGGCCAATTTCATCCGGGCTGCTTCGGCTGCGCTCTTCGAAACCAATATCGCAATGTTCGCCGCGGAAAGTTCGTCCGGTAATGCCATACAATATCTACTCCAGCTTCCATTACTCCGCTCCAACCGTGCCTTGTAGCTTCCCTCTCCCCTCCAGTTCTAGATAGGCTTCCCCTCCCAACGTCGCCGTGCGACCGCCGCTACCACCTCCTCCGCCTCCTCCTCCGCGTCCTCTTTACCTCCATGAAGTGCCGTCCACCTCCACCTCCACCGAGTTTCGCTTCCTCTCTACCTCCGACCTCCGTGGACCTCCATCCGGCGGGCAGGAGGAGAGAGGATGGAGAGGTGGTATAGCCTCGCGGAGAAGGAGGCTCGGCGAGAAAGGAAGACGGGCAGCGCACCGAAAGTATCCGAGAAAGGAGGATGGATCGTGCATCGGGAATCGGTGAGAAAGAAGGATGGTCGCGCGGGACATCGGGACGGTCGGCACACGGCAGGAAGAGGGGGAGGAGGAGACGAAGGAGACATGCCGAAGAGAAGAGGAGTTCGAGGGGGTTGGCTGCAGGCACCGGCGTGGTCGTCGTCGTTTTCTTCCACGTTGTCGTCGTCGCCGTCGCCGTCGCCGTCGCCGTCGCCGTCGTCGTCGTCATCGTCCTCCTGCCCCTCTTTCTCCTCCTCCCCCTCCTCCTCCTTCTTCTTGTCGTCGTCGCTTCTCCACCCCTGGCAGGCAGGCTTCTCCCTTTTTTTCTCCTTTTTCCAATTATCGATAAGACGGAGACGGCGCAATACCGCGACGCTGCTCCGAGAAGAGGAGTAGGTGAGCGTTCTCTCTCGACTACTCTTCTCTCATGATATCCACCACTACTGCTGCCGGTACACCGCTCTTTCCCTCCCTATAAACGGTACCTCCGCGTCCTCCTTCTTTGCTCTGTTCACCCCTCTCTCGTCTGGTTTGCTCGCGCGATAAAATTGCCTCCTCGGTCTTGTTCGATGCCCTCTTCTTCCTCCTCTTCTTCTTCCTTCGCGTCTACGTCCCTCTCTTATTTTCTTCTCGTGTTTTTCGCGTAATGCGTGGCATAGCTGAAGGGCCAGCGGAACAGGAGGAGAAAGACGAGGAGGAGGGAAAGAGCCGGCGTGCACGGGAGCGCGGGAGGAGCTGGAGGAGACGGTGGAGGAGGTCGAAGCGATTTAACACGATTGGCCGGTAGGAATAAACTGGCAACACGCGCATTGGTTCCATCGGTTCCATTGGCTATCGGGGCTTGTCGCTTTCTCTCGCGCACCGGCGACGTTTCTATCGGGCTGACCGACTCCTTCTTGCACCGACGCGACTCGATCGATCTCCTCTTTTGCCACCCCTTTCCGCCATACGGCCGGACTAGCTTTGATTTTATGGTAGCACGGTGAATTGTTCGCGGCAACGATCCCGAAGCTGTTCCCAGGCTATTTTTCCGTTTCCACGAACGCAACGCGCGCGCGCGCGCGCGCGATTAACGAGCGCGTATATGCGGGACGACGTGAGGACCGGCAATTGGCGCGATTTCTCGGCCCGGTCATTGTATTTCCGGCTGCCGAGATGGAGTAATAATTGTTATTGTCGCCGCGGCACATCCGTCGTTCCCCTTCTAAACGTCGCGATTTTGCGTTCGACAACCGCCATTTCGCTTCCGAGTACAATATCTGGATACCACGTTTGAATCGGCCTATTAAACGATGACGCAAAGCGGCTTCGAAAACAAGCTTAATAGGATAAGATTATTTCCGCGTGTAGAAACGAGTGTCGTCTCGTTAAAATTGTGGCTAAATCGGCGAGGAATTGTTCCCAGGCGTCACCGTCGTTTCTCTTCGTAATACGAAAATGTACGGAAATGATTCCGTGCCGATTATCCGCGGCGTCACGTTGAACGCCGGCGATTTCGAAAAGTGCGATACAGATTGAACGGGACATAAGTCGCGCGTCTACGACAATCAATTCTGCCGATATGTATCAATCAGCCCTAACGATCTCAAGATGATCAGGGGTCGTCTCGACTGCAAAAAGATTAATCGCCCGGGAGGAAGGTGCGAAAGGACAGGTGTGCCTGTCCCTCGGGAGAGGCTTGCGCCTAGCATCGTGTTATTCCGCGGCGCAAGATATTACCCCGGCGTTGGCGGGCTTCGGCGGTACGCTCGGCCGGCCGCCATGTTTGATTGCACGACGTCGTTGATCGCCGTCCGGCAGGAATTATCATAACTCATCCGGGTAATCTAGCCACCGACTGGAAGAAAGCGACACCGTCACGTGGGCGTTATTTACCCGGCGCGATGAGGGAACTTTTGAGTCATGGTCATCGTGCGGCCGACCCGTTCGTATATTGGACTTTATGTGTCTCGGCATTAGAAACACGCGAGAAGAAGAAAGAACGGAGCTACGGGGGAATGGACAGGAATAAGTTACAGAGATGAGAAGAGAGTGGAAGAGGAGGGGGAGGAGGAGGAGGGTGGGTACCGAAATTGATTGCCCGTGCGATGCCATTGATAATGTGTCCCGCCGGGGTCGAATTTAAGATCCTGCGGGCTTCATAGCGCATACAGCAAATCCGGAGCTGTTCTCACGCCTGTGATAAATTGCCGTTGCGATAATTTCTCAGATTCAAGATAGCCATCGTCGTGATCGACGATAATGCCCTGATGCGCGAATGACCATCGCGAGCAGCGCTCCCCCCGTCCGAATGCGGCCTCCACCGCGGGAGATAACTATGGCCCCGCGACCGCAAAACTTGCTTCATATGCCGAACACTCCGCTCGCCCGGCGAGCGGACCGCGAGATTTTTTCCCCGGCGGCGCTCCCGACAAAGGTCAGAAAACTCCCGCGTAGGTGATTTCGAGGTGGTCCGAGGTCAAGCTTCTTTGACCGCAGAAGCGCGGAGAACTCGGGTATTTTGCCCCGTGAGTCTCAACTTCTCCGTTTTCCGCCCCCTCGCCCCTCCCCACCGCTCGCTCCCGTTTCCCAGCACGGCCCGTCCGCCCGTCCGTCCGTCTCCTCCGCTTCGCCGGCCCGTCTCGCGGCTGACTCCGGAGGCGTACGCCGGTATTATTTATCTTGTGAATACCAAACACGCGCCAGCGCGGCATTGTATTATAATTTACTTACCGACGTTATAATTACAATTCCGTACAAGTGACCGGTGGCATGGTGCACCGTGGTCCGTACCTGTTCCCATACCCGCAACTACCCGCTTCCGCGTAGCCCACCGTCCCGGTGGGCACCACCACCACCATCGCCGGCGCCGCCACCACTATCGGACAGCACGCACATCGCGCGGAGGCCCTGTTTGCACAGGCCGGGCCATAATATTCAATTCCAATTCATCCAGTATTAACCTCGCCGCGGAATATAATGGGCTACCCGATACCGCCGGTGTAACTTTCACGCACCTACGTGTACACCGTGCACCGGGAGAATACCTCCGAGTACTAACCGGCCGAGTGCCGCGCCGCGTCGTTACAAATGCTCGCTGCCTGGAGCGAGCTTATTTGATCATTGTACGCTGGTGATTATATCCGGACGAGTGTGCATCCTTTTTGGCCATTGTGCTCGCGCCGCGCCGCGCCGCGCCGCGTTTCGTATTGTCTTACGGCGGATTTTCATTCGCGCGATAAGATTATTTATAATCCCGCTTCTCGAACGATACCGCCGCTCACTGGGCGTGAGGTGTTCTCAGCCTATTGACGCTAAATGCGGAAAGTAAGTTTTCGCGGATGCGTTCGTGTGTAAGGCCCAGTTATCACAGTGGCTAGTTAGCTTAACTAGTTGTTAAGTAGTGATGCCAACCACTGATACAAAATTCGGTAAGCTATTTACAAGGTATCTTTTCTTTCCCAGAATAGTTAAGGGGTTGCTGGAGTGATTCTGCACT
>NW_011967209.1:762462-787194 GCF_000949405.1 Vollenhovia emeryi | reverse complement strand
CCACGAAACAGACAGTTTTAAGTGCAAAAGGTGCGAAAGTGCAGAATCACTCCAGCATCCCCTTAAGCTAACCGGCCACGGTGATACTGGGCCTAAACCAGTCGCTTGGATTAGTCGCGCCGAGTACCATTTGAACCGAAGATACTTTGCCGATGATGCCCAGCCGTCATCTTAATCATACTCGTGTCAATGCGATTGAAGATGATTAGAATAATGTCGCTGATGTAAACGTAGCTACGTAACGACTCTAACCGCATAGCGCTTCGCTATAATTTCATTGTAATAGCGATGTCGTGTGGCGAACAGCGCTGTCCGAGGAAGTCGTTCTTCGTGCCGGTATACGAAGGTCGTTTAGAAACGATCGGCAAACGATTAGTATCGGAGAAGGAGGGACGAGCGCGCATCTGGCGCACCTGACGGTCAGTCGGACGGTGCCTTGTTCCTTCTCGCCTGTATTGCTCTTGGTTCCCCTTTCTTCGCAACCCTTCGGCGCAACGTGTATCAGCCGATAGACGTTGGGCCCCTGTAACATCCGCTTCTTAATGATCGTTATTGAAATTTTACTGCCTCTTAATTAGGAATTAATGACTGGTTGCACCTACGGCCGCTGTCGTTAAGAAATTAGCGGGACAGGCCTCGTTGCTCGATGATCGAGCATTCCTCTGATTGCTCTCGCAATATCATTTCTATTATCTTCACGGCGTGGCCTGTAATCTATCTTCGAGCCTGATATATCGTCTCTGATAGGCTTAAGGTATTTCGGCAATGTGACGATGAATAAAACAGTGTCGCAGAAACGTTACGAGACGCCCATTACGGAGTACAGTTGCGAGACATATCCTTGAAAGTGTTAATCTAACATTGATTAAGTCCATTGTTTACTTCCTTTTTAATGGCCGCAATTTGCTTATGTAATTTATAAAATCAATTTATTTTGCCACTTGTTGGCGTACGTGAGGCTTTGAAATATGAATACAAGACGTTTAGCTGATCCTTTTAAAACTGGACACAAATGTATCTGCAAGAAACGGGAACGCGATATATTTTTCAGATGTACGGGAAAGAAACATCTGTTCGCAGCTAACGCTATTCTTCATTTGCACGCGGCCACTTTCGATTATGTAAAAAAAGTCGTGAAAGTACGCGGGAGAAGCATGCAGCGTGGTAACGTATAGTGAATTTTTGCGAATAATCGCGATAACATCTCCTCCCCACGCGGGCAGCGTTTCGTCGAATCTTACCGGTCGATCTGCGGCTCACTTACGAAACGAGCGCGCGCTAGTGCGTAGTCGGCATTACGAATTCGTGCGTAGGCAATAAGAAGTACCCGGTGGCGGCAATAAAGGAAGACGCGCCGGAGTGGGTTGCCTTGTTCACTTATGCGAGCGGCGCCGCTCGAGTGACTTCTCGAACGGAATTTCACCGACATCTGCGTGTCCTCCGTGGCTTCCCTTCGGTTTCCTCACCCGATCGCCCCGCTTTACACGCGTGTCGACCTGCACGCACGCACGCACGCACGCACTGCGGAATACGCTTTGCGGAACGTCGAACTCGCGACGACTCGGAACGCAAAGGTGCTGCGTCAGGGGTGAATGAGCACGACATACGGAGAGACGGGGCAGCGTACACTGACGTGATCGCGCTGCACCTTCTTGACATCGAAACGATTCAGTAACCGACATCCGTTGGACTCTTTATCGACGTTATGATGACGCGTTTATAAATAAGACAGGATACGCTGATGTGGTGCGAATAACGGCGAGCTCAGAGTTTGGAGAACTGGTGGATAAAGAAACAGCGTTAGGTTTCGCCGACCGATAAGTTTGCCTTGTCCTGTTATTCGACGGATAGAAATGTGACAAAAACATGCAGGTTCTATTCGCAAGTCTCTACAGACCGCCGCTACGTCGTCGTGCAATTGTTAATTCAATCACGAGGCAAGTACAAATTTGCTGAACATCAACGTCCGTGTCTTATTAAAGTCCGGCGCAAGTTTTACCGGCGATATCTCTCCGCATCGTGATTCTTTCTCACCGCGATACTATCGGGCGGTGTACGCGCGGCATGTAAACGACGGCGGTGCAGACCTGCTGTAATTTTTGAAATAAACTTGCTCGGTGGGAAGCACACACGATTGGCTCGACCGGCTCGCGTGCGCAGAGAACCGTTCGGCTTCGAGTATGTAGGAAACCGGAAGTTTTTCTTGGCGATAGCGCGAGAGGGAACGCGTGGAGAGGGAAGAGCGTTTCCCCCGGTGGCCGGTATTCGGAGTACAGGTGTAGGCTACCTGCCGGCGGTACCATCTACAAGGTGGCCCCCGGTCGAAGGGAAAGCTGCAGGCGTGATAAAGAGTTCAAATTGAAAGTTAATTTTCTGCAACCCGTCCCCGCGCATTTCCCTCTACCGCGCGGCACCTCTCCCCTTCTCACTTTCACTCCGTTCTCCGTCAGATATTTAGCCGATAATGATTGCGAGTACACGCCTACCTATCTACCTGCTGCTGCTGTTGCTGCCGCTCGTCGTCTCGGCGCATGAGTCGCACGAGCCGAGCCATCGATAATTAATATCTTCAGCTCGTTTCGGCCGGTGCGTTCTAATTGACGATTGCAATTAGTTCCGGGCTATATAACAGCTCCAATCGACTCGACGGGCGTGGAGTGCCCCAAACAGTTCAACGAGTTCACACTTCCGCGGAATAAGCCAATGGATTAGCGCGTGCCCAATCTTTCCGATGTTCGTCCAATTGCCCGTCAAATATTAACGTCGGATCTACGTGTAAATCTACATGCAGCGAGAGTTAACTACAAAATATTCATCGAATTACAAGTCGGATGTTACATATGTTTATTCCCGAAAAATTAGCAACTTTTAATCCTATAACGTGTAATGCTAAAGTTAATGTTTCTCTAACTAGCAATTCTTGAAAATATTAAACCCGAAGCCGCCCCGTTATCCAATCAATTTGCCGATCCGCGTGCGCGCAGCATGTTGATACGTCCAGCACGCGCAACCCCTCTTTGCGGTCGAGGGATGGCGGAGCTCGTGGTCAGGTCCACGAGCTCGAGTTCTTCGGTCCTGCCTCTCGGAAACGGCTCGCGTCTCGGGGGCCCGTACAATTCGTTCTCCCGGTTTTCCGCAGGGACTATTAACCCCCCCTCGGTAACGTGTGAAAACGGCTGTAAATTTCGACGGCGCGGCGTAATGGGTGGCAGGACTTTAAGGATGTATAATATGAACAAGGGGCACTCCTTCACTCCCTTCTCCCTCCTACCGCCACCCAGCCTTCGGGCCCTACTCGCGACTCCGACACCCTCGCGCGCGCGTAAGAATGTGTAGTAATATACTCCGCGCACCGAACCCCATCCACGAACGGCGAAAGGGGTAAAGTAAGCCCCGGTGCTCCTACGGCCGCATAAACATAAATTATCAGCTGGTAATTACGAGATATAGCCAACCTCTTCCTCCTACCATCATCTAACGGCACCATCAGCGTGGTACCACCGCGTCGTCGTCGTCGTCGTCGTCGTCGTCGCCGCCGCCGCTGCCGCCGTCCTTGCTTTCCTTTTCTTCGGCGAGGAACGCCGCCTTGGGTGGTGGGAAAAGTCCCGTGCCGGAGGGATGCAACAGCTCCCTTTCATCCTTAAGCGGACGAAACGAAATTGCGTGGACCGCCTAATTGTTATATACATTCCATTAGGTTAATTGCTGAATTAAGACTTCTGCTCCGCGTGCGGGTTCTCGCGCGGCGTGTATGAGTTATGATCGAGAAGATAATGGGCGTTATAAAGAATAACGATTTAACTGTCCTAATGACTCCATTAGCTGCGATAATATATACATGACGTCGCGCATATCAAGAAAGAAGAAATATGGAAGAATTCTCGCTAAGCGGAGTACACGCCGCAGTATATAATAACAATGAGCGTCCATGTGTCGGTTCAATTATCCATTTATTACTATTACGTCATGGCCTCGACAAAAACGCCGGGTATCGCGTACAAGTCACGACGATCGCGTTCCTCCTCCGGGGACCGCGCCATTCAAATAATCTCCAATCGGGACCGGACGCGCGTGTGGCGACTCCTCGTCGTCCTTTTATCGGCTCGCGGGATGCCACCTCGTCTCCCGCGCCGCGCGTGATTGCCCTGCGTCCTGTGGGAGGGCACAGACGCACAAAACATAATGCGGCGCGCGTAAGTCGAAGAACCCGCGCCGATATGGGTGGCGGACGCGTGTTGTGTCGGGCATCCTCGGGGTCCTCCGGGCTCTTTGCACGTAGCGTCGGCGCGCGTATGCGTGTGAGTAATTAAAGAGAGCGACTGTCACATCCGGCGACCCACGCGAGCAGGGTGCGGCCCCGGTGCGAGCCCTCCCCCTCGTCCCCCTCCGCAGGTCGCCGCGCTCTTTTTTCCCCCCGTCCGTCCCCGCTGGGCAGCCCTGCGCCACGTCACTTCTGCCGCGCCACGTCTCTCTCCCGTCCTTCGTCCTACGCTCACCGAAACCGTCTCATTTTCAAATTCTCCCGGCGCCGAGAACCGCGCGGTTCGACTCGCCGCGGCACCTCTTCGGCGAGCGGCGCGATTAGCTGACGCGAGTCGAGTGGCATCGATCCAATTGTTGTGCGGTTTTGTGTCGTGGCTCGAATGTCCACCGCATTTCCTTCGCAGACTTCAACGACAATTGACGAAAAGCCGACTTTTGAGGCCACGTTATACGAAAGCATGTCGCGTCAGGTTGCTGACAGTTAGCCTCGCGAAGGAAGAACGAGACAGAATTTTCTCGCGTCATGAGATTTGCATTTCGCAATGCTGTGACGAGTGCCACGACAATCGTTGGTCATTGTTAATTTTTATTATCATTAAAAACTAAAACTGTGAAATAACGCGTATCGATGCGCGCATAATTTACCATAATAAATGTCCAATATCGTAAAAACAAAGGAATATTAATTCTCAAGTCTGTTGCGATTCATGACTCGCAGGTGAAAGATTGTATTCTTTTCATTTTGATAAAGTTCTCGACTTTCCCATCCGCCTCTTGAAGGCAAGGGGTAAGTACATAAAAGATAAAGCACCGCGGAGGTACCGCGGACCTGCAATGTTGCATTCAGCGCGTGCCCCGGCTAATAAATAATTAAAACTTTTGTTTCGAAGGTAGCGGTGATGTATGGCCTCTTCCCGGGTGTCCCAGCCGCTGAATAATCGCACTTTATGAATTAAGGTTATGCTTTATGTTAAAAGATTCGCTCGGCATCTGTTTCTAATTACCCGTTAATGGCTATAGCGCCGGCAGTAAAGCATCCGTTACCATAAGCTCTACCCACCTATTGTACTCCCGCCGACTAATACGTTCGCGACGGTAAGAGGCAGCCACTTAGACACTCACATGACGTATCATAAAAGTACCGCAGAAAGTTCCGTCCTTACGATCATTATTGCTCCGTAGATTTACTTGTCCCGAAATTTAAATCTCCCTAAGATTGCACTTTCATTATCGCGTTAGTTGATAGTGGAAACACGCCGACGCGCGACGTGCGAGCCTTTAACTGTTGATAGGATATTCAGCCGTCGCGAAGTTTAATCGTCAATAATGGCGACGTAAAAAAACAACTGGCATTTCGAGAAGAATATCCGAGTTTTCACGATTGCGAGTGAAGAAAATTCACTCGCGGTTATGAAAAATCTCAGGGAAAACGGAGCTCTTTGTGTTGACGAGTCAAAGACTGGGAGCATTGCGGCTCCCTTGTTAACCCGCAGCTAAGGAAGGGGATTTCGCGTAAGACATGCCCGGCAGTGGTTATCTCGCCTCGAACCCCATTCAGCAGTAAATCAAGGATTTCTTTCAACGAGCATTAATTGTTTTTGCGATAGTGAAAATTGCCTGGTGGAACAGTTAAAGCAAACGGCGACTCCGATATTGCCTGTCGAGCGGCATGTAAATGGTCCCTTCGTTCCTGTCGAGACGCACTTTCGCCTGCTATCTTTCGCAGCAGTTTAAAACGTTTCCTTCATAGGAAATTGCGAAAACGTCTTTTTTCCAGGTATCTTTCTCTCTGTCGTTACGATAAAAAAATTGCATAATTGATTATTTCATGATTAAGAAACGGCCATTAAGATTCATAGCGGATTTATATCGCAATGGCGTATTATTAATTTAGAGCACATTATACATATTTGAATTTACCCTACGTTGATTGATTCGCGCTTCGCGCGATTATAAAAAGCGTGTTCGCCGTATCTCCTCGCGCAGTCGCTTGTAACATTTCCCGCTCGGCAAATTCACTCTCGCGTTTCGACGAGGATAAACAATCGCAGACGAGAACCTTCCTCGTCGTCGCAGTTAGCTGCCTAGAATTACTTTAATGCCAGGCACAATGTATGCCACCCCGGCTAGGAACATTATCCCGATGAGGGAGAATGGGCGACGCCGGCGGTGCCCGAGAGGGAAGGAAGAAAAGAGGCTTCCAATAGGAAGAGGAGCACGCGGGAGAGGAGGAAGGAGGTCCTCGGTAATGGTATACAGCAGGGAACACAACTCTTTGGCCCATAGATCAATGGTTGGCAATTATTGTAAGTTCATTAGAGCAGCACGTTTCCACCCGCCTCCCTCCGCGTCTGGTTCCCCAAGACCCCGGTGCTTCCATCCGACGTTCTCCATCTTCCATCCTCGCCCGCCTCTTGCTCGGAAGAAGTCACCGCGACCCGACGCCACCCCTCTCCGCCGTAGCGCCCGCCGGTCCGAAAACCCCTTCTCGCGAAGCTGAAATTGCGACATTCCGCGCGAAACGCCGAAACTATTTGACTCTGTAATTTGTGATTGTAGTTTATTGTGCGGATAGACTAACGGACCGGGCGGTGCAACGCTGTTGCTCAGCTTAACTCCCCGGGCGACTCTTCCGTGCAATTCCAACGGCGCCGGGGTTGGAATTCCTTCGGAAGTACGGCGACACGCGCGCAGCGCGCGTTATAGATAGCGTGATCTTTGAAGGTACCCTCTTGAGCCACGACAGATTGATGACTGGGCGAAGAACCCCCGGTGACACTCGCTACATTGACGGTGCGACGGTTCGGATTTTAAATTGTGCCCGATCGTGAATCGCTTCTTAGAGCCTTTAAAACGTACCAGTTCTCTCGGTCTTTCACGTTTTAATTAAAACGAGTCCTGCGCCGTCGTCTTCACCTGTCTCTGCGAATCTGAAATTAAATCGTTTTGTTAGGAAAAACTGCCGACGCGGTCCTTTACGCACAGACCGTCGCATGCCTCTAACGTGTTGCGAGATTTGACTTTCATAAAGTTTTTAAATGGCAAATTAGCGCGTATACACGTCTAATGTATCAACGTATTCGCGAGACATTCGAAATCCGAATGGGCTATTCGCGATAATGACGATGCTCCGAAAGATGCAATAGGGCAATTACCATCCCTCCCCCCACCTCTCTGCCAGTCGCGCTGTGTGACGACACGATGAAAATTGTCATTACGCGAACTGGCGCGACAATTATCGCGGCGTTCACGATTGCAATTTGCCACCGTCTGGGAACGGTCTGGGATTACTCAACGAATCATCTTGTAACTTTTAACTACCAGCCAGAGCGCGGAGGGGCTTCGCGCCGGCTGAATTCCGTGCACTCCAGAAATCCGGAGGAAAGGAAAACGCAACGCGAGGCCCCCACGTTCGTACATCGACCGTGCCGGTTTTTTTTTCCTTTTATACTTGATGTTGCGATTTTTCAAATTCGCGTTAAGGACGGTGCATCGTTCGCGAACGCGCGGACGCATCGCGTCCGCCTCTCTTCGCGGCAATTCACGAGGGCAGCGAGTGCGAATCGTTCGCGCCACGCATAACGACGGAAATCCGTCGTCACGCCGGGCGTCGCGCGCAATTTGCGCGGCATAATAATTTATCTTATTTATGGGCAAGATTACGCGGGGCGGATATGAATATGTAACGCATTTTGCTGATTGAAATTTTTCCAAGATTATGTCCCGCGAACCCCTCGGAGTGTCTTTACCGTCCGACCCCTCCTCCTACCCGGCATTGTTTTTTTCTTCCCGCCCGCGCATTGTCTACGTCGTATTCTTCGGGAACACCCCCTCGGCGTAGAGACGAGTCTCGCTCCTAAAGCGCATTGATCCAGTAATTTACCATGTTACGGCACTCGCGACATCGTTATGAAGATTACAGCCGCGAAAAAGTGTTGTCGGAATTACGAGCGCGCCGAGAAGTGGGTATAATGCACGCGTTTGCAAAGCCGGTGCTCTTTTGTAATAGAAATTACCCGTATAACCCGTACTTGGGCGAAATGAAATAGCGATGTGCCAAGTGGATCACCAGGTTTCGTGATTTATACAGCGCGCCGTCTTCGTCAAATGTACTCGTGAATCTTAAACTCTTTATTGGCAAAAGAGATTTTATACTTTTTATATTTACACGTAAAAGGAATTCTCGCGCGTGCCGATCTTCAGAATCGCTGATTGACCTCGACACATTTACGAATTTTAATTTGCTTTTTTTAGAATGTCAATTTAAAATTTATTACCGAAATACACAAAGCTCAGCGCGTTAAAAGAAAGAATAAAAAGCGACCGATCAAAACTCGGTCGCGAAAAAATCCATTCTGTGATGTCACTTTGCATCTCGCGTCGTGTTCCTCGCCGATTATCAGGAAGACAATAATTTGCGGGAGCCAGAACATGAAATAAGGGACGAGACGAAAGGAGACTATTAGATCTTTATTGCTGATTCACGTCGGTGCTCCTCACTCGGCGTTTAAGCGGTGGAGCAGGGCGCGATTTTAAAAAGGAGCTTTAGCGTGTCGCATCGCTCGGTGGGGAAAACAAACCACGCAGGTAACAAGCACCCGAGGATAGGATAAGACGAGGGGTGACGGCGCGGGGGCGAGCCCTGGCAGGATAACAATTCTTTTCCGCGACGGCGGAGGACCGCGGCCGGGAAATTAGCATCGATAAATTTTCCGGCGCGTCGTTCCGCGTTGTCGACTACGACGACGACGACGGCGGCGGCGGCGGCGGCGGCGGCGGCGGCGGCGATGGCGATGGCGGTGGCGACAACGACGCCGGCATGGATATAGCGCCGCGAAAATGACACGATGATGTATAGGCGACTGTTTTAAGAATTATTTATTATTTATTGCCGCGGGACCTGCCTCAACGCAGCCTGAACGCATACCTCCTGGCACGAACGCCACGCGATGACACGGGGTAATAATTTGGTAGATTTTCATGATACTTAGATCAGACTTGTTCTCGCAAGTGAAACGTTTCTCCTCCTCGTCCCCGACGTCCCGCGAAAAGAAAACGAGACAGGAGGAACGCTTTGTTGGTTGCGCTCGCAGAAGATTGTCGGATAGTTGTTAATAGGAATTGCGGGCGCAGATAGAGAACTTTCGATGAACTTAAAATTTCATATCGATGAAAAGAATTGTTAGACGACATTAGGCTGGCAGGTGGGTGGTTTATTTATTTAATTCTGACGTTTCGACCATGCGGGTTGTGGTCCTTTTCAAGGAATTTAATAATAAATGCGGGGAAATTCTTTAAAAAATTGACAAAACTGGCATAAACAGTGATATGTATTTAAGTCACAACGTTTCGATCTCTTTATCGGGTCCTTTGCAAGTACAATCAAATACAAACAAATGTTGACTTGAACAAATTAATTTTATGCCGAAACAGAATGTCATATATGTCTCGGTAGTTGGTGGATTTTTAATAGCGATGTCAATTTCAAAAATTTTCGAGCAGCAACCGTACGCTAGTGGATCTCGAATAAAACTCTCGAATAAAATAAAAATTCAGTTTTATTTATACAATTATACAATTTAACATCGATTACGTAATGTTTATTATTAAATTCCTTGAAAAGGACCACAACCCGTATGGTCGAAACGTCGGACTTAAATAAATAAACCATCTGCCAGCCTAATCGTCTAACAATTCTTTGTATCGTTAATTAACTACTGGCGATTCACATTCCTTTTGTTGTTAAATTTCGTATCTTCTTTTTATAAATGCCAGTATTACACGTGTCGAGCAACTAAACTTCTTTAAATCTTATTATTAATAATCCTGAGCACTTTTGGTTTACGAAACGTCAACGCTCTTACAGGGATCAACCGCTAAGTTGCGGCGCGGCGTTTCTATTTCCTCGCGAGCTATTTTCTGCATTACGCAACGCAGTGTTCCGAGGAAGGTACGAATCTTTTCCAAAACGCCAGCTCCGCGCAGACCGGCGACGTCGCGAGGAACGTCACGTTCTTGATCTCCAATTATGCGCGAGCGCCGTGCGATCGCGCCGGGCCGAGAATCGTGGGTTTCCATTATCGCGCGGCCAGAAATTAAAACGCAATCATGTCGGCTTGCAGAATTCCGCCACCGCGCGTTTCGCGCGGCTCCGAAAGTCTGTCGAAAGGCGAAACACCTAAGACAGATGTTTCGCCGAGTGCAAATGTTGCTAAATTCGAGCCGGTTGCAATTAGAAAGCGCGCGCGCGCTTTATTTCGCGCTTAATGAACCTGCGGGACGCGCGATGATAAGCGCACGTGATCGTTTAATTGTTGACAACTAAAGAATGTATTTGTGCGCCGCTGCTGTATTTGGTAGTGTCAGTTACGTTGCGATGCTCTAATAGGAGTTTACGATAGTTTTCGTAATTGGATCGCGAAGTTAAATGAAGTTAAACGCAGCTGTGTGTAAGAGAAATATAGGTACTTGAAGCGTGTGTGTATTTCAAAAATTCTTTAATTAACAATTCTATTAACAATATTATCATTTAACCGTATTATCGAACACAGGAGTGATAATTTTACAAACGCAACGGGGACGCCCGATCATCACGCACTCTTACTTCCAATTTCTTTTCGGTATCGTCTGAAGAGTGAAACGTATATCATTCTTAAAAGAAAATGTAGCTAATTGGAGGAGGGGGGTGGCGGTATTCTCTTGAAAGTCGTGGACTTTGTAGCAAACAAGACACGTGCTACGATAGGGCGGCTGGACGAAGACGTATGAGCGAGAGAAAAACAATGAAGCGGAAAAAAAGGAAGCGGCGCAAAACCGGGACACTCTTCCAGCAGTACCTGCAATTCTAGAGTATAGTGTACGAGTTGAGAGTGTGTACCGTGCCGGAGAAAGATAGTTGGCTGTACTTCAAAGATAAAAGGGAACTATTATTTTTTTTTTATAATGAAACGCAAACGAGATATTTGAGCGTGCCGTTACACCTTCTGGTCGAAATCGCGCCCCCGAGTTGCTCGGGAAGTTTAAAAAGGTGAGATCCGTACGTTTACTCCGGCAATTATATGTGGAAAATCATTATTTCCGCGAGCGAAATGCATTTGAGAAAAGTCCAACGCGACTGAACGGCATACGTGGCAAGAAATGGGACAATTAATTAATTAACTAATTACGCATTATCCCAAGTTACGTCACGCGAAATTCTTTTCATCTTTCGCGCGCGTATTCCGTATCTCGAAACTATATGCCGCACTCCATCGAAAACTAAAATCCGATCTCGCCGCTTTGTATCAAACGCCGAGCTTTATGCAGGTATCCGTAACGGACGCAGCAATTTGAAACGATTTATCGTGAAGAGTAACTTCGCATTATGGATCGCTTAATGCGGATAGACTTAACAATACACAAAAGCGGGGGTTATATCGGGTGAACCTCGCCGAGGGTGGGAGTTAATAGGACCTCATTGTTACAGGGAGGAAATTCGATAATCGCTCGGCATACACGCGCACGCACACCAACCGGTACACCTTTTCCCCTTCCCCTCCCCCTCTCACTCTATCTCTCTTTCTCCACTCTATTCCTTTCTCCCTCTCTCTTCCTCCCCCTTGCTCTTTCTCCTTATCAAGCATTTACTTTCTCTCTCCCCGTCCCACGGTTTCTCCCCGTCACTGCCTTAGAGAGAACTTTGACTAAACGCCTCCACGCTTCCTTAACCTCCCCATTAATCAATATTAAATCGCCCAAAACGTTCCTTTGTTTATTGACTGGCAGCTAATAGGTTTGCGCCGCCTTGGCTTCGATGAATTCATCGGCGACGACGATGGCAAAAACGACGACGGGAAACTACCGTACGCCCTCTCGTATATCCTCGCATTCTGCGCAACGATTAAGCTTTAGCTCTCCTCTCAAAGATCCTTCATTGTATAAACGGTGTAAACTGCTTTGCGAATCAGCCCTGTCCGCCCGTCGTCACCGTTACACCTGCGAGAAACGCTCACGGAGAAAATTGCTTCGCGCACGGCACGGTACACGGCTTTGTCCGCGCCGATCGAAAGTCGGCGGACTCGTTAACGATAATAAATCTAATTGTTGCGCAAAGAATGAAGCCACATAAATCCATTAGCCGTGATTGTGGGCTCCAGACAAACGCGAGTGCGCGCACGGATGATGTCTGGGACCACGTGGACGCTCCGGTCTCCGCGAATTATTAATCGGCGCAGAGATTGGAAATGTTAGAGCTCTGTTAGCTCTGTTACAGCTCCTCAACAACCGAAATTCCAGTAAAATTATTCAGCGCAAATGCACTCGGACGACCAGATACGCTTCTCGATAAATATTTAATCTTTCAATTACAGGAGTTAATAGAGGAAAGGCTGATGAAGTTACGAAATATCGGTATGCATTATACATTCCGTACTCGCTCGCAATCGCATGTAAATCGTCCGTGTTGCAGATTCGCATTGATTCAGTATTTGGCGCGCGTTAGATTCTCGTGGATTCGATTCGACGCGAAATGCCCAAATCGCGATTCACGGCTGCGGATAATGTCAGCGTTGCGGACATCGGAACCGCCTGTGTGCAGCGTCGCGAAGGCCTTCGATAAAGAACAAATAATCATCGCAAACCTCGGTTTCCGCAAAGACTGTTCAGTGGCGTGCAATCTTCTCAGTTGGTATTATTTCTTAGTCCAATTAGTTTAATTGCATACTCGCGCAGCTGTTGCAACGGTAGACTTTGTAACTGTTGCTAACGGACAAAGAGGTTGTATTGCAGAATGGAAGATAATGACGGAAATTAAAGAAAAGATATCGCAGTTAGGTGCAAATCGCGGGAGAATCGTCGTATTGTGTAATCTATATCCCGAGTTGTCTAAACTCATCTCGGAGGAACGAGGACTCGTTTAATTTTTTTTCTCTCAATTGTTATCCCCTCTCGGTAGAAAATGTCAATATTATCGAGCGACATCTTTTAAATGCGAATACAATTCTAGTTCGGCACACAAAAACTCACAATTGCCCAAGTCTTGAGTGTCGACGCAGCTACGGTTAAATCACTGCCTGAGAAGAGCTTTCGAGACGGGTACTCGAATATTGGACGACGTCACGTAATTTTGACTTCGTCGCGAACATCGGACGGAGTGTCGCGCTCATTTGTCGGCGACGATTGCGGTTTCCACGATATTGAAGAGTCTCATTAGTGCTGTTTGTTATTGTTTGTGCGCTACTCACCGCGGAAAAGAGTGTGATACGAGAGAGTGCCCGAGGTGTCACAGTGATCCCGCTGATTCTCACACCTCCTTTACCGTTGGGAGTCCGTGCTAATCCTCCCCTCTCCCTCTCTGCTTGAGCTACTTGCCCCCATTTTTGGTTTCCTTTTAAGCATGTTCTTCACAATACGCGAAAGCTTGTTAAATACAAGCACACTTGGACTGATATACGAGAATACGCTGCGCTCCAAGCTCATTGGACGCGACGCCGAAAAGGCCGCGATATTTCCGGCACATTCGACTGCACGTTCTATTATGCGTCTTCAGATTTCGTTAAAAATGGAATATAGACGGTGTCTCCTTCTGGCAAAGTCTGGTGCAAAAAATAATTTTCTATGGAATTGTTTTTCTTTAATCTCAGGAAACGTATCGCTTCATACTTCACTCGTTAGTTCTGTTTTTGTACAATTACACGATCTTTCATCTTATTAAAAAAATCTCCGAACTAGGTCGGCAAAGTATACGCAACAACGTAAATCGGAACTTCATTCTGCAAAACCGCGTCGACGTCGAAAATTCCATGGCATTTGCATCGAAGATGACGAAGGTGGGACTGGTTGTTTGCCTCGGTCTTAGCCGGAGCAGACAATTACTGCGCTCTTTTCCTATTCCCTCCTTCCGTCTTTGCCATCAGCGTTCAGCACGCGGCAGCGCGTGCTCCCGCAGTTATCTTGAGATTTGCTGCTCATTAGCTGGCGACCGGTAGATGCGAAGCTCCATACCGGCTAACGGAGCCAAACGCCGGTCTGTAAATAAAGAATTTGTTGTCCCTCCCGCTCTTTTCGCCGAGAAAAACAATTCGCAGCTGTCCTTAGCAATGCAAACGCCGTGAGGGGCAAAGAAGGCCGAAGAAGAACGAGCGAATCACGAGGCCGTCGCTGCGTTTAGTAAAAGGCAGCGATTCCACCTGGTGAGATAATTACATGCGAGTGAAAAGCCTATTATTACGCCGAAAGGTGATAGTTGTAATTTTATCTTCCTTACCTGCGTTGCCAGTTCACGCATGCCAAATCGTTCCGCTAATTCTAAAGGAATAGATAATCACCGCTTGGTCCTTGTACAGCTTTATTCAGAAGTGCAATCGTCGAATGTTTCGAAAATTAAGATGCACTTTGACGTCGTTTCTACGAAGTTTATTCAGAAATTCTTGCGATACATCCCGTACACAATACTGTCACTTTCATCTGAAAAATATTCTTACTTGGGAGAGAGGTGCATCATGTAAGTATCTAATATATAAGAAGGATAATCTGTAACGCCCAGTTACGTAAATTTATCTTATTGAAAGACGCAAGTGACAGACACGTTGGATATATCACGCGATAGGGGAGAGATTCGCGAGACATCGAGATTGGATAAGGACGCGCCATGTTTGTTAACGACAGACAGGCACCTTCTCCAAGCCAGCGCAAACGTGTACAGATCTAAGCTGATTCCTCCCTCTTAAAGTTTCCCGGTCTCATCCCCTGTGTTCCGCGACCTCGTCTCTCGCTCCATCGAGCTTTCAGGATTCATGTGTCGGGTCTGCACGAACAAGAGAATAAATGAAAGAGACGGAGCGAGAGAGGATAGAAATGAGTGGAGACGGGGTGAGGTCGATGGATGTGAGGGCGGGTGAGGCGCGCGGAGGAATATGAAACAATCGCTTCATTGGAAAGTCAAGAATCTCTTGAGCCCGTCGGCGTTTGACTTGCCATTAGGAGCGTCAGTTTTAATTGTGCCTGCACTCTCGTCCTCATCGTTGACGTCGTCGTCGTCGTCGTTGGCGTCATCGTCGTCGTCGTCGTCGTCGTCGGCGTCGTCGTCGTCGTCGTCGTCGTCGTCATCGTCGTCTATCTCTTGCAGTCTACAGCCGAGTCTCAGGTGAAGTGTATCGCCTACTACCCCGCGCGTATATGTCCCGCCGTGTCTACCCACCTACTCTTGTGCCCTTTAGCGATGTCTCATTAGTTGCAGCACTGCAACGGATGAGTACATCCTACTGCCACCCAACTACGCCCGAATCACCCCACCCGCCCTATACCACCTTTTCCTCTTTACTCCTCCTCCCGCAGCCCATCTAGAAGACCCGTTTCCACCCCATCACTCGACAAACGCCTTCTTACCCGCGGCCACTTACTTTACTTTACACCATCACTTGAAGTGACAGATGAGACCGGGAGGGATAAGACGGATGCAGGCGATATCGACTCACAGATCGAAAGAGATGCGTCAGGTTGTACAGCCTCAGCAATTGGCATGTACCTTCGATGGGCTTTGACATAAAAGGACTTTATTATTCTAATATATCGTTAGTTTGAAATAATCCGATTTCGGAATTTCCTTTGTATCGCATTATTATTGTATTACGTTACATTGTGGTAGATTCCGGTTTAGGTATATTCGAACTGTCTCTTATCGTAAGGCGACTGACAACAAAATAATGTTTTAATTTTATTTTTTTCTCGCGGTGAGAGAATAAAATGAGAATTCTCACTCGCTTACTCAGCCGCTACTCGATACCCGAAACAATCGGGGACGCCAAGCAACAACTCTGATGCGCGGGGGCGGAAGAAGAGTAAGAACGGGGGTGGATATACGAACGCTAGATAGTAGCTCCGGGCGGGGCCTGATTATTTTCCGCTAGCACGTTCATTCAGGTAGAGAGCGTGGCGTGGCGAGGGGTTCAATTGGAAACAGCAATCACTGCTCGCCTGTATTTTGTTCTCTTCTCGGGTGCAGCGAAGTCCAATAATAAGCTTTCTCCTATATTGCCTCTTCAGCCAGCTACCCCCGTCTTTTGCCCTCTGCAGCCGGCAACGGCACCATCCTTTCCCCCATCTCTTCGTCTTCCTCCGCCGCCTGGCCCCCCGTGCATCGCGCTCTTCCTTCGAGTTTCGAGCGTTTCGTCTCTCGTACGTTCCCCCGAACGACCTCGGTTTCTGAGTTCGAGTCGTTTGCTGAGATACGTCCCGACCTTGCCTCTCCCAGCCGCTCGTCTTCCGTCGCTGCGCGATGCTCTATCGCTCTCGAGGCAATGGAATTTCTTTGTTCACCGGCTGACACGACCTGGAAAGGAACGTTGTGTCACACGAAACGTTTGATAAGCGCGAAAAATTTACGTTCGAATCAAAATGCAAGTATCTACGGGAGGAGGCAATAAAAACGTCATTTATACAAGTCTGCGAGACAGATCAAAGGGACGCAGGTACAGCAAATCGTTAATTTTCGTGTTGGAACATATACAGAAGTCCTGAGAAAAAGTTCCATCAGAGGAAACAGGATCAAGGATCGCGCAAGACATGGTGCTAGGAAGAAAAGAAACCGTCCGATTTACGAGCACGAGTATCGCTCGCACTATCTATCCTTGCAGAAGGTTAACAAAAACAGCCACGCTACTCATCGTTCATGTCTCCTAAAATATTATCGTTATTTCGGAGAATAGTGGTCAGAACGGCGGCGGAGGGCTGGGACGAAATGACAGAGGTAGGGGGGAAAATGACAGAGGTGGGATGGAGAGGGGCGAGAAGGAGAGGTGAAAATGCGCGGCACGTGAGCGCGCGCCGCGACGTTATATCAAAAGACCAATTACAATAAATTCCGAGGACGCCGTTTACCGCGGCGGAACACGAAAGGGCATTAATCCGCGAGGATTGTCAGCGGATACCGGCGATAATGAAACGAATCGGTCTTTTATCGGTCCCCGAGGTACAACTGCCTAAAGTTCAATCGCCGGTGACAGCCACGAAAATATCACTTCGTACCCAGTCGATGCGACGCGTTCACTGCGGTCTCGTGCGCTATTGCTTCGTGACATTTCAAAGTTGGAGGGTTCTGAAGAACCGCTTTACATTCTTATTCAATCGGACGAAAAGTGTCGAGATGCTCCTACCAGAGTGCAAAGCTTGCCTTTACTATTTTGTTTTCCTATTCAATTATCGTTGGAGAGAATTAAGCCGACAATATATTCCCAGTTGCACGTGTAATATGAGTGTAATTGTATAAACGTGTAATTTTGTGAGATTGAAGGACATAAAATGTATCTTTGTAACACGTTAATAGAGAAATGTTCGTAATAATGTGAATTGACGATAAAGACGACATCGGAATTGCGTTAACAAATGCCTGTTTAATTTGCTCGGCACAAAGAAGCGGCAGACTGAGCAGAGATAAGGGATGAATAGAAAATCCAGGTTGCGCCCGGTCCACCTTTAACCGTAAACGGAGTGACGCACGAATTCCACGGATTAGATCATGGCAGTCGGTCGTCTCCCGAAATTAAGTTTACCCTGGCGGCAATTACACGAGCGCTAACGCCAACCCTTTCCCCTCGGTAACCGGCACATAAATATATCGATTCAATTCCGTTTCGGTGGCGGGCATCCACCGTCCCACCTCCGGCGCTCCCTTCGCCCCGCCGACGCGACCTTCTATAAAAATTTATCGACTGGCAAATTGTTTCGCGCTCGGCGGTCCGGTGCGTG
The DNA here is from genome assembly GCF_000949405.1 of Vollenhovia emeryi. Lineage (NCBI taxonomy): Eukaryota > Metazoa > Arthropoda > Insecta > Hymenoptera > Formicidae > Vollenhovia > Vollenhovia emeryi. Next base: position 769,209 of record NW_011967209.1, on the reverse strand, counting down.
GCTGCAATTCCACGTGTGGACAACGGGATGACCGCGCGTGTTTGTGTTCCGCCCTGCGAGAGCGATACGATCCATGGGCATGAACGCGCTTGCCATCGAACAAGGGCGGGCACGCGAAAAGTACGAGAGAATGAGAGTGAGTGAGAGGGAGGGAGAGAGAGAGAGAGAGAGAGAGGCAGCGAGAAGGAAGGGGATGTGGAGGAGAGGGACTGACCGAAGTGACCATCGCTACTTTAAGCTCGCAGTCTGCGCGACGTTAATTAACAAAAAGTCATTAAACTTTCTACGACGAGCGGAACGAAAGAGCGGGTCCATACTGTTTCCAAGGATCGATGTACCCCGTTTATATCTCCCAATGTATATTTTTCCCTCCGAGCGAATGCGACACAATTCAACTTGTGATACCTGGCCTTCGTTAACTTCAGTATCGGGATTCCGAACGGACGACTAAAATTTTCTCGGACGCGGAGATAAGCGGGTAAGGAAAGGGAACGTACGTGTTTGAGTAAAACGAAGAATGTAAAGACTACAGTAAGGAAAGAATGTGTGATCGCGTAATTAAATGCATCATAACTAAACGGAATAGATGATGAAACGTTGATAAAAGGCTTAAAATCTCGAGCTTATTCGAAATATATGTATACACACGCGAATTCGCCTACGTACTACGTGTTCGATCCGCCCAGGAAAATTAAAATGCACCACGTCCTGATGTAGAAGATACTCTTAAAATGTTCTGACGTGGAATCCGTGATTTCATGGAACATTTAATCACTGTATTGACAAGCTGAAACACTTCTCTTACTCGCCCGTTTCGGGGTAAGTAAAGCATTTGCTTTTCGCGCCGAGCGATTTTCGAAAATATGATTCTTCATCAATAGTTCAGTGACTAAAACTTATTCGTCAGTTAAACCACGGGTGTGTCAAAAAGTGCAGATTATTCTGTGTGGAGAGAACAACTTTCTTTTGTGAAGAAAAATAAAATGGGTTTACTGAACGCTTGAGCGCATTAGAACCAGCACTAACAATAAATGCGCCCCCATAAGAAGCTATCCGAGCCAAATACCGTGGAGAACACACTCCTTTCTCTTTCTGCCGTACCTTCGTTCTCATTGGCGGTGACGCTGATGAACAAGAAGAAGAGTCGCGAGGAGAGACGCCGTAGGAAGGTTCGTTTGGTTTGCGACGGCATGAACGGAGGGGTATGTACCAATTATACAGACAACTATTGTGCGGCTCTCATTAAACGACGCCAACAAATTCGATTACTTCTGGTTTGAAATTTTGCTGCTCGGTAAACGGCGATACCGCCGCCGCCACCATCGATGCCGGAACCGCTGCCACCGCCGCCCTTCAGAGAAGGGTGGAAATACGCCCGAGAACCATTTCCCTCGTTTCGAACCTACTGCACACCCTCCTGGCCCGCGGAGAATTTATTTTACGACTAAACAGAAAATTAGTGAGCGTTTGGGTTTGCGGTGTTTAGGTCTTTTAGCGCTGCGCCGTGGCTTGGTGCTGTGGAAAATGGAGAAGCGTGCATCACAGAAGTGTTTTCCGCGTGTGTCGGAAATAATTGACTCTTGTTGAGAGCAACATTCGCTGTTTGATCGTGCGTCAAGCTTACTGCAAAACGTCTCTATTTATTGTATCACTCTCAATGAAATTTTAAAAAAGTTGCTGGCGGAAAATCCCCGATTTATAAATTTTTAATCTAAATATTGAGCTCTGTTTTTTTAAATATTATGTGCAAAATATTTTTTATGAACGAGATCAATAGAAAAGCGACTATGAACTTAAATAACTTTTCGGTTCAAGGTTGAACTTCGATTCGTGTCGCAGAGCAACTTGAAGGAGTACCTCAATTTGCGGTTATAAGCACTCGATTTGTACGGCTGATTTTATTGAGCGGAGGATCAGCGCGAACAATTTATCTTGATTACCGACAGATCATTAACACCTGGCTAAGTGATTCACTCGTTAGAATGGACAAACGTTTGCGATACCGCGGTAACAAGAATAAGATCGGTCGACTTTAATTGCGCGGCGAATTAATCAAGCTTTGCGCCATCGTTCCACGAGAAGAATATAAAAAGAAAAATATTTAATTGCTATCTTTGTGTGAGGGTTCCTGGTAGATTCGTACTCGCGCGCGTGTATGCGTGGCCAAAGAGAGGGGGGGGGGCAGAAGTAATTTATTATTTAATTTTCTAGATGAGCAGTTTTTATCTCGGTTTACCGCCAAGCTACCGTGACCGAAAAGCTGCTCTTCCGCGTTATTGCTTAGTAACCTCTGGCCAGTAATGGTTATGTTTGTCATTATCACTATAGCGCACGAATCGTCTGGCCGGGCCAACCGACCTTACCCGATGAACAGCAGTACTCGAACTCGTTAGGTCAAAGCAATTGTCCAGCTGTTTACCCTAGCCGAAACATTTTGACAAAAATTACTAGCGCAAACGCACCGATCTGTTCCCGCACACACGCGACCTGCGTGCAAATGTAATTGTCAGTCTTATATGTAACATCCATCGCGGCGAGTCGTCGTTCACCTCTTCGAGGAAACTATAAATAGTGAGAAAGTAGAAACACGTCGATGCGGAATAAGATGCTATAGGGTTGCCTCTGCAACGCGACATATCGCAGCTGTATTTACACAGACGGTTTCCGGCATGACTCTCCCGTTTAATTTTTCTTTCCCCGATTCCGTGCCTTCCAGTGTAAAATGAGGAAAATGTCAGGCCTCGAACTTGAAAGCGTGCATTAAGGTCCATAAATAAAAAGGTTTCTTATTTCCGCGTGTGCGGCTGCATGAAGATTTACGCTTCATCTTACGATAAGTGCATTCATTGTACCACTTCTAAGTACAGTGCACCAAAGTGGCAAAAGAGTAATTAGCCGTAACTCTATCGGAAAGAAATCCCTCTTCGCAAACGTATAGATCGTTGTGTATCCGTTATGCCCAAGTGTATCATCTGGGGCATTAATAATCCGAGGCATTCACTATCGCGTCTCGGCGCAGTCAAACACGCGCACGTCGGTAAAGTTGTTTTACATAATATCACTATAAATTAAAATGTATTATGCAAGTTAGTCGGTCTCGTCGGCAGCTTCTCCGGGACTTGCAGAGACTCGATTGTGGCCACGCGCGTTCCGCGCGCACGGGGGAGAGGGCGAGTTTTGCGGTGCCACTGTAGCTGCGGAAGAGAGGAGAAACGCTGAAAAAGGTGAAGGGGGGGAGCTGCTCGGAGTACCGGTGGTGAAACTAAGGGGATGGCAAAGAGAGCACCGTAGTAGCGCGAGGCAAACACCGGAGAGGTTCTTCGAGATGTACCCACCTTGGCCGGTTAACGGCGGAGTTTCCTCATAAACTCTTAGGAAACTTCGCAGACAAATACAGAAATATTTTGTAATGGAAACACGTCCCGCGGAGATTAAATATCGCAATGAGGATGACGAGCGCTAACGAAAGCGCGCCTCAAGAATCTCGGCACTCGAATTAAGAGCGAATCGAATCGATTACTCATTGAGCGAGATAAATTGCGATCGGAGAGGAGCGTTAAATCTCTTAAACGTAAAACCGCGTCGAATGTTCGATGGAAATTTTATAAAATGCTACAGCATTTATCCGAATTGCGGCGACTGTTAAATAGCTTCGCCTCCTCCCAAAGAGGAGTGTCAGAAAAATAGAAATAAATGACTTGAAAACTCCAGATATATACAAATATATCAGCTGTTGTATGCGATACATTCGTTTCAAAGTGCGCAGGAATGGTGACAGGTACACGTGAATTCCCTTTAAAACGACGGATTATATCAATGTTCATATATTTTGATCAATTTTAAATTGCCGAATCAGAGATGCTTTGTAAAAAAAAAAGGCAACTGTTCTGTAATCATTAATTCTGAATTAGCTCGCGTTAAAAAATCATTTTAAGATGTGTTTTATACAAGTTCCATAATTCAATGTCAAAGAGCCAACGATAAAACGATGAAACGGCGCGCGTTAGCTCACGAGTTGCGCAAGTCGTTTTATCACCGATGTTTGATTGCCGGCAGATTTTTCCTCTGTCTAATTATTGTTCCCCCAGGCGATTACAATCCTCGATATGGTAGCCATAGTCGAACTACAGCAATCAACGAGATCGTAACCCTTCCTCCGCGCCGACCTCTTCGGGGGAGAACCTCGAGGACTTAGCAAGTAGTTAGTCCTCCGACTTTACCCTTGCCCAACCCATTGTCGCAACGTCGAAGAAATGAGCTATGCGAATTGCTGCGAAATTCAGCGGTAAATTCCGCTGGCTGATCGCGTTAGTCCGCGTTATACCGTTAAACAAATCGTGCGTTAAGCGTTAAAAAAACAAACAGTCCCGTAATCGTGATACTTGGCAAGGAAACGTCGCTCTCTAAAAATCAATCAGTGGACTGTCACTGAAAACAGTGAGTAATCTGAGCAAATTATCGGCTACTCACCGTCTTCGGCGACAATTCACTGATCGATCTTTGGAGAGCGCATTGTGAAAAATTTCACATTGCAAGTTTTTCTCTTCAGATGTATCTTTAGAGGTCGGCACGGGGCCGTTTAAAAGTGCGAAACATCTTTTTTCAGTCCATTAATTAATACTCGGTGTTTATAACTGTACAACGTGTTAAATTGAGAAGCTTCATTTTCGCACGCAAATTTAGCATCACCTTCGCGAGACGGACGCAAAGCACAGAAGCGTTATATCAAATTTCATTCCACGTCCCCGCGATGCGCTCTAATTTTACCCGGTTTCATAATCATAATGTCTTTGCTTTCATTGTCTATGCGAATTGGCGTGCGTGCAGAGTTCTATCCCGCTGTATCCGATCGATTCATATCGCGCGTCGTAATAGCACGGAAAACACTTCCGGAAACCATCACTGACCATCCACCAAGCCGAGCACTTAAACTCCAAGCGCGACCAGCGTGGAGAACCTGACGGATAACGACCGCTCAGAGATTAATCGGCGGTCACGGATTCTAAATTCTGCGACGTGGCTGAACTGCGACGATCGCTGCAGTTTGCGACGGCGAGAGGTTTATTCGGTGCGACTTTCCTCCGTTGAAAAATATACCTGACTCGTGGTAACTCGGATTTAGACTTCGGATGTTAGACTCGCTTATATATAGATCGATTCTAATACAGCAGGTCGACGAATAATTCATTTGCAATAAACTGGCTTTGTTATTTCAGCGTCGATTATTCTATGGAACGTACATAATTTCGGAAAAAATGAGTTAAGCTTCCCTAAGGAAATAGATTCTTATCGCTTATTTTATCTAAAATTTTTGGGATCACAGTTATTTTATGCACGTATCTATCGTTACATTAATCATCTGCTATTTCTGTAATACGAATGACATATTGGCTCTTTACTGCGCCGTCTATATATTCTGTCAATAACTGTCGTATTGCGCGCAAACGTTTTTGGCATTCGTAACGAGCGAACCACGAGGAGCGACACTTAAAGCCGAGTAATTCGAGCGGCGTGGAGAACTCGACGGATAACGAGCGGCCGAAGATTGATCGTATTACGGCCGAGAATTCGAAATTCCACCAGGTTTTATTCGTCGACAATCCAGCGGTATTAACTGTGGTGTTTCGAACGCGACAACGAGGCGAGAAGGTGCGCGGCGTGCGCAAAATCTGCCGAGTCTCTCGCGTTGTCCGGTCGTAAGTGCGTGTCATAGGCACGCACCGAAGACGCGTAAGACGCGGTGCGTTTAACCCGCACATTTTCACGGTGACCATTACATCTTATTTTACTATCGAGAGACCTTGTGTAAGAATATCACGGGGATAATATTTTAATAAATACGTTTACGTCAGCCTTAACTGGTCCAAGTTTAACAGACATTTAATAGCGCGACGTTTCGTTTTGTGGTCCTTTTCACACACGATCTAAAGAAATCGCACACAATAGAGTTAGAAATACAAAATTTAAATTAAAAAGTGCGAAATAATATAATATAAATAAGAATTACAAAAGTGGCGAGACAGAAAATTACAATAAAGTCATAATTACGTATTTTAAAAAATTAAATAAAAATTAAAAAGGACGAGATAATACAATATTAAATTAGAATCCCTTTCTAAAAAGGGGATGTTACCAGCGCGATTCGTTAATATCGAACAGTTGAGGCCTTTTTTACGCGATGCCGATTGGTTTTCTCGAAGCGCGGTGTGCTTCATTTCTCTTTTAGATTCCTAGTAAATGAAGATTTGCAATTTAGAAATATACATTTGTATACACCAACTATTGAGATAAATTCTCTAATCGTAGTAATTAGAATTTAAGTAACAACGATTTTTGTTTCGAAACATTTTCTCGATTGAACAGAATTGATCGTTAATTTAATCAATACCAATAAGTCCGCAGAATGATACGCAAAACGTAGCAACAGTCACGGAACAAAGTAATGTAAACTATTAAGAACAGTATTTTCAATTTCGTAGGCGGGACAAAAACTCTCAACGTTCGCTGTTGTTTTTCTCTCGGCGCCGGTGTTTTTCTCTCGTACGACGTCACGCGGGCCACCGTTTACCTGAAGGTCGCCGCACTATCATTCGCTTGCCGAACGTCGAGCCGGCAAGCAATGGCGAGAGTCGCTCCGTGCGTGGTATTACTTTTGCGTTATCGGTTTTCAAGACTCGATCGCGATAAGTGTAGAGATAAAACGCTATTGATTTGTACACCTTTATCGGTAACAAGTAACGTTCCTCG
>NW_011967209.1:691263-761778 GCF_000949405.1 Vollenhovia emeryi | reverse complement strand
CCGCGCTATTATCTATCGATTTCGTGTAATCTGTTCCATTTTCGGGAAAAGAGAGAAATTTGTGCGACTTCGGCGTTCGCGCTTGTCGCTGGAAATTTCGCTCACATAATTTATTTCGAGGATTAGATTGAGTGATAAAGATTGTATAATATCGTTTCATTGCGGACTAATAGCTAGTTCTTTACCGCAGATTACGTTTCCGATGCTCGCGTTGCGTTTTATATCGCCAATTCAAAAGTGTTTTTCGCTTTCACATTCACATTTTCACATTCAAAAGCCAATTAAAAAATAAATTCATTATCCTATTCTTTCGAATCAAAAATGCAAGTTGTTAGTTTCAGTGATTTGTATGATAGAGAGTCACGCGATATTTGTTAATAATATTTCGTGTGTTTCGCGGTATTTCACGTCGCGTACGGGAGTGCCCGAAATTTCGCGCGATCGAGTGAGTGTTGTGTGAGTGCATCAAGGAAATCTGAGAGGAGGAGCAGGCCCAGGAGGCATCGGGCACAGCGGAGAAATCGGTGAGGTGAGTGTCTTACATTATGTTATTTGCTACTTGTGCAAAAGAAAGCATCTGTTCTGTGTTTTTATTTTATTTATTCAAATGATTCGAACGAGGATTCGAATAAGTTAGAGACAAAACCATACGTATAAAATTTTGTGAGTTTATATTTAAAAGAAAGACTTTTTCAGTAGTCTATATAATTATTTTAATAAATACCTATTTTAAAAAAATATAAAATATAAAGTACATTTAATACAATAATTTCGATTTTACATAATTCGTCTATAATAATCATGTGCATATTTGTATTTTTACAGTTTAACAAATATAGTTAACGATGTACAACTCTGCTGTTGCGAATCGTATCAGTGAGTAATAAATTACTTTTGATTTTAAATTGACGTTGCGATTTCTCGTGTCGCCAAATGACCACAGAGTTAAGCGAGTGGCTGCTTAATAATAGAATGAAAATATAATAGTGGGTTGAAAATTTTAGATGAGTAATTTTGGACCGAACGTTTACGTATCGCTTCTTGCGCGTATCCACGTGCACATGTTCGTACACATGTACGTGTCTCGCGAGATGATTCACTGACACAGAGTGCATTTCCCGCGTGTACGTGCAAACGAGTCCCACGGATGGCGGGCCCGTTATACATATATCGTCCGGTACTATGCGCCGCGACGATTTCGGTAAAATGTGTGACGGTCGAAGCGACGGCCAAAGCCTCCTTTGACTTCTCTCTCGTAACCATAAACTCTTGATTTATGCCACTTCGAGTCGAATACGCGCGCAGCCGGCGCGTTACCGTTCAAACGCCATCAAACCATGCGTGAGATCGACCTGTCGCGAAAATCGGATTAGCGGCCCGCCGTCGTGTGCGTCGGGCTTTTTTACTTTGTACGATATCCCGGCGATGCAAATAGGCAAATACCGTCACGGATGCCAAAGCGACCATCGAGAAGCCGGGATCCCCGAACTTTGTCGCGTCACATCTTACCTCGTCTTTACGGCTGCTTTGCGGCATTCCTGTCAAAAGTACGAGCGAAAGTCATTTTAATAAATGTACATTATATATCAAAGAGATTTTTACAGATCTTTAGCAATGCTTATAACGTGGGCTCTTTATCCGCATATTACCGAGTCGATCTTTTTGTTTTACTTTGTATAAATAATAACGTTGTCTCGGTGAATATTTTCTATCATAGCAAATATAATGCCTTTATAGAATTCTCTTTGATATTATATTATAAATTTGTACTATCTTCAAAATAGACAAGCAAAGAAGGACATAATTCTATACCATCTGTATTGAGTTATTATAATCGTTGGGCGCTTTCTCGTTAGGTAAAACTTTACAGTCCACTCAAATTAAGAATTGATTAATTAAGAGTAATTAACTTAATGAATAACTCTTTCGTCATTCGTTGCGCATTACTACTATTAACGTTTTGTCTAACATGAAATACACTGTGCATGCAGTTCTGATATTAATATTTGCCAAGTGCAACGCGACCTTGTAATCGCTAGAGTTGTCTGAGGTAATTAATGCCAGTTTCATTCACATTTGGTTGGTATATTATGCAGAGTTTAATCATAGAGGAAGAGAGGAGCCGTCAGATGTGAAGATATCTGAAAGAAATTTACGTTTATTACAAATTTAATTTGGCTCGGCGAACGATCTTCGCAGAAAGATTAAACCTTAGACAAAAGCCAACGCCTTATTTTCAGCGTAGTACATCGGCTGAAATACATTGTTAACACGCACACAATGTAATGGCGGCGCGATGATAACTTGATCTACTGAAGAACCACTCGTTCTGACTCATCGTTAATAAATGACTGTGTTTATGGCTGTCGTATGCAAATTTTATCCCGTTTACGAAAGAGTGACAATATCGTTAATGCGCGCAACGTGTCTCTCCATAGTTTTCGAGTGTGCGAAGTTATGTAGTCTCACACCGTTGATGAACCGTTTTATTTTTTCTCATCGGCAATTATCGCGAGATAATCAATTAGACTCCCAATTTCACGGTAAACGAAGGCAGTTATTAGCCGCGCCTTAATCCATCTATTGGCCATGCAATATGCGACGACCGGTGTGGTTTCGATTACCAATAAATTACGTAATCTATGACGAAACCAGTCGTTTAGTACCTTCTTCGTTCGAGGTGGTCCACGTTATTTAATGGCATATCAGGGAAATTGAGAAGAAAAAATCCTAATATGTATGTTGCAATAATTTTTTAGTCAACAAGTGTGTATAATTAAAGTTAACCGATGTAAAGTTTTTGATTTGCATTCTGTAAATTGGTTTTTTTTTAATAACGATAAACTGACGCGATTAATTCTCGAGCAAAATTTGTACGAGTAGAAATTCTGTACTCGTAGCTCTATGCAAGATTTAAAAACTGAATGTTATATAAAAACGCTTTAGTTTCACACACAACATTCTTAAGTGATCAAACAACGCTTTAATTGCATATTCGGAGAAAAAGCCGTGGTACGAGTTTACACGCAACGGTTGGTTCAACGACTTCTTACGCCTCTCAAGTCGAGGAAAGAAAATATAGACAATGACGGGCTGCTCGATCGTTCGTTGAACGATAAACCGATCGTTCTTGGGAGGCAAAACTCTAGAGATACATTCGCCGCTTGTTTAACGCCCTCATAAAAATTCTTCCCGTTCGACCACCACCGCCGAAGACCGTGAGCGAATGGATTTCGAGAGTTCTGAACCCGGTGCGACCAAATAAATATACTCGCGACCCTTAACGAGGACCCTAAGCCACAAATTAAACTATAAATAGACTGTGCACAGGCCGAACGAGCGAACTATAAGCTCGCGATCTGACGATATTGATTTTAACAGAGACATGACCAAGTATTAAATAATTAATTTATATGCAGCTGTTGCAGCATTATATACATTTTTGTCATTAAGTCTACTAGGTTAATATAAATATAGCGTAAAAGTATTGACGAGGAAATCTTACAAGTTTCCAGAAGTAATTAAAAACTTCAGAATATTACTTGACCATGTCTGGCAAATTTTTATGTTTAAACTCACAACGTTTCGACCATGGTTTGCGGTCCCTTTCAAGTGATCTAACAAAGAAATTACAAGCAGATTTAATATAGGGCTGATACATAAGTGAGTTGGAAAAATTTAAGTCAGAAGTCTAAAGATTGAGAAGTAAAGATTGGCGATATTAATGTAGGAAAGATTTGCAAAAGTGGGAGACAATTGTTGTTGTTAATATAAGAGCGTATTACACAGGTAGATGTCATGAACCTGGTTGTGTCAAAGCCTTTATTCAACTCGGGTATTAATACGCGTAGCATTATTGGGAAAAAAGTATTGATTTTAATTTGCAAAAAAATTTCTTTAAAAGATGAGCGCAGACTCGTCGCGATATAAAATTAAGAAAAATAAATGTAGATGTCTGAGACGAGAGAATAAAGAAAGTTGTCTGAACAAAGGAAGTACGGCTCCAACTAAAACAGCCAACGTAAAATTCCTGAGGGAGTCGTTCGAGGTTTCGAATTGATAGAGGTCTGTCGAACTAGATAAGGCTAATCATGGATCGTACGCACGCGGCGACATATCGACGAGCGGTCGTATCGCCCAGCAAGGGTCAAAAACACGAACGCCGGTTTTCGTGAGTACGGAAATAGAAGGGAGTCGCTGCGTTGCAGCGCGCGCGGCGCATTGACTCGGCCCTCTTCTGAGATCGAAGCGGAGACGCGGCATAAAGAAAGGAGCGCGGGAATCCGTTTATTTTTACAATCGGCGACGGATTGAATCGTCGTTCGGTCGGTTCGCAGGGAGGTCGAGAGGAAGGAAATGAGGAAAGAGGCCGAAGAGGAAGATAAAGCGTCGAAGAGACGCTAAAAAGAGAGGCGGACAAACACATATGAGTGCAGACTGACGGGAAGAGATTATGAGGATAGAAGGAGAGAGGGAGGGAGAGAAAGATGCCAAGTCTTGGTGGCAACGGCCAACGGCATGTGCGATACACGCGTTTTACTATTACATGACGAGGCCGCTCTTTCGCCGGTTATACGAGAGCTTTTTTTGTCAGTCTGTGAGATCTCTTTCTGCGGCCTTTGCCTTGCCGACGAACCCGGCCGGGGCCGTACGTACGTTTGCTTTGGCTACTTACCCGCGATCTTGGAGCGATGTCTCCTCGCTCGCCTCACTCCGCGCGTGAAGAGGTCCGTTTACCACGCGCGCAAACATGCCTGCCGCAACGTCTGGGTCCCTGACGGTCGCAAGTGTGCGCTTCGCGCCGCTTTGGCGGCGTCCTTACGTGCGCCTCGCGCGAAACCGCGAGGGACAAGTGGTTAACGGAAATTGGGGCCCTCAAACGCGATACGTTCTCCAAGTGGTTAATAATAATAATCGATCGAGTGGCGGCCGATAAAAGCTCTAATGAATTCTGCGGTTGGCCTACGAGGGGACGGAGTCACGGCGGAGGAACGCGAACGTAATTTGAATCGCGAAGGGAGTCTAGATTGTGTCGTCGCCGTCGACGAGTCGCCGCGTCTAGCTCGTAAAAGTGGCATTGTTTCCCAGCGCGACGTCAAATTATTAAAATCCAAGGACCCGGCGAAGTCAATTGGGAATTCAAGCGCGCGATAATGGCACCGGGCGATAATAGGCCCTCGTCAACGCATCGGCGTATTCCGGTAATGAAACAATTACTGTAATACATCCGTTAAGTGTCGGGGCCCTCGCCGTCCGCACGGTCGCGCTGTTTAGCCGCGTACTTTGTTTGCTTTGGCCACATCTCCACGATCCGCTGGCAGCTTCTCATATTCCGCGACGTAGCGCACGGTGCGCGGAATAGGCGCCGTTTACTTTGCGCAAGCACACGCGTGTAAACACGCAATCGCTTTTGACCTGGGCAGGTCCCGCGATTGCGCGGATAAATTCGAGCAGATTCCGCGATACTCTCGATATACAAGTGCAATTATCCGCTCATTAAAGACACATTTCGTTTCAACGGGAGGAGAAGTCGCCTTTGCTTATCTATACGGCAGGGGATAAGAGGTAATCAGAAAGTAACTATAAATATATTTGCGAAATAAATCGTTTTAATCAAGATTCTTATCCCGAGCAATGCGAAACAACTTGATATTCGAGATAGAGATTCTTCTACCGCGCGCTCTCGACCTAATTGACTGTACGCGTCATCAAGAAATGCAATTTCCACACTCGCTTAGCGCTGTATGACGCGCGAGCAGCATGGCACAGACGTAATGGCGGAAAATTGTTTCCGCGCGATGCGTGCCTCTCCGACTTTTGGCACGTCACGGTGCGCTGCACGTGCCGCCAAGTTCCTCCAGTGTTTATTGACTATCACGCCGAGTTGGAGAAGCGAAACGATGATCTTTATCGTTACGTGATCTCCAGGTCTTCTAGCCGGCCGTGCGGCCGCCGATGTTTTCCTTGGCCGCCTCTAGCCGATCTCGCCGGGATTGCCTCTTGCCTCGGCGAGCGCGTCAACAGGCTTCGCGCTTCGCTCGCGGCGCGTGCATGTGCGGCTCGCCGTGTGCGGTCAACTACTTCGAGTATCATCGATTCGCTTCGGAAGATAACAGACGAATGGGAAACCGCTGACCAAAATCCTGTACACGCGCCGGCATAAATGCTGTCCCTATCCTTGTGAGGTGCACGCACACAACTAGAGTCCCTGTAGTTGTGTGCGTGCACCTCACAAGGATAGGGACAGCATTTATGCCGGTGCGTGTACACCGATGCCCACTAATGCCCAGTGGGTATTGCTTTATCTTATTCCCTTGTTTCATCTTATTTTATCTTTACGACGCCCCAGCAAGGCATCATGCCCAAACTAATGCCCAAAAAATACCCAGCATTACCTAGTAATGCGATCGACTACTTCGAGTAGTATCGATTCGCTTCGGAAGATAACAGACGTGGAAACAACCGCTGACCAAAATGTTGTACACCAACGCTCACTAAAGTCCAGTGGGCATTGCCTTATCTTATTCTCTTATTTTAAACAACTAAATTTTCAACAATTTAATTGATTTATATCTTATCTTATCTTTTTAACATCTTTTTAATGCCTCAGCAAGACCTGATGTCCAAACTAATGCCGAAAAAATGCCTAGTAATGCCGCAAATCTGTACACCACAATGCTCTCAGCGGTTTACCCCTCGATAACAGATATAGAAAATATACGTCGAGCTTACAATGCTCTGGGAAGATCCAATCCCGCTCGCGCGAAATTTGTTGCCCTCGAGTACTTTCTCGGGTACGTCAATTAATAAACATTTTTACATGTCTTAGTGGTCGAATTGATGGGAAGTTTAGAGTGTAGGAAGATCCAGGTTCAAGCCCTGGCTGGGGGTGATATTTTTCGCAGTAAATTTCTTGAATTAGAATTTGCCAGTTGCGTCGTTTATTGATCCTCCTACATCGGTTAATTGTTGACTGGCGACAATAGGTCTTTATTCTTGATTTTTACACGAATATTATCGAATTACGTCCCGATCGCTTACTAAAGGCGCGGGCAGAACCGACTCTGAATTAGTGATATTAATCGGGCGATTGTGCAACGTTCTCCGATTTGCTTTCGGAACGTGCAGTCCCGCGCGAATGAGAGACGATGAACTCGGACGAAGGTAGCGTGGGAGAGTAGGGGAAGAAGAGGCGGGAGTAGTGCTCGCTTCTGTACTGTGGTCTCTGCTCGTCGTCACGCTGTTAGCGCCGAGTTAATCGGGGCCGGAAATGAAGTGAGGGATAGAGGAATATTAATAACTGAATCTAATCAATTCCGTGAAACGAGGCTGGCCACCCCGCGCAACTCGAAAGAGCAAAGCTCTTTCCGCCCCCGCTCGCCCACCCCCGCCGCCTCTCCTCGCACAACCTCACCGGCGATCTAATCAAATGCATCGCATTAAGCTAATTTAGTAGCGTGGCGAACTGTCTCTCTCCTTTCCTCTCCTCTCCCCCCCTCTCTCTCTCTCTTTCTCTCTCCCTCTCTCTCTTTCTCTTGGCGTCTCTCTTGCCGACTATTCAACGCTGCGATGGCTTGGCTTCTTCCCGGATTAATGCAACGCCGGCCGGCGACAAACAGCAAATTTTCAATTGTACACGCGTGTGCACGGGCGCGGAGGGAACGTTTATTTTTGGCCTCATGGAGAGAGGAGCCGATGGTTGGATGCGCGACAGAGCGAATCCCGCTCGCGTCGCTCCGCGCTTTTTCGCGACGCGAGTGAGAACGAGTCGGTCTTCGAGCTCCGAGAGGAAGAGGCGCATTCGGACCCGCGTATCAGGCACATCGATGTGTACGACACCTGGAAAAACCCTTGTCTCGCAAAGGTCAATACGAAACTGGCCACGTGCGTTCAGTTCTTTAAAAATAGAATTGTCGTAGGAACATTCTCAGAGTTGCGTGAACCTCGAAACGAGACTAATCGAGAATAATTACTCGCAACGCACTCGCGATTTGTATTCGAAAATGAAACTGCCGGTCCCCCATAACGCCGTTAAGATGTTATATCGGCGGATTACCCGTTCTTGCGCAAGGCAGCTTACGCGCGAAACCGTGTTTTCCTTGAATTTCTGATTTCACGCGGCGCCGGCAACAGATTCTCAATTGTGTCTCGCGCAAATTCGCGTCGGAAATATTTATCTCCCGCGTTTTAAGATCCGATTTTTCCAACGGCTGCACCGGTGCGCGACCGTAAGAGAGACGGCGAGACGGCTCGTTCGTCCCGAGAGAGTTATCGGGACACTCAAGACGACTTCGCATCGGTTTAGCGACGCGTAAACGCCCGTAAATTCTGCATGCCTGGGCAACCGTTGCGTCGACTGCGGGCTCTAATTTTGGGGATCAACTCCGGGAAAAAGAGAGACTCCAGGGATCTATGGCGACGATGGGCGCGGCTAATCACTCTCATGTTTTACGGAGGATTTCGCCGCTGTTTATACTTTTCGGCTGTTATGCCGATTTACAGCGGTGCACCGCGCGTAAAGCACGCGCGTCTCTACATGGATACGGACGTATCGAGACATCTCGCGTTATCATTTTTTTATCTAATATTGTTACACCCAGAAAAAAGTTTCTCTGAAATCAAACAAATTTTCTTTGAATTTTGACCTTACTAGGCTTCTATTTAATTTCAAAGGAACCATTTTTTTACCTCAACCAAAATTTTATAATATTTTATTGAGACCGGAATCTCTAAGAGAATTCATATCTATTTCGTCAAGTCTAGCAAATGTTTTAGCACAAGTAAATAAAAATTCAGTAGGTTCAAAGAAATGTGATCTCGTATCTCATTTAGTTCATTTAAACACATCGAGACATCTCGCCTTATCATTTTTTTTATCTAATATTGTTACACCCAGAAAAAAGTTTCTCTGAAATCAAACAAATTTTCTTTGAATTTTGACCTTATTAGGCTTTGATTTAATTTCAAAGAAACGATTTCTTTGCCTCGACCAACATTTTATTTGATCGAGACCGGAATCTCTAAGAGAATTCACATGTATTTCATCAAATCTAGCAAATGCTTTAGCGCAAATAAATAAAAATTCAGTAGGTTCAAAGAAACGTGATCTCACCGTGTCTCATTTAGTTCATTAAAAAAAATCTTGTTCCTGGGTGTAAACTTGTCGTGGCGTCACTAAGGCAACGATGAATTACAATATTCTCAACTACAACTACTTCTCGCAATGCGAGATGAACCAGCGGTGCAGATTTTCTCAACATCGCGTTCGTTACCGTAGCTGTATCGATCATAACGTAATACATAAATTCCTGTATTCGTTGTGCAGTCACGCGATCATCGCAGACTCTTTCCATAAACGACTCCGTTTCAATGCTAACCCACCCTCCCCCTTCCCCCACAATTTGCTTAATTATAGATCTTTTATATAATTATGGGCTTTTTCATGCGCATGAAAAACTGTACGCAATAACTACTGCTACGTAACTGCGCATGGCAAAAGAAGCGTGTAGTTTACTAGAGCGGTGAAACAATGTAACGAACCTCCGGCGAATCTATTTATATATCGCGGTAATCTATTTAGTATTCGAATCACTCGGAGAATTTTCCGTAACAAGCTGCAGAAACCCTATTGCGCGCGCCGTGCGCAATAACCGGCGCGAGTTTATATACGTGTTCTTTTTCCAGGTCGGTGAGAATTTCACACTTGCGATCAATGGGATAGAGGTTTTACTTACAATCGGGGAGGTGTTTTAGATTTTAATTCGTTCTCAATTCTGCTGAAAAGGCAACATAGCGTTACACCCGGAAAAAATTCGTTTGAACTTTTACCCCAATAGACTTTTATTTAATTTTATGAAGAAATGAAATCTCCTTACCTTCAACCAAAATCTTATTTGATCGGGACTGGAATGTCTAAGGGAATTCATATCCGTTTCTTCAAATCTAACGAGTGCTTCAGTAGAAGTAAATATTAATTAATTGCTTTATTACACTTCGACGTACATGCCAAGAAGTGGGACTTGGTTTACAATTATCCCCTTATCTCATTCACACCCTTATCATCGTCCCGAGGGGGGAACCGCTGACCAAAATCTTGTACACCGATACCCACTAATGCCCAGTGGGCATTACTTTATCTTATTATCTTATTTTATCTTTATAATGTCCCAGCAAGGCCCAAACTAATGCTCAAAAAATGCGTAGTAATGCCTGGGAAATGCCCAGTAATGCCACAAATCTGTACACCACAATGCCCTCAGCGGTTTCCCCCTCGCATCATTCCTTACACACATTGCATCGCAAACAATCGCTAATTTCCACATACTCTTCTAATCTACTTCTTCTACTGCCTTATCTAGTCCTATTCTAACTCTATCCCATATAAACTCTCCTATTCTTATCCTCTCTTTTCGTCTCCCCTCTGTCTTCACTTTCCTCTTTTCTTCAGAAGTAAATAAAAATTTAGATTCAAAGAAACACGATTTCAACGTATCTGATTTGTTTAACCTAAATACACCTTTTTTTCTGGGTGCACGACTCGTCGAACGATTTACGAGACCATTTGCATCGAGCCAAAGTCCCGGGGCTGAGCTTCCCCGACACGTTGACGCAATAAGTCGGGAAAATAATTTGATTCGCGAAGCCACCCGCCGCCGCGGTCTCTTTGATTCGCATTGTGAGCGAAAAGCGAAAAGCGATCGGGATGACGTTTACGATTCCGATGTAAACGACGTCGACCCCTCCCTCCCGCCATTCCAGAGGTTTTCCTTGCTCGCTGAAGCCTCCTGGTCACGCCGCCCAACCGCGCTACCGATTCATCTTCGCAGATCAAAAGGCACTTCGCGGAAATCGGCATCGGTGCCGCGGTACGTGGAAATAGATTAATGGCGCGGTGAATCATCGTGCCGATCTCAAGTGTACAAGTATTCGTTCTGTTTCCGCGGCTATCGTCCATCGGCGCTTTTTTTTCCACGCAGAATCGACCTTCTGAAATATTTCGACGTACGGAGGCCGCGATCCCAATTGCGTTTCGAGAGAGCGCAGCAAACGCCGTGGAATGACTAACGCGTCGCGCGTGACGTTGAAAATAATTAATTGGTCGAATAATTGAGGGACGTATTTTGCAAGACACTCGAAACGTATAAATTTCAACGTTACGAAGGCAATCTTTTTTTCCTTCGCGTCGAGATAATTGAAGACGCGATCGCGATACCGAAATAGCTCGCGACAATCGATTCGTCGTAATCGGACGGCTGCGAATAACCAGCGGGAGCCCATAAATCCACGCGGGGAAGAATTCGCCTCGAAGCGTGGAAGCATCAACGACCGCCAAAACTGCTTTTACGGGCCGTTTACCTCTGCGAGCCGGTATCATCGAACTCGCGATGCCAGAAAATCAGTCGAACGCGAAAGCGCGGGGTGCCGAGCGAGCAAACGAGAGAGAGAGAGAGAGAGGAGACGAAGAAAGAGAGGAGGCCAGGACGGGTGGACGTTCAGGCCGAACTCGATACCGTTCGCAAGTCTATATTAAGACGGGTGGTATGCCGTGAAAATAATCCTGGTTAGTCCCGCGAAGACTCGGCGAGCGCAAGGAGGCGGGCGGTGGCGAGGGGAGAGGCGGGGCCGGGTCCCAGACACAAAGACAGTTCGTTTTGGCATAAGTCAAAACCTTTGGTATGCGTGCATATGGCGCGAACAGACTCGCACTGTCCTCCCGTGTTCCATAACTACCTCTCTCCCTCCCTCTCGTTCACCCGGGCCCTCCCCCTCCCCCCCCCCCGTCGGTTCCCTCTGTGCTCGCATCTCGCGCTGTCTCACTTGAACGCGCAACGCGACAGCCAAGCACCGTGGGCACCGTGGGCTATGTGCCGCGACAGCGGTTTATTTCCGAGTCAATTAGGCTTGTTTATTTGTAACCGCGGGATCCTCCCGAGTAATTACGCCGCCGTTAACTGTTAACGCCGCATCTTTCGCCGGACAGGTGGCCCGCCCGACTGATGAACCGATCATACCGTGAGTGACGCGCGTCGCTCGAAATTGCACCGCAGAAACGTTCACCAGCTGCCTCTCCCGTGTCTATGAAGACGCCCGCGGCCGCTGGGCACTGACACTCAAAGACCCCGGGGAAGCGTCGGCGCCCAAAGGCGCTGGGCGTCCACCGTAAACGACAATAGTCGCGAGTTACGATTTCTCCATGCGTGATTTATAGACATCGTATTATTACGCGTGTACGACTGACTTTTGTAGAGAAGATACTTTCGCAGAGAAGTTAAAAATGTTTTTTTTCTAACAAGATATATCCCAATAATTAAATTATATAATTCTTGATTGGACGGCGCTTATACTTGGCGTCTTGTTTTACCTTTTTTTTTTAAAAAAAAAGGTTATTTTTTAAGGTGATATTATTACGCGTGTACGACTGACGTTCGTAAAATCGTGTCGCTATCGGCGCGCGAAAAATTGAAAAATTCACGGCCTGTCGGAGGAGTCTGCGCATCGCGAATAACGCGCTAACGAAATGGCCGATAAAGTTGTTCGGCTAATAAGCTGTGTTACTAAAATATGACCCGAGTCCTCGAAAGTCGCGCGAGAAGAAGCAATAAGGTGCAGCATTCGAGACGCCGCGTACCGCGTATACCGCACGGCGGCGAGAAAAGTGCAGGGGGGAAAAAGAACCCGCGGTAATTGTTGACTGAAAAGCGCCAACAAATCACTTTGATGGGGAAATCGTTGTCTCTTATCTCTTCTTGAACGACCGTATTCACCTCGTTTTGCGTTAGCCCATCACCGTTGGGGAATAAATACCGGGAAATAAAGCGCGCGGCAAACGAGGCCAAAGTCTCGCCGGCTCGCGCAAGAAGCAAAAAGACGGTGCCGGGTTACTTCATCGAAACAATAAATACGCGTTTCTCGCCCACGCGGGGCGCGTTATTTCTCTCGTAAGCGCGTCTTAAATCAGGCCGAGCCGGCCCGTAACTCCCGAAAACGCGGACATGCCCGTCACCCACGTCCGCGAGATCGTCTCGCGAAAGATCGGCGGCCGTGAATCTCCTCGAATCATTGAATCGAGGACGTCGCGCGAAAAATCGACGTTGCTTCCACGCGTACCCTGGTACCTTCGGCGAGCGGGAAAAAAATAGCGCGCGAGAAACTTGGCAAAGACGACGTTCGACATCGACGGCTCGCGGTGCGGAGATGGCGACCGGAGGGGGCTCTTCCTTTTGCGAACAGCGGGACGTGGAAATTCCGTTGCTGGACCAAGTACGGAACTCTCCGACGCGCGCGGGGAAAGGCTCCTCGACTTGGGCCGAAAAATTGGAGCTGTGCGAAATCTGTCCGGCCGCTGGTGCCGAGCGCGAGCGCATCAATCCTGGCGTTGAGAATCAAAGGGAGGTAGGCATTAATTGGTCGCATATTCCGGCATCGACCGAGCGAGACACGCCTCGAGATTATCGCCGTCTTGGCGGAGATCCTGAAGAGGCGAAAAACCACGGCGCGGTGACTTACGCGGCTATTCCTGGAGAAACGGGGTGCAGCCCGCGCCCGATGCGGCTCTTTTACTTCTTCGTTCTTTTCTCTTCTCTCGCGTCTCGCGATTCGCTTTTCCGTCTGCATCTCCCTCTTCCTTTGTCTCTCTCCTCGTCGCGCCACCCTTGCTTTCTGCACCGCGAAAAGACGGATCGGTTCTCTAAATAAAATGACTCGGTTATTCATCGGCGCATTTGTACGCGTCAAGGTCGGCATCGCATTTCTTTTCGGCAGGTCCTCGCGAATCTCTTTGTGCGCGCGCGTTTCGGTTAGCCCCGGGGTCTCGGAAAGTGGCGCGCTTCGGTTAATTGGTCGTCGGAAACTCGGACGCGCGCGGTCTATTTTCTTTTTGCGTGTCCCCACGCGCGATCATCGTTCATTCCGTCGCGCTCGCGGACGCCGAAATTCGTCGTGTTTACCAAGTAACGTCGAAGCCGCCACCGGCGACGCCGAAAATCACGTCGCGCGGACCTGTTATCCTGCTTGTTTGTTTATAATTATAATTGTTACACACAGTCAGAATGGAGAAAGGGAGAGAGAATAGAGATGAGAGCCGGAAGGAAACGCAATGAAACGTGATCCACTTGATATCGTGTGCGACAATGAGCTACGAAAAACTGTCGGTGTCACGACAAGTGTGTCGATACGCCAGATATTTATTGCTATTAAAAATTTGTACACACGGTGACGACGTACACTGGCCATTCATTAATACTTGGACCTGCATCTTTATCATCATTTTTCCCATCTACACAAATCACCGAGTTTCAGGCTGTATGTATGTGCTACCACAAGACTTCTGTAAAAGCTTTGTTTTTTGTTAAGTTTACCCTTTTGTTAAGTTTACCCTTTTAAAAACGCTGGATCCAACACTAGGCACACTTAAACTCCTTCAAGCTGAATTTTGTAAATTTATTTTAATGGAAAAATATGCGGGACGAGGGCCGGGATCGAACCGAGGACCCTACCATTACTAATCACTCGCGTTAGCGCAGAGCTACACGTGATCCCGAAATATAGAAGCCGTGTGCACTACAGCCTGAAACTCATCGATGTATAGGTGGGAGTAGAGATCATGAAAATGTGAATCCTAGTAAAACTGAGATCCAGGCGTTAATTAACAGCACTGTAGGGCGTGTTTATTTCGATTCGCGACAGTCAGTGCTCCCGCGCACTTGCGAAATAGCACTCGATACGTTTCATATCGCACGGGCGATTGTCCGGGGTAGAGGTCGTTAAAGATGAAACGGAGACAACGGAGCGTTGCCGTTGCCACCAGATAGAAATCGTCACTTTCGAATTTGCCACTGTGCGCGGATTGCCAGCGTAGGAGAATCTGCAGAGAGTAATTGCCCGGCGGGGGTTTCGCAGCGGTCGTAAACGTCCGAATAGATCGGACCTTCCTAGGTGCGTGCGTTAACTGGTCTCCTCGAGCGAGCGTTACTCGCGAAACTCCTATAGGAAGCGACCTGTTAACGCAACGATTATGATAGACGTAACGGGCCGCGCGTTAAAAGAACGCCGATAAAATTAAGCGCAACGAGATGTAATCGTCGCGCGTTCAATTAGACAGGGCCGAGTCTTGTCCCGCAGGCAAAAGCTCGCGCGAGAGGTATCTTTATCGCGAGTATAAATGGTGATGGAATTGGATAATTAGGACGACGTAATCCCGAAGCTCCGCTGGCGTCGTCGATTAAAATAGACTCCGCGTTGTTCAGTTGTTCGAAATCAGGAATGGCAGAGTGTATAGCCGTACATACGCGGAGAGAATTTTTCCTTAAAATTTATCCTGAAAATGTAATCGTGGGACAACGTGGCATTTCGACAAATTTTATGAGTTTTTTCAAACTTTATCATGTATTCTACTAGTATTTATACTTGGTATATGTTTTACTAGTAAAATGTACAGTAAAATTTGAAAGGGCTCTGATACAGTTGTTCAAAATGCCATGTTGTCCCACGATTACATGATTTTCAGGGTAAATTTTAAAAGAAAATTCTCTCCTTGTATATATTTTTTTTAAAATTTTACCATACATTCTACTAGTAATTGTACTTAGTATACGTTCTACTAGTAGAATATAATAAAATTTGAAAGAACTCTGATACAGTTGTTGAAAATGCCATGTTGTCCCACGATTGCATGATTTCAGGGTAAATTTTGAGAGAAAATTCTCTCCTTTATATATATTTTTTTTTAATCTTTTACCATACATTCTACTAGTAATTGTACTTAGTATACATTTTATTAATAGAATGTATAGTAAAATTTCAATGAACTCTGATACAGTTGTTCAAAATGCCATGTTATCCCACGATTACATGATTTTCAGGGTAAATTTGAAAAGCAAATTCTCTCTCTACTGCATCTCTCAGATATATTTGCAACACTACTTTCGAGTTGTAAATCGTCGCTCAGTGTCGCGCGGTTGATAACATTTTGCGTCGAATTGGACGTTTTGACGGATGAATCGATTGCATCTTCCTCCGTGGATCTCCGGGCTTTACTCCGTCTAAGAATATCATTTCGCGCGATTCTCGATGCTCGTCGTCGTCGGGCTCGTCGCCGTCTCAACCGTAACCGAGCGTCTCTTCGGCGATAAATAAGAGCTTACGCATAAACGGGGCGTCCCGCGGTAGGGTAAGGGCAGTTACGACAACACACTTAGTACCGCGAATAAAGCAGCCTCGCGTCGTTGCACATTGCATCTCGCTGCGCCTCGCATCGACGCTGTCGATTCGCGGCCCAGGGCCGGCTCTGCCGTCCTCTACACCCACGGCAGTGTATCGGCGACCGAAGACCCGCCTCCTCTCGCGATTGGGTATTGATCGATCGTTTCTACCTTCGTGGCACCTGCGCCGCGAAGCGACGCTCTCGCGTCCACCGATTGAAATGATTTGGACAGCGCGACAGATAACTTAAATATAGCGAACCGATCCCGCGACTCGGGCCTCTCGCTTGTTTTGTCGCTGGCATACGTTCAACGTGATGATAAAAGCCGCTTTGGCCAGGTTCAGCTTGATGCGTTGGATTAATCGGCTTTGTAGATGCGATACGTGCGTCTCTTCGCTTGCGTACGAGGAATCCGTCTTAACTGTCATACTACTTGATTATGCAACGCATATATGTAATTTTTATATATAGAGAAACACAAATATGTGCGTGTATATGCCAGAGAATTTCAAACGTTCTTTTCGCAGCTGGAATATTCTGTTTCTTTTTTTTACTGAAGATAAATTAATAGTAAAAATGTTTCATGATGTATAGAGTTTTTCAAGATTGAACAGCAGCCAATTGGAATATTTGTTAAAGCGATTGTCACGTTGCTGGGGAATCGACCGAAAACCAAATAACCGATTGCATTTGGATTTAATTCCTGCGCCCTGTGTTGTTCGAATATTACAAGCGCAGCAAATAGCCTTGGTCCAAGTTCTAGCATCATGGACACAGGCCTTTAAGCCGGTATTCATAGTCAGATGTTATATTCAAGACCGCCTTGAATTTATCTAAAGACGCTGTATAAAACATTTCATTGGCTACGGAGTATCTAAAGATTACTTTAAAGCAATCTCGAATATAAGATATGACTATGAATATCGACCTTGTGACTCGAATCTTTCAAGACGTACTGTCGTGGGATACGAACTAGTAGTCGATCGCTCTAGTATAATATAATTGGTCATTTAATATTATTTGTAAATAGTTTCTTCTTACACGCCATTAATAATATATTTTCAATATACTCCTACGATGTGGTTGAACGATCGGAGGGCGATTTTTACTCTATTAAATTTAATCGCTAACGCATCGCTTCTCCTCTCGCAGCCACGTCCCGTTTACTTTCAAGCGGTAATCGCCTTAAATTCCGGAATTGTTCAATGTTTCCTTCAATCAACGCATCTCCCGCAGCTCCCGAGCTGTAAAATACAGGACTCGGCTGCTCTCGCTGTGGCACGTGAACGGAAAAATGTACACGCCAACTGCGCAGCCGGTAATATATTTCAACAACTCGCGGAATCAAAAGATCACCCTCGGTCGCGGTCCCACCACCTTCTGGGTGGCAACATTCGTCGGATGACGGACGTGTCGTTACGGAAGACATGACGCTAAGACCGTTCCGAGCGGCGGCACGACATGTAGAGACCTCCGTCTCCTCCGACCTCCCTAGTTTCTCCTGGCTTTCTTTACCTCCACGCATCCTCCCCCGTCTGGCGAGTGAACGTGTTTCGCCGTAGACATAATACGACTGGTAACAACGGGGGCGGGCAAGTAAAGCGCGCCGCAAAACGTATGGCCGATACACGTGAGCATCGTCCGTGGAAGCTTAAGGCCCGGTCTGCAATGAGTCGTTAGTCGTTAGTCAGAAGTCAGAACTATATAACGGACCTTTTTATAACCACCTAGACAGGAAAAGGATCAACGTATAGTTCCGACTTCTGATTAACGAATAACGAATCATTGTAGTCCGGGCCTAACTTGAAGCGTTTTGCGTCGGCTCGCACATGCGAGATCGAAATACCGATCTGGGTCTCGTCGTGCCAACAACTGAACCGTATCGACGACAGAAGATGAGGGAAAGATGAAGGGCGCGCGGCTAGTCGCGGGGTAAACGCGAGACAGAGCGTAAGGACGTCTCGGGGAGAATTCGACGCGACATCCGGATACCCTGGGCGTGCAAAGAGTGGCTTCCGTTACGCGCGGGGTGTGCTCTGCCTCGGATATACGACGTGAATCATCTTTTCGCGATAGCCTCCGCAAGCTAAGATCGCCACTTCGTTCGCACGAAGGTCAAGAGGCTAGCAATCTCGTGGAAAAAGCAGTCGACCTATGAATATTAGAATTCCATTCATTTTAAACGGAGGACCGTTTTAATTCACTTAGGTTTTCTCAATCACTTAGCAAACTAATAATAGTTAAATTATACGTCTATCTTTGTCTGATTTGAAGGAAAAACAAAGGTCAGCGGTTTCCCGCTCGTAGATAATAATATAGAAAAAGATGGAGAGTTGACTGACCTCTGGTTAACTGGTTAACAATTCACCAGTAAATGGAAAACCTGATCTAAAATGAATTATGAGCATCCGACGAAAACATTTTATCGCGATAATGGGAAATCTTTTAGAGACAAGAAAATATACACCGGCTAAAACGGAGGGTAAGCTCGACTAAGAAACGGAAGAATCGCACGACGAAGATAGCTGTGACGTATTTAGTCGTATTAAATATTTTCACGTTTGCATACGCGTCGCGCCATTTGTTATCTTTTAAATAGATACGAGTAACGTGTGCTGCGTATCGTGGCCTCGCGTACCGCGAGACAGTGACAGAAATCGAGGCTGCCGAGCTAGCGCGGCCACTGTTCTTCAGTTTGTTGTTTCAGCAGTCGTTGCCTCAGAGAGAGCGTAGCAAACATATCCGACAGAAGATGGAAGTAGCCCAGTTACATTCGCATTGTCGCAAGATAACTGTATAAACACGAACTCGCGGTAAGAGCCTGTAGCAATGATATTCGCATAAGCGCTAACTTTTTCCCGCGACAAAGGCGATCCCCGGGAAAGATCCCTTTAGCGTCTTTATCGAGCGTTACGTCGCGCTGTGTTTCGCATAAAGCGACAATCGCGCGTCCAAAGTATAATATTTGTACGGCGGAATAAATCGTGGCGCGTTCGCACTCTTTTTTTTTTATATTTTCGCATAGAATTCAGGATAGCACCGTAGAATCCAGATAGGATTCGCAACTGCCGGCCGCGGTAGCGTATACGCCGTTTCCTTGGGCGCGCCGCGAGCTCCAGGGTACCGCCCTGGTTAAGCTCGCAATGGACTCGCCATAAATTTGGCCGCACATTTACCGGGCGGAGGAAGCCGAGGGCGCGAGATCCGTAAGATCGATTAATCTCAACGGCGTCGTTGACTTCGGGGAAAATCGCGCGGCATTAAATGCCTGCGACGACGGCGATTATGAATTCCGTCGCCGGCGCGCAGTCACGCCGGCGACGCGTTCCCGATGTTGCTAGATATTATTGGATCGAATGCATCACGTCAAACGACACGTGAAATAAGTTATAGGATAGTAGCTGCATTGGCACCGCTCGTGACAGCCTATTCCTGGAATGCTCAGCTATTGATAGCGAGAGATACGAGCCGGTCGCGAGCGCGATTTACACGTTACTCCTCGATATCACAGCGCGCATCGCGCAAACGTACGTACAATCTTATTCATTAATACCTGGACCTGCTATTTTGTCATCATTTCTCTCATCTATACAGATCACTGAGCTTTCAGGCTGTCCCGCTACCACAGACTTCTACAGAAGCTGCGTGAACTACAGCCTGAAACTCATCGATGTATAGATGGGAATAAAAGTTATGAAAATGTGAATCCTAGTAAAACTGAAACCCAGGCGTTAATGAATAAGCGGAAGCAATTAATGCGCCACTTACTACGCCCGGTCGTATGTTAAATAACTCGTGACGAGAGCGTAGATATTTTATCTGACACGAGCGCGACACAAAGGCGAACGTAGCGAATTGCGTCGCGTTACGTCACGTTACAGATTCGTTCAGACAAACTTGACACTCGGTAATCCGGAGAAGCCGAGCCTGAGGCGGAAAGGCGAGTCCGATTTTCGATTCTATCGACGCTCGCAACTGCCACTAGATATTTGCATATTCGCGCGAAACGTTTACCGCGGTGCGACAGATAGCGACGCTCGCGTCATCGGGTTCTTAATTAAACGATTGACAAGCTAAGAGCTGCGCGCGCCGGTCAGCTTAGCGCAAACAGCCCCGGCACAGACGCTATTTTCGATTTTTGGGACGCAGGGGAGACAAGCTCGTAGCCGGCGTGTGCACGATGCGACTGTCCCTACCACCTCGCGGTGGGCGTTACAGTGCATTAGTGATAAATTGGAGCAGATCGCGCTCCTATCTTCGCATAGTCGTATCTTCCGGGTGTCGTTCGCCAACTAACCGATCTCGCCTCTTTCACAAAGATTGTCCTCGATCCAAAGATAACATACCGTAGCCGCGTGCTGATTTTTATTGATGTTCGATCGAAAGCCGTACTATTTTAAACCCTGCCCCCGGCCGCTCGACGCGAGCGACAGCGGCGGGACGGAAACGCGCGCTAGCGCGGTTTAAGCTGATTCTACAATTAATGGGCGCAAAACGCAAGACGCTAAGCCGCGACGCAAGAAACCGGCCAGTCGATCATTCTTCTCATATTTGACTCACGTTTTGCGTACATTGTCTTTATTGTTCCCCTAAGGGCTACAATCTTTTACATTTTTCTTAAAACTAACTCATCCTAGCTTAAATACTTACAAGAGTTGGCGAATCTATTTCGCCAGCCCTTTCCTTTTCACACACACACACACGCCGCCGCCTCGCCGGACTTCCGCTTCCTCTTGCTTATATTTGTTAGAAAAGACAAAGAATCAGCTTTAGTTATTTATTATATACATTGGACGCGATACACGGCGAGATGATCCACCTGATGATAATCCGTTGGCACATCCGCGCCCGATCCTCGCGCGGAACGTTGAATGGAATTCTTTGTTTCTTATTCGCACTCCACTTCGCCGCCGCTCCTCCCTTACGCCATTGCATCTCCCCCCGCTGGAAATGACTGAAAATAAACGTCCTCTGCTTATATCGGGAGCATATATTATTCGGTTCTTTGCGAGACGCGGTCGTCGCCGCATGACTAATTGCAACAACAACAATGGATATATTTTACAACGAACGGGGCGGTCGGCACGAGCGGCTTGAAATACATTTATTGCCCTGCGAGACACAATCGAATCCTGTCGGATGAGAGGAGGACCTCGCTCTCTGTTCTTCCTTATCTTTCACCGTAAATTAATCTCCCGCGTTTCACCCTCCGGGAGACGCGAGCTCTCGACCCGCCGCCGCCGCCGCCGCCGCCGCCACTTTCCCTTAGCTCTCTCTGTTCTGCTTACTAATATTCCTAAAACATTTTCCCGCCGCGCAGTTTTCTGCGTGGATACTATTAAGGCTCGCTTTACACTTGCACATCACGAAATATTTCAATTAGCGACTCTCTTCAAATGCCGAGAAATCTTACGAGCGTTATCAGCTTTGTTGGACTAAGCGGAGGGTGCGTTAAAGCGATTCCTCGACCAGCTTCGTTCGCCACGATTTGTCCCTTCGATCTCTTATCTTCGCATTACGACGCTCGGAATATTTCGCGCAGATAATCCGTGCAAGCACGCATCCTTTTAACGATCGCTTCGTGTGCGCGTTAGGTGACGGCCGCGTACCGTTTGCGTACGGTAGCGTTGCGTAGCGCGGACCCGAGGGCCACGATGCGCGAATAAATGCGTCGCATTAGCATAAATCTCGAAATCCATTTGGAAGTGCGAGCCTATTAACGCACCACGGACAGACGGCGGGCGCGGACGTCCCCGCGGTCAGCGGCGGCGCGAGCTAATTAAACAAATGTTCTCCAACAGATCAGCCCGCGAATCGCGAACCCCGTCCTTTGAACTTAATACCGTGAGAGGATCTGCGCCTGTAAGCGCGCTCCGGATGTAAGCGTTACGAAAAACGACGCTGTTTCGCGGCGATTCTTTGCGGCGTATAATTACGCGTGATAACGCACAAACGCGCTCGACGGCGCACAGCGGTATTTACGACGATTTTTAATGCGACTCGCGTGCAAAAAGGACCTCCCCTCTTTTCCTGAAAAAGAAAAAAGATCGATACGTTTCATTTTCTTCGAGTCTCCGTGGAATAACACGCCGGTCGTGCTCGTCGCGGTTTTACATATCAGCTTTCGCGAAAACTCGGGGCGATAGCGAGGTGTCTCGCGTTTCATATGCGCCGCGTTCGCGAATAACAAACTTGTGCCGGGACAAAGATGCAAAGCGACTCGGCATCCAGGGGTCGCAATCAATGGGGCTTTCTCGAGGCAGCCGTCTATCTCTAATGCCGAACATAATTTAGGCATTAAAATGCGAGAAGCGAGTAGCGGTGCTGTTCTATCGGCGCGGAGGGTCTTCCAAGACAGTGACGCGACACGATGCAATTATATTTTATGCCTCTCGCTATGTTTGCTCCCCTTTCTAGCCTCCCTCTCTCTCTCTCGTTTCCCTCCTCGTTCCAACTCCTCCCGCCCTTGATTTTCATTCCTTCAAGCCCAAACCTCGTCTGTCTCCCTCTTTTCCTCCCGCCCCCCTCTCTTTCTCTCGACATCAGTGTAAGTATAGATTTATAACTACTTAAAGTTTCGCGATTTATTTCACGCTTATCGTCCGTCCGGATATGTTTACGGGGGGGTTTACTTATCACTTAGCAGATGCAAATGTGAGAGAGAGAGAGAAAGAGACGGCTGGAGGATGAAGAAGGAGCGACAGAGAGGGAGGGCCATCCGAGTTTAAATTAAGCAGAAGCCCACTTGTCAAGCAATGCGTATCGATTTGCAATTACGATTACGAGCGGTCATGAAATACGGATAGATTATGCAGGCTGCAGAGTAATTGATTTATATCGGGGGGCAATATGCCTAATACCAATTTGAATTTAATACGAGCGTATATTTAGCGCACGCGTGTTCTCCCTTTTCGATGCGTGTAGAGCCCGAAAGCGATTTTAATGTTAATTTCCACGCTCCTTGCAATCGCATTTGTCAACAGTCATTCGGATTCTTGGAAAGTAGTGCGCTGTTTACGCTGGAACGATAATTATATCCCCGCGAAAATTTCTGCTAGCCGAACAGGCCTGGCAAATTCATCGAAAGAAGGTGCATGTCGCACGCATGAACGCCCAGCGTGTTCGCAGCAAGAAGATTTAGAATCCAATATGTGCGTATGTGAATGTAAACATTAATTATCTCAATGCAAGACAGTTACATATTAGCTTAGGAACTAAGTTGCTATTTTGGCAGCAACGGGTTAACGCGCACGAGCTAACTTTGTGTCTAGATTAAATTAACCGTAGAAGAAGAGTAACTATTTTAGGTTACGCTATGTATTTCCTACTAATTCGCAGTACAGCTGATCGCTACCGAAGGCTTACTTTATATTATTTTATCTAACAAGGTGATGATATAAACCTGGCGATGCCAAACGCGAGCGATTCACATTTGCGACGTGTCGCAATCGTTTTCGGGGAAACGTTAAAATTATCAAAATGCCGCCTGACAAATCGCGCACGTTGGACTATTAGTCAAGGGTTATTGTAGCATTACTAACGGGAATCTTTCATCGTGTCAGATTTCCAACTCGGCGATAGTTCGAGTATGTTGGTGCACTCTTGAATTTTTCACGAACGAGACACTACTCACGAGCACCGATTTGAAGTCCTGATTTGTCCACAATTTCGATACCGAGTGAATTTGCGATTTTTAATTGGTGCTCCTCATTGGGCGATGGTACTTTAAATAGAAGGAGGTCAGACGTAGCTACTTCTAGACTAACTATGGATGTCACTGAACCGACTGAGAATTAATCTTCTCCTTACTGACAGAGATTCTGATAAAACGACGCTATATTTAAACCGAAGCTATTGTACGCCTGTAATTGGCTTTAGACGTCTTTCTATTTCGATAGAAAATATAACACAATCTGTAATTGGATACGAATCATACGCTTTTATAAAATTAACTGACTAAAGATTGCCGTCTCGCGGAATCGTACATCGGTACACGGCAATTTAGTGGAGATTATACGCGTGTAGATCGTTTCACAAATTGTGCTTATCAAGAGAGAAACGGAGTCTCGAAAATGTTTCAAGACTCTTAAAATATTTCCCCATTTTCTGTAACCCCTTTCGGCACAGCACGGAACATAACGAGGCTGGTGGCAGGGATATTATTTTTGAAAACACGCGCTCCAAATATTCTTAATCGCGAAATAATCGTCAGTAATGGCGTCCGTCCGACGTTGCAGCGGTAGATTTTAATATCTTGTTCCAACTTTTGACGTTAAATAATCAGCGCGATCGCGAAACAGAGTCAACAGTATTTCAAACAGAAGTAGACGATACGAGACGACGAGAATTAGGAATGTGGAGCGGAGATCTACTTTTGGTTGGGGATGCGGAATCAGTACATCTTTCGACTCGGCGTATCATGGGCGCCGACGGGGCGAGGCGGGGACGGGCGGGGAGGTAGGAAAAGGCGGACGAGTAATAGCTACGGAATATTGCAATAATATGCAAAGTATATGAGGGATATATTAATTTCGTGAAAACGGTAGAAACGTAGATAGCTGCCGCCTCGGCGCAGCAGCACGGTTTCTGCGGGCTCCCGTGCCCAAAAGAGGCGCTACACCGCTCCGAAGCCTGGGGGTGTCGGAGGGTAGGTGGTGGGCGAGACGAGGAACCGAGGATTTCACAGACAAATAAATACACGATATTTCACCGGATGGGAAATGAAAGTTTGCTTCGTACCTTGCTTACAAGCTAGACCGCGAAACTGAATTTTAATTCTGAAGAAGCAGCCAGCCTCGGAGTGCGATTATTCACCACGTTCCGCTACATTCGAGCGACATGTTTCTCGCATTTTACCGGTGATATCTTCTTTTATCGACGCGTTAATCTTCTGAGAATTTTCGTCATTTCCGTGGCTGGGCGTTCAAATTAAATTTAAAAGGTAGTTTTCTATTTTACCCGGGTAAGAAAGGGTAAGAGGACGAGGCTAGAAAATGGGGCGAGTAAAAAGTAGATCAGAATTATTTAGCTCGTGGAATTCATTTGCGACATTTATTTATGAAAATAATAATACATGATTGTACAAAGTAACGAGATGCATAATGTGTTGATACACGATAAAATTCAGGCGAGTTTTATACAAAGTAAAGGTAGGTGTATCTGCAAGGGGATGGAAGTCAGTCGCATTATTTCGAAATAATTTCTTTTTTAAATAATTCAATACATCGTATCTTATCGCGCGTAGCAAAAATGCGAGATATTGCATGGATGCTTGATTACAGATTACATTACAAAAACTGAATTTTAAGTTTAAAGAGTATATACCCTGCGGCTACGATTACTTGTTCTGCTTTTCCTGCTACCATCGTAGGTGTTTTTAACTCGTTGGCGTGCTTTTTTATTCGCGTGCATGTCGATGAAGCAACAAGAACGCCTTTCTAAAATATAACTTCCATAAGACGAGGGTAGACGTATTACGCGTATATATTTTGCATAAATGTAGGCACAATATACATATGCGTACTTGTGAAATTAACTTTATATAAATATAATAAATCTAGAACGTATTTCTAACCGTTATTAAAATATAAAACAAGAAAGAACATTTCCATACTTGTTGAGTAGAGAGAACTTTGAAACTTGAGCCGTCTCGACAGCTTTTTCTCTTTGGCTTCATAAATAGACAATATAATATAAAAAAAAATTATGTGCAGCATCCAAAGACTCTTCATAGAAGTTTAAGACGTGACACTGATCTCAGGGTAAATCGAGGTATTGACAAAAGTCAAGGTTTCGCAAGATAGGCGCTTCGACGAGAGACTTCGTAAGAATCCAAGAGACTCAGGGCGCTCGCGAAGTCCGCAGCTGCGGGGTTAGGAGTTGGTCATAAGTTCAAGCCAAGAATTCGCACGGGAATGAGGAATTGAAGTAAGTTGTGGCTTTGCCGGCTCCTAGGTCCGTCGCCAGCGTCGCCGTCGTCCTCCAACGCGGCGGTTGGCTGTGCCGGATAAAAAGTTGAGAAAAGCAAGAGTTGAGATCAATACCTCCGGCCGACCTTCCCATCGCGACTGCCTGTTCGCCGTAGGAGAAGGTGGTAGTCCCCAGACAAGGACCTCTCGGGGACTTGGAGCGTCGGCGAATTTCTCTCAGTTTACGTTTCCTTTCGCCAGATACCGAACTAAGAAACTCGCGCCCACGAAACCTCGGCATTCTTATTCCCAATCTTCGCGAGCGGCAAGTTTTTCGAACTTCACCGGGACGAAGTTATCTTGTGGTTGTACGACCCGATTGTAGAGATTTTGCATCCCGCTTGGAAATACTTCGGTTACAAGATTGTTCGTTATGGAAGCTTATTAGTAGAGCACCAAGTAGGGCAGCGTGCTTCAGGAAGTGACGCAGTGAGTTTGAGTTAATAAAATCGTGCACTCGACGATAATGACTCGAAATACTAATTTCCTATCCAGCGGATTTCATATATTGTTAGTTATTGCGGTTTATTAAACTTTGCTAATCCACCTATACATGTATCGTTTCCTTCGAGCTTTAGCGGCCACAAATTCTTTCTCCTATTCGACTCCACGTTGCCCCGTTACACTTTGAGGAAAGTATAAAATTTGCGAGGTTCTCTTCGGGTGAACACAGTAGTGGATTCACCAAAACGTATCGCAATTTAGCGAGCGAATATCGCTCGCTATAAACATGTCTGCCATTTTGTACAAAGAAATTTAGTTTCCGCGTGCATAACAGTTGGATCTATTTCCGTCTACTCCAAAATGGATCAAAGGTCCCCCGGACTCGCGTATTAGGGTTCTGAAAGAAAGACGCCTCTCTCTCCCTCGCCCCCGCGCCCTTTTTCTCGCTCGCTCCTCCGAGGCGTTATAACTCACTGCTAATCTAATCCGGCGCTGGCTCGCGTGGCGATGTGGTGGTGGTGGTAGTGGTGGTGGTGGCCCGGTACGTCAGACGATTTATAAAAGTGTACACTCGTGCGAAAATACAATGGGCGCTACCGTGCTGCCCGAAAGGAGAGACAAGGGAGAAAAATATAGAGCGCCGAGGTGAGAGAGCGAAGAGGAGAGCTCCCGCTCTCGCACATACGTACGTAGACCTTCTCCGACATCAGGACGGAGGGCTGTAACTCCCGTATATCCGCAACACATAATCTCAGAAACCGTAGAGAGGCAGGCGGGCGCGGTAGGGCGGGTAGAGGCACCCACCCGTTCTTCTCCACCTCCGACATCTCCGGACACCAGCACCCACCCCTCTCTTCATCCACGACTCCTATCCACTACCGGCACCTCCAAACCAAGCCACGGAGTTGTAGCTGCTAACTTAGTTTGTGAACTGCAAAATCCTCCGCCACCCACGAGGGCATACAAATAATAATTCTTTGTTTCGCGCGCCACGGAGACGTGTAAATACCGGCGTGGCTCTCTCCGGCTTGTAGAGAGTCTGCCAGATCTAACGGGAAGAAGCGAGAGGGAGGAGAGAGCTCGAGAGAGAGAGAGGGGGGAGAGAGAGAAAGAGAGAGAGCTCGACGGAATAGATATGCGAGAGGAACCGGGAGAAAGCGGAAGGAACGTAGTGCGAAGAGGCGAAAAGACCATTCCTGCGGTAACGCCTAAATCGCTCCAACAACTCATCCGCTGAAAGTTGCGACGAGCTTTGAAGATCTACGACGAGAGATGAGGGCTTCACCTCCTTTCCTACAGGAACGATTCTCCACTTTTCTATCTACGGGGGTTGCTTCAGCTGTGCGAACGTTCACCGTTTTTATACATTTTCATCTTACACGTCAGCTTTTCGAGTGTAAAACATCTCATCGGTCCGGTTCGATTGATTTTCAATTTACTTAATTTCGAACTATGCCTTTACACAGAGCGTGCGATTAAATTGTACTACAGAACATCCACAGGGTGGAAAGTTATATAAAGAAAATGAGTGCATATAAAAAGTCAACGTTAATAACGAGAACATCCATGTGATAATGAATGTTAATAAAAACGTATAATTTGTATGATAATAAAATGTTAATAAAATCGTATAATTGATTCGAAATAATGTAGAGTATGCCGCACAAGCGTAGCGTAGAGCGAAGGCAGACATAATAAAGATGTAGTGCGAAAGGATATTGACCGCGGAAAAGGCGGAATAAGGTGGAAGTCTAGCGATCGACGTCGAAAGTCCAACGCAGTCGTCCTGGACGGTCTGGCAATAACAGAGTAAACTCCGGGAGCCTGGGAGAGGAACGGAGCCAGCCTAGGTAGGAGAAGCAGAGGCGGAAGAAAAGAGAAGTGCTGGAAAACGAGAAGGAGGACGGGGCGGGAGGGAGGGAGATCGGAGGTAGGGTGATAGAAGGAGGCGAGGCGAGTCGGTCGACGGAACGAGGGGGACAGGGACGAGAGCCGAGAAAATTGTGAAAGAACGAGCGAGAGGGAAAGCTCGTGCTCGAGCTCCGCGAAGAAAACGCTTCGGTTTATTTCAGTTCGATTTTTCCAGTGTCGCCGTCGCCCTGACGACAATTCGCAGGCGCGGCACAGTCCTCTTCTCTCTCTCTCTCTCTCTCCCTCTCCCTCCCTCTCACCCTCTTGCCGTTCTACCTCCTACATTCTTTCTTCCCCTCTCTCTCCTACCGATGCTTCACTACTCCTTCTCTATTTCGCGTTCTCTCTCCCTCTGTCCCTCTCCCTCTCCCTCTCTCTCTCTCTCTCCCTCTTCTTCGCCCTCTCTGGTCCGACGGAACGAACGAATGGGTTACGCCCAGATGCGCGCATCGAACCCTGGTCAATAGAGTTGTGTCTCCTCTTCGTGCCGGTCCGCCACTCCTCTCCGGCGCCCTCTCCGTCTCGCCGCGGGCAGTCTGTCCTGACGACGTAGAGTCCGAAAGGGGGTGTAGCATTTCTGCGGCATGTGCTGCGGGGGAGGGAGCGGGGTTGCGTGTAGGTGCGTTGGTCCATCGATACAGGAAAGGGTGGACCCCTCTGCCGACGCCAGGCGGGCAGGAGTTTACCGGGGGTGCTGCGTGGTGAGCGAGCATCCGAGCCGTTGTAGGACCACCCCCCGCGCGATTGGAAATCTATTCCCACCCTCGAAGTCGAACCTCGACCTATCGGAGGGTTCGGTTCGGAGATATTGAGTCTGCGCTCTCTTCTCTCGCCGTCGTACTTTGTTCGTCCTATGGTTACGCGCCGCATTACCGTTCTCTCGACCTCCCTCTCTCTCTCCTATCTCTCTTTCAACCATTACCTAGGCCCAATCACTCGTTTTGTTTTTTTTCTGCGTGGTCCTTGCTTTTACCAGCGAGTAGTAAGAGTAGCGAAATAAAATGGCTTCGCCGTTGTAATGACGACTTAATGAATATCTTCATAGATCTTCTGTGCAGCAATTCCTGCAACAGAAAAGACAAAAAGTTATAAAAATACAGTTATCTAATGAGAGGATGAAGTACGTTACACTATAGCAGCATACTTTGTAAAATGATATATAGTTTATAATATAAAGTTTAGTTGTAGCCAACTTTCGCAGCTTAATTTT
Source organism: Vollenhovia emeryi (assembly GCF_000949405.1). NCBI lineage: Eukaryota > Metazoa > Arthropoda > Insecta > Hymenoptera > Formicidae > Vollenhovia > Vollenhovia emeryi. Next base: position 732,044 of record NW_011967209.1, on the reverse strand, counting down.
GTTGTTGCAGTTATCTTTCGTCGATAAACGTTTTTTACATATTATATTTAATTATCTAATGCATCTTCGTGCATTCAGTTTAAAGTAATCTTGGAAACACGAGTCGGTCATCAATCAGCGAGCATTTCTCTCGGTCTACGTGGCGGTGATATCGTTTTGGCTATTATCGACATGATCGTTAACTCGTGCTTTAAATCGCACGACGGCTCATTATCAGCGCGGTCCGGTAAATAATTTCCAGATACGGCGGGGAAGAATTATTTTAACACCGGCGCAACATGAATTATCTCGGCGTCGGTGCCGATTAATATCTCGGTGCCATTAAAATGGACTGTAACGCGGGTTTGTATATCACAACGTGGACCTGTCGTTAAGTGCGTTTATGTCTCTTTAGTGGCGCTTGCGTGAAATATTTTCGGTCGATGTCGTTGCACGTGCACACGTAACCGGGGCCCCGTGCACGTACAGCCGGCCGCGCGCACCGTATTCGACGAGCCAACACTCCCGGGAACGGCCATACCTCATTGCACCGGACAGTGGTCAGATATTTTCACAATAGGTTCCGCGCCGGTGCTTTCATTGCAGGAAACTTCGCGGCTTGCCGGGGTGTTAAATGGCGGAGCGCCATTGAATACGCTTCCACAATACGGTCACTACGCAGTATCGTAACGCGTTTCTACCTTCGGCCGGCGCCCGGCGATAGAGGAAGGTACATGCGATATTCTCGATGCCACGCTGAAATTCACCCCCGACGCGAGAACTTCCATTTCTCGTGCTCTCGGGCGCGCGTCGCAAAGCCTGGGCTCCCGTTCGACGTTCGCGGCGGAAACACGGAAGACGTTAAAAACCCTCATCCTGGGCGCGTCTTGATAAGTTTAAAACGAACCGCGGTGTAAGTGACACATGGCACGTGAGAGATGGCCCCGTAGCGCAGGCTACTGAAATCGCGCGATTACTATTGTGCGGCTTGATATACGCGAGAATAAATAATTTCGCCCCGCCGCGCCGCCGCGCTCAGTAGCTCAGATCTCGGATTCTATCCTCCTTGCGCTCTTTCGTGATTATTAAATTACAAAGTCGACAAGTGGATTTTACTTTACGTCGTTAGCGCGGAACTGCAAATATAGATACACACAAATGCTTCGGTTTATAGTCCATTAGAAGGAGTACTTAAGTATAATTTACCGCATCCTTTTTTTTCTACAAGATTCTGTCGAGAAGTTTTACCAAGGAACTATAAGAGAAAGTAGTCTAGAAGCGTGCGAGACAAGGAGAGTAGAATTGAGCTTGAAAACCAGGCAAATTGCAAAGATAATGTTGCACGCCCTTGAGTGGATATAGTCACCAACTATATAGCTCATATCATTTTACAGTTGCAACGTATTAATGTATTCTTTGATACCATAAAATGTTTTATCTCTTCCCTCGGTCATATATTATTTAAACGTCAGCATTACTGGACAACATTACATTCGCAGCAGTAAACTGACTTATTGTCCACATATTGATTTCAGAACAAATTTTATGTTAGCAATTAAGCTTTGCTTTACTTTTATTGCGATTTTTAAAGTTATATCCAAAGATACAATTAGATATACGAATCACGTTACATTTCTGCGATATCTTTCGGTATAATTTAATATATATACTACTTGTAAGAAAATGTTAGAGACCCATAAAAAATACAGACTCAGGAAAATGTATTACAAGTTTACAATCGCGCGTTAAACGTATACATCCATGATGATTGAGATGTTCCGTCCTTATTTGTCATTACCGATTTATTTCCGGTATGTTGAACAATCATCAAGATGATGATTTACGTGGGGAAACGCTGGAGAAGGAAATCTTCATTCGAAATGATGAAAAACGTCCCGTCTACCGGCCATTTCTTCGACAATGCGTTCGCACCCAGCCGAACGAGCAAGCAGCGACGCACGGCGCCGATAAAAAAGAAGAGAGTTTTTCCTCTCTGTCCCTTCTTCCCTATTTCGTTCCTTTCTCTATCGCAAGCGGAACCCGTTGGGGGCGGTGGCGGTATGTCGAGGACCGTCGAAGGGGTGGCCAGGCAAGGTGGGTGGTGAGCGAGCAGGGCACGGCGGGATGGAAGGCGGTTGTGCGAGAGGGCGCGCACCGAAGGGTGGGACAAGAGAGGGTATAGAAGCTATCGACGTTTTTACGTAACAAATCAGTCGTAACTGCCGCGCCGGTGCTGCGACCGTGCGCGGTGAACGACCAATGGGAGAGCCAGCCGATATTCGATACCCGATCACATCATAGGTTCCTGCCCGCCGCTTGAAACACCGCGGTAGTCCAATAGCCAGATGGGAAAAAGCGTCGAGGAGAGAACGGGAGAGCGAGAAAGAGAGAGAGAGAGAGAAAGAGAGAGAGAGAGAGAGAGAGAGAGTGAGGAGAAATTGGAGGAGGTAGGGAGTGACGGCGGGAGGATCAAAGTGGGAGCGAACGGGATCGCGAGAGGGAGAGAAAGGAAGAGAGCGAGGAAGAGGGTGCGCGCATCTACGCCAATGTCGCGGCGATGCGCGCGGGGGTGAAAAGCGCTCCGGTGCTACCGTAGGGTTGGATTGCGATTGCACCCCCAACCCGACCAGCCAACCTCGTGGCAGGCAATTCGTTGGGTTCGCCATTTTTTCTTCTTTCCTTTCTCGCTTTTTTTTTCCTCCACCGTTCTCCAGCATAACCCCGAAAACGCGCGGGCGAGGAGGAGGGGGCAAGGGCACTGACACAGACGGTCGACTGACTTATTGTTTCGCGCGAGACTGGAGATTAATCTCCCCGACGGAAAGTGGTTACGTATATCTCGGGTGATGTATCGAAATTTCTTTGATAATCTCTCGAATACATCAACCGATGTTAATAGCATGGAATTGCTAAGGAATTACTGATGACGCGACGTCGTGTGCTGTCGCGACGAAATGTACCTGGCTGTTAATGCGCGCGACTTCTAAGAGACGCACTTGGCGCCTTGATAAGAGAAGTGTCATTTATAATTCATCTCCGAGCAGACGAAATTCTAAACGCCTCCAGCTGGTAAGCGCGTATACAAAGCAGAGGAAACTCGATCCTAATATCGCCAGTGATTCTGGATACAGGGTGGATGATAGCGCAGAATTCGCGACGAAAGCGCGAAGGGGAAGAAGCGGACGGTTCTCAGAGTCCATAGGGGTTATATGGGGGACGCAGCGCGAGGGGTTAGGTGGATGTGCAGCGGGCGGAGGATAGGGGTAGTTGGTGGAAGTAAAGGCGCGAGTGTAGAAGGAGCGTTTTAATCTACGGTCACGCGGAGGAGCGAGACGCTCGGGTCGGTCCTCACTCCCGCGCCCGGATTATAATCAACCCTTTTATCCTAGGCTTTCCATGTCGCTAATTTCCATAATTACACAGACGCTAAAATCACAATATCCTCTGCCGGCAGAAAGGAGTAACCTACGTGAGCTTCCTCCTCATCCTCCTCCTGCCCTGAATGCCGGCAGCGTCACACGAGGAGAATGGTGGTTCCATACAGGGAGAGAGAAAGAGAGAAAGAGAGAGGGAAGGGGGGAGAGAGAGAGAAAACGAGAGGAAAACAGGGTGAGAGAGGGAGAGTGGGCGTAAGGAAGGGAAGAGAAAGAGAAAAATAGGAGGATAGAGAGAAAGAGAACGGGTGGGTGAAAGGTACAGCTAGGGGGAGGAGAGGGAGGCGGTGGGTGGAAGCGGCTCGCTAGAGATAAAGGTACTCTTTAGCTAGGATGGCGCTCGCTCGTATGTTTATGCACTCGTATCCGCGTGGCCGGGCATGGAAGTGCCTGGATAACCAGCCAAGTGACAAGCCAGCAGGTCTCCGGCTGGCAGGCCCCTGCCAGCGCAAGCATGCCTCTCGACTCGAATTTTGAAAGCCAGCCAACTCGGGAAAGTGGGTTTAAAAGTCTCTCGATAAGTGGCGGCGGACTGCGTCGACGGGGAAGGCTGCGTCGTTCGTAGCTACCAGCTACTATTCGTATCCTCGTTGAATTCGGGGACGGCGACGACGTCTATTAGTACGCGCCATTCCGTCAATTTTCAACGCGCCGATTTCTACGCCGTGAGATTCCCCGTTGCGGAACTCCAGGCAACAATTTCGCCTTGCCGCGTCGCGCGTCGCGACTATTATCGAACTCGCCGCACGCCGACCATCGTCCGTTCCGACGTGATACCGTGCCCGTCTTTGCAAGTTGACGGAGTAATAAGACGCGCGGAAAGACGCGAAAGAGAGTCTCCTTGGGTGCCGACAAACAAAAGCGACCCTTTAGGCGGGTGATCCTTAAGCCGTTTGTCAGCTTAGCAATGCTACTTGGTCACTTAAGTCCCGATGTTCCAGCGCGGAAGGACTCGCCGAGTGACTGGAGTTGACTTTTCTCACTTTAACCTCGCGATGCGATGCTTGGCTTCAGGAGGAGGTGGAGGAGGGGGTTGCTGGGGCTGTATCGAGCGGCCCTCCTACATACATCTATCTCCTCCGACTCACTCTCCTCCTTCCCTCTCCCGGCGTTCCTCTCGCCCGCCTGCTCCATCCTCTTTCCCTCTTTTCCCTCCGACATTCGTGGCCTTCCACCCCTTCCGCCCCTTTTCCAACCTTCTCTGTCTCTTCCACCTTCTCCTCCTCCACCTCCTCCTACGGCTTTACCACCCTCCCTCCCCCACCCGCCTCCCCCCGCGCAACCTCTCGCCTATCCTTCGCGACTCACCTACCTAAACCCCCTTTCCTCGGCCTCCTCTCACCATCATCCTTTTCTCAACCCCGACACCCTTCCGCCCTCTTTCTCGCTACCTCCGTCTCGCGCCGTCTCACTTTCGCTCCCTCTTTCTCCTAGGCCTTTACCTCGAAATGCTCCCGCCGACAAACAAACCGCAGACACTTCGCAGTTTTACGCAATCGTAAGTTTCTTCGTTTGTTTGCTCGTTTCCACGTTGATTCAAATATTGTTGCACACGCGTGGCGGCGAAGATCCATTAGCGCGAAAATGTTCCCTAGTACGATAAATAATAGACAATAATAAAAAAGAGAAAAGATGAAAAGAAAAGATGCGACGAGATAGAACCCACGAATACTTTATAAAACTTGAAGGAAGGCATATTTGGACGTATGAAGGCTACGTATCTAATCTCATCCATTTTTACTCGATTGCGCTTTTACGTATTGAAACAAAAAAAAAACTTGATACTAGAGGCATCTTTTGTATCAAAATGTGCAAACAAAAAGGCGAAAGAAATGTGTCAGAAATATCGAGCTGGTAGACGAAAGGCGAGAGCTGGAATTGTTTTCTCTTGATGCAAGCGAGGAGCGAGCAATGCAGGCGAGCAGCGACATTCTACAACTTTATGCACTTTCCTTTACTACTCGGCGGAGGGCTAGGTGAATGAGCGAGCTCAGTGGTGGGGGTTAGTCGACGCCAAAATTGCTTCCAGTGTCGAGTTGCTCGAGGAAACTTTGGATTTTGGGCGAGAGGCGGGTGAGGAAAGGTGAAAGCCGAGAGAGAAGGCGCCGGAGTACAAGGTCACGCGTTGAGTCAGATTATTAACTTTTCCCCCCTAGGAGATCCTAAACGAATCTATGCATCTCGCAAAGACGAACCATTTCTTGTACGAGTACATTGAAACGGACGTGTGCCCGTTGAAAAATTTCAGTCAAACAAAATTACATGGAAGACAACGAGAAGTCTAACAATTACGATAATATCGTTCCTCTAATATTCTACAGCATTGTCTGAACTCGTTTTCATACGTCAGATTCCTCGGTCGAATCGAGGCGACTTGAAAGAGCTATTTCGTTTTCCGAAATCCTATTTGTCCTCGCGTATGCATTAATCGCTCCGTGTGTATAAACGTACTTACGCGTATAGGGAACGTCTTGGATGTACGATACAGGAGTCAGAGCAGAGCCGTCGTGCGGATGGGGCGTCGAACGGTGAGAGGATCGTGGACGAAGGGAGGGTCGCGGCGGGAGGGAAATCGGGTGGAGTGGAAAGGTGCGGGACGTGGTAGGACGGGAGGGAGGGAGGGAGAGAGAAAGAGAGAGAGGAGGGGGGAGAGAAAGAGAGAAGTAGGAGAGCAGTATCTTGGAGACTTCGCACTGTATCTTGAAATGAGTTTTGTTGGATCAATAAGTTCCACTATAAGAACACTCTCGCTCTGTCCCGGGGTGTATCGGGGTGTTGGTTCTATCCGTGTTTATCTGTGTCTGCAAATAGATACACGGCGTACATGGGTCCACCCCCTACCTCCCTTTTCTCTTCACTTCTCTCTTCTGTCTCCCCCCTCTCGCCACGCGTCTCTCCTATCTATGTACCCGCCGCCGCGCCACTCAACTATGTACGAATAGGATAGTCGCTACAAGCATTTCGAGATGAGTCGAACTCAATCTCGCGGCAGACACACACCGCGCTGCCTTATCCAGAACGAATCCGCCGTCTTCCGGTAATCACGTGAATATGGATACGGGAGTTTCTGTAATTAACGACAGCGCCGCGTCGCGCGAGACGGATGACAGACGACGTTCTGAGAGGCGACGGACAGATCGACGTCGAAATTTGGGTTACCACGGAAGAAGCGAAGGGCGATTAATCCGGCCGATCAAAGGGCAGAGCGTCGGCGATACCGATGCAATTTTTAAATGCCACGTAAACAGGACGACGCTGACACAATCGCGTGATTGGCAGAGCTTTAAACGCTACGGAGTCCCTCCCCTCGTGCCTGGCAAGTTCGTTTCCTTTTGACAAGCACGATCGGTTCCACGTCTACGTACGATTGAAATCCTGTAGACCCAACTGTCGTGGTCACTTTTTTCTTTAAACGTACAATTCCTAGTCGAACCAGCGTCGGGCGCGTTGGAAAGCTTTCCAGGAGCTTCGGGAACACGAACCGCCTGTTCCGCTGCACGCGAATCTTACGATTTATTTTATTTCCTTATTTTATTTTATCTCTTTCGCGGTCATTTCGAGCATAGAAATTATTGACGCCGAAACAATTCCGAGACCTCGCCTGTCGTCTTTAAAATACGAGAGAGGAAGAACTTTTTCCCATACGCGTTGAGACACGAAGAAACGCTGCAACGCGAGCATCAGCGACGAAAGAATTAAATAGAATCGTAAGCGACAGAGAGAAACGTAAACACATTATAACGTTGGTGCAGAATTAGGTCAGCGCCGTGTCTTTTCCGAAGTAATCACAGTTTTGGAGTCGGCCTGTACCAATGCTGGAGCAGCATTACCGTATGTACCGATAGAATACAATCTATACTCAGCGTCGGGGCGCCGCTTACATAAGACCACTCTTCCTCTCTCTCTCTCTCTCCCTCCCTCTCTTTCTCCTTCTCTCTCTCCCCTCCCCCGCCTCAGACTGAGTACACAGTAAACAGGTACAGGTTGTATACGCATTCACGTATACACTGCAACCCGACCAGGCGACGCAGCCAACCAAACTGGTGGTGGGCTGCAGTGTCGCAGTGGAACTCGTAGATAGGGGAAACAATTGCTATCGGCCCGTAACAAATGCGCGGCAACCTGCGTTCGCAAGCTACGCCATCGGAACCACCCTTCCTTCCACCTTCCTTCCAGTTTACCCGCCCCTGGCCCCCCCTCATCCCCGGTCCCTCCGCGAGGCGGCGATCATTATATTTCCTGATTAAAATAACACTAACGCACCCGGGTTTTGCGATTCGAGCCCGAGCCCGACCCCGGGGAACCGCCACCGTCTCGATCGGTCCTTCGCATTTTGTATCCCTCCTATCCACGCTCCGCCTCGCTACCGGTCCTCTCCGTTTCCTCGGGTATTTGCACAACGAGCCGAGCGATTCTTGGCTTGGTGCCTGCGCCCTGACTTACGGCGCTCGTAAGAGCCTCGTAAGTTAGACGTTTGAATTCGAGCGTGATTGACTCCGCGACAGGAACAAATAATCTGGACGAGTAATCACATTTCTGCGTTTTAAACGCGAATAGGTTTTCCTCTGAAACGTCTTTGATCTTGTAAAAGTCTTTAATTGCGAACAATGCGGAAAATGACGTGTGACGGGGAGAACGACGTGGCGGCTAATCAAAATCGTACGCCCAAGTGAAAAAGGTTTTACTCGCGATAAACGATATTCGTATCTTTATTATACTTGAAAGCAGCTGACGTCTCGTGCAAAATTGCAAGCAGCCGAATACAATCTCCGCGAACGTGTTTTTGAAATTTGACTAAAGCCGGTCCTGTCGGCGCGCTCTTGCTTCATCGCGCAGAATGCGACGGGGAGTCGAGATCGTCGAGTTCGTTCCAGCTGATTTAGGGTCCATCCCGCGTCTTGATCCTTCAACAATGAACCTGATCGCGGAGTCGCGACACGGACTCGTCCGTTGCTCCTTTCCTGCGTAAATATCTAAATCTCGGGGCCCTTCCATCGCGAAGGAGAGGCCCCCTTTGTGCGAACAATCTCCAGCGATAATCAGAGTCCTCTTGTGTCTCCCGTGCGTGGAGCGGCGGTACCGTTTTATGACGAGGCCCGGTAAATCATCTCGCGGGCCCCTCGTGGAAATGTCTCAGGGACGTCATAGGATTCGGTACGCCCGTTTTCAGCGGCAAGAATCTCTCTGCCTCCGCGCCGCGCGCACTTCTTCTTCTCCGATCTGCATCCGATAACGAGCTCAACTCGGCGCGAGTGTGTGACTGGCCGTGCGGAGATGCATAGCCGTGCCGTTTTTATCTCCACCGTGGAGCAGATTTACACGATGACGACGGATGCAGACGCCGTTCTCGGTAGCGTCTCTATTGGAAGCGAGGGGCCTTCGTGTTCGTTCGTTCCTTGGATCACAAAGACCAAAAATACAAGACCAACAAATTATCTCCCTGCCAAGAAATGAAAAATGTCTGTCAATTAACTGTATTGGCGCTGGATTCCCACTGTCGTCGACGTCGAAAGATCGTCGTTTACAATACTCTCTGCTGAACGGTGGAGGTCTCTTAACGTTTCTTGGAACTTGAGAGAGGAGCGCAGTGCCCACTTGATTACAAGCGATTTGTTGCAGAGCGCGAAAATACGCAATCGAATTTTACTCGCTGCGCGCTTGCGTTAAAGTCAGGCTTAACAGCTAGCGCGTAAATTTCCGACGCATCGCGATGCGCCGTACGTACGTACGAGGAAACTGCGCGCGAGCGAATCTAAAAAGCGAAGCAATGCGCCTCGAGATAGCCGCGCGCAGGAGGGAATACACCAACACGCGTGTCGCGGTCGCTTACCGGTGCGCGTATATACGGCTTCATGTGCGTAATTAGAAGCTGCCGCGAACAATGAGGAGTATAACTTTTATTTCGCTTATCCGCGACGCCGATCTACCCCACACCTGCCTCGCCTGGTATCGCCGGGTTCGCCGCGACCACGTACGGGGTTCACGGGCAGGCAGAACCGGCGACGACGGCGGCCGCGGTACGCAGGAAACTGTTTAACTGATTGTCGCTTCGAGGTAAACTTCGCAGTCACTTTTCCGCACGCTATACGTACTTCCCGCTTGAGTTACTTACCTGCGTCACGGACGCAGGCGACATCGGTTGCGAGAGCTCCGCAACGGGATAATATATATCCTCCCGCGATGCATATACTTACGTGACTCGGCCTTCATAGACGCTGGAGGACTTTGGAAATTAAGAGAGGTGTTGCCGCTCATATCGCACCGCTGTATCATTTCTGCCGACTGTCGAATCTACGATACTTTTCGCGAAAATCTTATATCGATTATTTCCTTCCAATCTATCAAATCTGAATCTATGTTGGACTGCGCGGGAGGTCTCTCTACGTTGGATCGTTAGATGTTACAGTCTATCATTTTTTGCTGTCAAGGATCATGGGTGGTTTTTTTTTCTTCTACGGTGATAAGAATGTGGGTGGAAGGACGACGAGCTGAAACGACTCGGGCATACCGATTACCCACCTAGCCGCCGCGCAGCCTCGTACCTAAGAAGTAGAGATGCGTGTTCCTACGGCAGCGTGCACGAGCACGAGTTAACAAGGTTAAACACCTCAGCGGAGTTAACGGGAATATTAACACTCCACGACGATTACGATTAGAGACGTCTCGAGCGAATGAGCGAGGTACGGAGGACTTTGACGCCGCAGGAGGACGGCGGAGGGGATGAAAGGCGTTAGGGGTGTCGAGGGAGACGGCGGAGAATCAGAGGGAGATTCTTGTCGGCGGAAAAGGCCGAAAGTAGGAGGTGGTTTGGTGATTCGAGGTGGTAAAGGTGGACTTTAACTTCGAAGCCGTATTAAAAGTTCTTCGTGCCAGCGCGGTTTCTTGCAGTAGACTATGGTCCTGCGCTTATGAAGTAACCTTCTTGTTGTTGCTGAAACGCTATCGACCCTAATATATGTATATAATATTCTATATAGCGCACGCAGCTGAATTAAAAATAGAGGATAGAATTATGTAAATACGTGCAACAAAGTGAGATTATGTTTACAACAGGATTAGACGAGATAGAAATGCTCGCGCGATCTTCCGAAACACTTACGCGTACTTTTTGCGAGACCTTTCGCTTCTGTGATTAAAAGAGACGCGGTCGTGCGAAGGTGTCTCGCAAAATTTTCGTCGTCGAGAACACAGCGAACTGTTCGCCCGCCTCACGTGTAGAGTCGTAAAGGTCGATGGTGCGACAAATAGGAGAGGGTCGATCAACGGGCGCGGTGTTCGGTGCCAAGGGTCAATCAACGGAACGACAATTTCTCGAGCTATTTTCGAGCTCCCGACGCCGGAGCGGCCGGCCGTAGGAATATATCGATAGAACGCGCATTATCATATTATGGAACTCTCCATACAGTTTCAGCCGACCTCCCTTCCTTAATTTAAATTCTATTACACCCGATCTCTATTCCCTCTTTCCTATGAATATTCAAACTGGGCGAGACCCACCCCCGCCCACTGCCTTCCCTCCCACCATCTCTATCGGGTATCCAAAGAATTAAATTAATATACCGGGCGAAACAGCCCTCGCCACCTTCCTCTCTCCCTTCCCACCTCCTTGCTGCTATCATCTCGTCTACGTCGCACCGGCTCGTGCGGAGGAGCTAACCGAGGCGTGGAAGGGGGTCATCGCGTCCCCTTAGAAAAGCTTGTCTCGACGGCCATTAACGTCGTTTTCGCGTCAAAACGGGATAATTAGCTCGAAAAATCAGAGTTCGATCGATCCAATGAGATTTACTCCAAGACCCCAGTCGCTTATTCAACAGACATGAATACGAGTGATATTTCTTCTTTACTCAAGTTCACTTTCGTCAACTTTCAGCGAAATATAATCCGCAAATGCTGCACAAAGTAACCTTTCAACCAGATGGAACTTACAATAGTGCATAGTCACATAGTCGACGAAAGCCAAAATTTTCTCATGGCGATGAGCTCGCTGATAAGTGCGTTTAAATCATTGGTGCGTGTATCTCGATCAAAATAGAGCGCGGATACACGATTACTATCTCCCTGGCAAGTACGTTCCGTTAGCGCTAGTTATTACTCCTATCCATTATTATCTCACAATGTTGCCTCATCACAAGTACTATATATTTATAGTACGCTCGGTTGATTCGCCATAATTATCAATCGTCCATTGAAAGAACTCGCGTGCTTTCGCACAGATTCAAGTGTCGCAAGCTCCTTTTTAAATGACTAAGGACGATGTTACAATCAAACGGGTTTTTCCTGTTTACGGAATTATATTCAATAATATTCTTATGTGCGCACAGATAGGTTCGTACACGTTTAATTTCTAAGAAAATGTCTCACGTCAACTTTTTTTGTATATGTACAGTCCATTAGTGCCTGGACCGCAGTTTTACTAGGATTCACATTTTCATACTCTTTATTCCCATCTATGCATCGATGAGTTTCAGGCTGTAGTTCACGCAGCTTCTATACAAGTCTGTGGTAGTACAAATGTACAGCCTGAAACTCCGTGATTTGTACAGAGGAGAAAAATGATGATAAAACTGCAGGTCCAGGCAACAATAGATAAGACGGTACAAATACCCTTTTTCGAAACGAACGTACAATCCAACGTGGACTATATCAATGAGCTACGTCTTACGTATATTTTGCGCCGCTGCATAATCATTTTGTTTATTCCGCGACTCGGGAGGAGGGTAACATTAACTCCGGAAAAATCTTCCACGAGTGGCCGGGCGCGGAAAACGCGAGTCGGATGGTCGCGGCGCTCCGTAGCATGGCCAAGTTAAGTAGACCATGTCCCCGCGCGGCTCGCAGCCGTCCGGGAACGCCACTAATGGCGAGATAGGCTTGCTTATTATGTGATAAATATAGAAACGTAATTATCGATAAGCGTTAATGAGCGTTCCCATGTGCACGTAGGGTGCGCATCCTTCAGAATCATGCACCCGCGCTTGCTCACGCACGACGGCGACGGCGCGGAGGCGCCCATGCATGTTCTCGGGCGCGCGTGTGAGTTCTATCTTCTCCTTGCCCCCTTCCCCCCCTCTTCATCTTCCACGCTCATCTCTCCCTCCCTGCATTATAAATAAAAGCGCACGTATGTGCATGTCCGTCTGCGTGGGGAGGATCGCGATATCGAGGTGGTGTGCGTTCCGCATGGATATCCCCATGGCCAGTAAGGGGTCGGAAAACTCGGTAAGATCACCGATAAATATAGCACGTCGAATGAGCACCATGCCCGCCGGTTAGATCTTGCGATCTTGATCGTGGCACGTCGTGCAAGACGCTCCGCGGCGCGGCGTTCTCTTATTTTCCTGCTGCCTTTTTCCTCGCGTTCGTGTGCGGACCTCCTGCTCCTCCTCCTCCTACTCTTCCTCCTTTTTCCTTCTACTTGGTCGCCGTGTGTGGCTGCGCGTGTGTCTGCGAGTGGGTGAAACAGTCGTGTGCGTGTGCACATGCCTACCGAGTGGAACTCTCGCGAGATAATTTGCGAGGGATGATGCTTCGCGTGCGAGCCGAGTCCGAGTCCAATCTACTGGGGATCTACTCGAAATCTTGGGCGATGGTTCTAGGCGCGTTCTTGCAGACGTTCGGTGCGAGGGGCAAAAATTGATTGATTTTAATAAATTACCGCCCGCGATATATACCTTGGGCCATTCAACGTTAACGTTTATACGAATTAATCATCTGTTCGCGCAATCATCAAATACGATCTAATGCAAGGAGACATGAACTTGGAATTATGTGACTGAAAAAAACTGTGAGGAAAATACGATAAAAAATTCATAAACGAGATGAAGAGTTGAAATTTGCAATGCACTGACTAATGTTAAAATAATAAACAGCCGTGAAAATTTATAAATGATTTCAAAGTAATTGGTGACACAGCTAAAATATTACGTTTCGCATTTGCAAATGACTGACACGTTACTTTTACATTTCGGTTTAAGTATTCTGCTATAATTTATTTTGCAATCTTGTGTCTTGTTAAAATGTGAAAATTACGCTCATAAAATATTTCGACCCACGATAGAATACTTATTTTGCACACCGATACATGGCAATCTTTTCGTACCTCGTCCCAGAATAATTTCGGTGTCGCTGGCGCCTTTTAATCAATGTTCCTAATTTAATTCGGTCTGTCACATTAATTCTCATTAATCATCCGATTCTACATTCAAGCTTGTCTCAAAGATTCGATTAAAACTGACATGAATACCAGTGACAGACATACCAGACGAGAATCTTTATGCTTCCGGGGCGTAATCAATCCCGAGACTCACTCGTAGCCTTATTGGGATCGGAAAATATAATAACGAGAGAAATAATCACGTTTCAAGTCAATGCTCCGATCGTACACTCGGTCACGTTCAATGTGATCCCGACCAACTCCGCACATATATTTCGGGGCTAAACATTTACGTTTGGGAAAAAGCCGACGGGCGCATATATATCCGGTAAACTGTTTAATAGCGAGAAAATAGCGAGAAACGACGGAGAACGAGGAGGAGGAAGGAGAAATGGCGGAGGATCCCCGGTAATCTAGATCGGCATGAATCTAACGGGCCAATCCTATCAGCGTGTAAAACGAAAAGAAGAGAAATAGAGAGACAAGTTAGATTCGTGGCATCGATAGCACGTCTATCCCAGGACGAAGGAAATCCGAAAACGCCGTCAGGTCCGCGCAACAAGATCCCGTTAAGACACTCGGCTCGTCGTTGGTCTCGGGGAGAGCGCAATCTTCGGAATCAAACGAAGACGTAGATCATTCTAAAAATATACACCCGCTACCGCCGCCGCTGTCGCCGTAACCTTCACCTTCTTTATCTTCCCCGTCGGACACCGCCCGGGTGGATAATACAAAGCGTCAAGACGATAAGGTATTCGCATAACTCCTTTTGAATTATTTGAGTTATTTCACTATTAGATACGGTATGCGGCCCTTGCGAGCCGCGACGACGGCGACGACGACGAAAACGACGCCGAAGCAAACGCTCGGGCGCGACGCAACGCTCTCGTCATTGTGCTCTCGCGGTTTTAGCGTGTCCCCGAAATCGTGCGTTTTACATCCTCTTACAAATCGCCCTTTCGTTGTTAATAACGCGCGTCAGAAGGTGCCCGCGTCCGCGCCGACGTTGATTACGGAAGCAATAATCCCATTAATTCGATAATAATAATTGGCGCGTCGGCAACGATACATACATCAATCACGCCTGCGACAAAAAAGTTGACACGATAGTTTTACCAGGAAGCAACATTATGTTGTAATATACTTACAACTAGCAACTTATCAATTTCCATAGTATGCACGGAAGACATTAACCGAGGCCTTAAATTCTTGCTTAAATTAAACAAAAGTTAGATCTAAATTTTGGAAGACATTCGTGTTTCGAATTGTGCAACGAAGTGAAAATCACCGATCGCAATGTCTCTGCTCTCGCGGCCGTCTTGTGTTTTGAAAGACTCTCGTGCTCTATTCAAGTCAAATCTCCAATTTCCATTTCCCCGGCGATCGCAACCATCTCTGGATTATCGTCCGCGTCGGCCGGCGCCGGGAAAGCGGGCGCATCAGGCGTCGTCCAGCTGATAATTGTAAGTGAGCGCCCAGCTCGAGCGGACGCACGAGGTGTGACGACGGCGCGTCTCGGCGATTATCACGTCCGTCACGATTATGCGAACCGTCACGTACCGACGCCGACGACGACGGCGGCGGCCGCAACGACGACGACGATGACGACAACGGCGTTGTCGGGCGAGAGGGAGGCCGGACGATCCCCGTGTGCGCCTCCGTCCTCGGCCATCATACACCGGCATGCATGGCGAATTCCTGATTTTTATAACTGTTTTTCACAAACAACCGCTCTTTCCGGCCTCTACGAATTACGCTCGTCTCCGCGAACGCTGACTTCCCAGCGCCTGGAGCTGAGATAATTTTCCCGGAATTCTGTCCTTCGCGCGACATTTAATTAATTATTAAAGATCGACAAACTCTCTGACTGTAAAGCCTTGTGTCCGCGAAGCTATATCCTCCGTCCTGGTTTTCAATCTGGGAAATGCAAAAAAATTTTTTGCTACTTTGCTAATCATGGTTTGCTAAAAATATTTTACTATCAGTACTAGGACTGGTGATTTTCTTCGAAGGCTTCGACGTTCGAAGTTTCGAAATCTTCAAAGTTTCGAAGCTTCGAAAAATTTATTCGAGCGAGTGGCGAATTTATTTAAAGAAGACTAAAAGTATTGTAAATAAAAAGTACTGATTTATATATGTGGAAAAATAGATAGTTACTTCTTCGAAGTTATCAAAAGTAACAGCCCTAATCATTATTATAAATGTCTAAACCACCGCAAACGGTTCGCTGTCGCACCTAATACAATAGGCACAGTAGCAAAATATTTAGCCGTCACAACTATTAGCTGTCCATATTTTACAACTGGAATTTAGTTACCGCTTGCAGTTTCTAGCTACGACAGCTACATTTTTCCCCGTGTGTATAGCCAATCAACTTGCAACTTTTAGAACGGCAATTGTATTGGCTACGCGCTTCTTGGACCGAGTTCTAGCATTGTGGACGCAAGGCTTTAGCGCATTGAAAGACCGGCTAAGGCAAAAATGACTAAAATTAAAATGTTGCCGTATAAATAGTAGGGACATCTACTTTGTTTTGTGTTGCAACATTCGTTGAGTTTGCTGCACAAAACGCATATAGTTGTCTCCACTACTTATCATACCAATGTGGGTATGACAACCACAGCTACAGCTGTCCCAAATATTACTAATTAGACATGTGGTAACCAGATCGGTCTCTCCGTGTGAGATATTGTCCCGTGAGACATTTTTCGATAATCGAGAACTTGGAAAGGGCTTGGGGGTTTTCTTTTATTAATTTCAATTCTCGCATGGTTAACGCTGACAGTTTTTATTGCAAAATGTTACAACTGCGCGATACATGAAAAATAATTGTACGTTCTACCGCGTTTCTTTCTTTCCGCACAATCTTCTTTGTCTTCCTTCATAATGCCGTCCTCTTCCACCTTACGCGTTCTCCATCTACTTCTCGTTCTCGGAGAAAGAAGCGCAACTTTTTATCCGGTCGCCTCGTTTGAAGGTTCAACGTCGCACATTCCTTCTCTCTCTGTCTCTCTTCCTGTCTCTCCTTTCCCGCTTGCTTCCTGCTTCCTCCCGGTCGGCGGCGTCTTCGTTTGTCGCTTGCGTGTCCTCGTCGCTCGCTCCTTAATCGAGGCGACAGTGCTTGGCCGGGACATTAGCCGCTCACCGCCATGAAACTTCGTTCGACCGTATTAACTATGGCCGCGCGATTGTTCGCGCCGCGCCGAGACGGCCGCGCGATGATTTCACCGGAAACTCGCGACGCGATGCGTAAACAGCGTGTCCGTGCTGTCGACCGATAGTCGACGGCCGGACAATCGCTGATGGGTATCGAGACGGTCGGCGCGCTCGCAAGAAAGCACAGGCCAGAGAAATTTTGTGGAGAAGCAATCTTTTCCACGCGGACATCTTTCTGTTTTTTTGGGTCAGATGAGAACGATTGTGAGCCCGATTCATTTGAACGATTTGCGAGATCCCCGAAAGATTAGGACATTAGCGACCGACACATAATCGACGCGCGGTTGAAAACGTAAATAGAAAATTTACGCAGAAATATTGTTAGGCTACCAAGCTTTAGCTCGACTAATAGATAACATTTTTTGTAATTAATTGTATTTAATTATTACACGTGCGATTTTGAGACGAAATAATCACCGTGCGCAAAATTCATTCGATTTATATTGAATTTGTCGCCGTAGTATGGTTGGACCTAGCATACGACTTAATATTGTAACTTAATATATACGCGCCTAATTGAGATAGTTTTAATTATACGATATTAATTATATGAAATCTCAACTTTTCAATTGTGCAGACGTGCAAGTCTAAATTCGCGATGCCAAATGCTAAAAGTTGATACTCGAAGCGGGTTGTGAACTTCGAGAAATTTAATTAACGTGTATTTAAAGAACGTCGCTATTGAAAGCGGATCTAAAAGGGACAAAATTGACTCACGCGCGTCTTGCCTATTTTTATTTTACTCGGCGTCGAATATAGACGGCCGAAAATAATTCGCGAGTGTTTTTCCCCGCAGGCGCATTCATAAAGTACACCTATGTAATCAGCCGATTTCATATACTGCCAGCCGAGGGAAGACGTCGCGCGCGTACGCATCTCTTTTCCTTTTACCCCGTTGGGACCCTCGACGAGCATTAAGCGCGATTACCGCCCGGTTATTATTATTCCGGCAGGTTAAAAGCGTCGGGTGTCGCTACGGAGCGTCATGACTGTCTTGGAAGTCGTTACGCGGGCTCTTCGCCGAGAAAAGTCGGTCGTAGATCGCGGCGTTTAAGCCTAGGCTCGTGTCGGCCGCGCACGACCGCCGTTACAACATATTATAGAAACATAATGCGTTGCGAGAGGCCGGGGTGCAACAAAGAGACGCCGTGGTGATGGCGGAGGGTGGATGTACAGGGCCGAGTCTGCGGCGCGGCTTCGCCGAGCTCCGCGCGGGTTTGGCTTCTGCTTATCTGTCACACGGCACGGTGTACCTTTTAACTCGCATTCCTAGTCGTTCTGCTCTCACGCGCGCATTAATAATAATATTCGCGTTGCCGTGTCGTGTGTCTAGGCCAGGGGCAGCGACCGAGAACAAGAAGTTCACGTGTCGCCCTGATGGAAAGACGAAGAACGCGACCGCGCTAAGATCTCGCATTTTTAATGCAGTTACAACAGTTCCTTTACGAAGAAAACTCGCTTGACTAAAATAGCAACTTTTTGTAATCTATTTATTATATCCGTATCTTGGAACGGAGGAAAAATCACAATTTTCCATCTAGTTCCAGACAAAAAATTGATGGTCTCTTGGTACAAGATTATGAGATGAATCGACATAAAGTTTCTCTCAAAGAGAGAGAGAGAGAGGGAGAAAATGTTTAACGTAAGAATTTGTGCGCAAAGTAATTTGTGAATCGCTTGTATCTGATCTTGCTCGCTTTATCCGTGGAAATTAACCTTCGCAGCATCTCATCTCGCGCGTATACGCGAGTCCGTCATTTCGTCTCGAGTGTGTATTAAACCGGAAGTTCTCGCACTCGGCCGTCCGCTCATTGAACATCGCGACGCAGCGATGGCTGTTCAATGGCTCGTGGAGAAGTGCCGCGCATCCGGTGAAATTCCAGCGGCATTCTGTATCACGGTCTCCCGCGGGTGTGCGCGTCTCTCGGATTTTCCCCATTCCCCGCCAACCCCCGTCGAGGAAGCCGTCCTTCCCCGTCGCCCCGTTTTCGTCTATTCGTCCTGTTTTCAGTCGCTTAGCGCGGAGATTTGATTTGTCGCGCCGCGTTCGTGGTTTTGAGCTACGATAATGGCGCCTTCCCCGGGTTTACACCAAGGTCCGTCGTCTGCGCGAGTTAAGCGGCGAACATCCGTCCGACGATACACAAGGATGTGTTATGCTCGAGTTTATTTCGCGCCGCGATTCCTAGCCAGGCGTTCAGGGCGGGAGGAGGGTCCTTTCTCTTCCTTAGTCACTCACTTACGGAGAGCAACTGCTTCAATTTAAGTCTATGCGCGCGGTAAAATTGCGACGAAATGAGAGAAGACGGAGGAAAATTTTTCCAGCTGGAGAATTACGAGACGTACCGTCTCGCGAGGTTCTTTATAATTAAAAGGGATGCGTCTGCCTTTTTTCTCTCTTCTTATTTGATAATCAATGAAATATTGGTTCTACATTGCTTTCGCAATTTGCGTCGATAAAACTAAACGAGAAATCTATGGCAAAAAGGGGTTCTTTCCTCCCCCGCGTGATAGCTAACGATGTTACACCGAAATACGATGTTAATGCCACAAGATATGCCTCGGTTGTTTTCGCTGAATAAGAGATTGTCTCGCTAAGGCAGGAGACAATGATGCTCTCTACGGAGACCGTATGGACGTGTAACGGTAACAAAAAGCGTACACTCGCATTCTCTTGTTTCTACGAAATCGTCCTCACCAGTTGTGCGATTCGGTTGGCTGACGCGTCCGTCTTATTACAGGATCCGTACTTTACGCGTGCGAGCCACGAGTCCTTGCTAACGAGGATCGCGAAAGGGAGTAATGACACGGCCGGACGCGGTCGAGAGGCGTTAGTCTACGGGAGAATAAATTTGCTTGCCGGTTTCACGAACCGCCGCCGCCGCCGTCCCGTCGCCCGGTTAACGACGAATCGTCATCGCCAAGCCGTCTTTCTCGAAAAACCGTCCTCCGCGCGCGGTTCTCACGAATCCGCTTCTAGACCGCCTCCGCGGATCCGGCAGTTAATTATTTTCGTGCTCACCTGCGCGAGAGCTCTGGGTCGCTCGTTCTCGCTCGTCTTGCTCAATATATCGCGATTTATGAGACAAGTCCACTTATTCATAGTTAGAGCAACATTGAACTCGAGGCTACGCACGAAAGACGGGAGGATTTGAGGAGGGAAGTCTTTATCTCTTTAAATTTGTTTATATGACATTCGATTTCTGTCACTTATTGAGAGACAACCCTAGTAGCACAGTGCATTGGCTAAACTTCTTCCTCTTCCTCGTGTATTAGGCTTAAAGCCTGTTTTTTATCCAGTTCGTTCTGGTACTTTGAGCATTTGGTTTTACTTCATCTTTGGTAGGCTGCTAACCTTGCCGAAGGAAACCTCCCATGGGATGGCTATGCGCCCCCGAAGGGGTATGTGTGGCAAGATACTCTCGGTGGTTGCCACTTCCCTTCGGGAGATTCCGAAAAAAACCAGCGGTGTCCGTGGATTTGAACTCGGATCTTTTCGTTCATTTGCTTACTAAGCAGCGCACATTTCTCTGCGCCACACTCACCACGATACAATCAAATATTGGGCCAATGTTTAACCAATGTTTGATCAGTGCACTGTGCTACTGGCAAGTTTATAGCGCTACGACGCGGGTAACGAAAGTGTGTTATACTTCCGTGTCCAGTTTGTTTCTTCGAACGTAACAATTGTTATTTTTACCGCTTCGATTTCCATAAACCGCGGCCTCAAGTTGACGCGCGGAAGAGGAGGAGGATTACATGTATCACGCGGACAGAGATACAAGCACACGGGCGCCATGGCTGTAGCTGCCAAGTGTGTAATAAGATATCCGCGGATACTCGAAGTCCTCAATTGGCTAATTTACCGGCAGTTAGCGGCTATCCGACCGCTTAGGTCATCCCAACGTGGCGGGGCATTCGGCCTGAATAATTTATAACTGCCTGTTTACGAGAATTGAGAATAATGAATTTCAACGGCTCGTCACTCCGACGCATCATTGACGGGCTACATTCGGTCAACGGGTCGGCTCGGATGTTCGTTATTAGGCGATATGACGACGCGACGCCACGCTCGCGAATAACATCCCTTTTTGAAGCGCGTTCGGTCGCGAGCGGTGCCTGCTGACGGCGGCGTATAACGCGCGGATTCTCATCGGGCACCCGAGGACAAAATGCCTACTGTGCGGTGTCGATCCGAAGGAAATTTATGGGAACGATAGATATTACAAGCACGTTTTCCTGGAAACATCTGTTACGCATGCGATTCCTCGATCTCGAATAAGACGTGTTCAAACCTCCGAGGAATTCCTCATTCGCATCGCGTCGGAGAACATTGCATATTTCTGAGAAGCTAATCTATGCCTACGTTTTTAAATATTGTTTAGATATATTGAGGATTGCACATGCGTGAACGTAAGATCAGCCGCGCTGTTTATGTACGTTTACGTAATTTTCATTGACAAAAATTACTCGTCCACGCAAACTGGTTCCTCGCGTTTCGGAATTTCGATCTCAAGGCAGACGTCACTCGCGGGTCCACATTGCCCGCTCGCTGATACGCGTCGAATACGCGATGACGCGCGCGTGGGCGTCCGGCATCGGTCCGCTTCCGGTAGGCGAGCGGAGGAGAGTGGAGGAGGCAGATGGTACCGGCGACGAGGAGAGACGGCGGGACCGGACAGCCCGACGTAAGTGAGCAGTCAGAGAGATGGCGCCTAATAGATTGGTTTGTAGGTGGACGCATTATCTCTCGCACGCGGACAGCACCGACATACTTGATGCGCGCTTGATCGCGCTCATGGCATCGCTTCGTGTACGTGTATCACGGGCAATACGAGCGGCCGAGGCCGAGGGCGGAAATTAGTAATGTAGCAATGAGCACCGCGCTGACTAAAGCCCGACGAGTCGTGGCTTCGGATGGCACAGTGGGACGCTCGAGAGGTGGAAGTGGCGCTGGTCCGGCCGAGAGGAGGAGGGGGAAGAGGTGGAGGCGAGAGTCAGGCACCATGACCATCTTGTTTGACGAGTGAGCCACTAAAGAGAACGGCGGAAATTAAGGAGTCTCCGCGGTATATAAATTGCCACCGCCGCGCATTGTTTTAATTGTTTTAATTTTCAGTCGGCCGACTATTGCGACTATTGCAACATACGATATAATCGTTAAATTGGTTTAATTATAAACTAAGTCTTCTCTTTCGGAAATTGTTATGAGCCGTATTCGCCAAGATGTTACGGGATGTCGCCTTTATGGAACGTTTCAGCGATAAGATTTCTAACGTAGTCGCGCCGCTATCTCGGCAATAACTTTTCGAACGCTTGGTTTCTCGTAAGCTGGGACTCACGCGCTATTTAGCGGTATAAAATGCGCGTTATATATTAATTTCGCGGGACGCGCGATGCTAATCGGCTTGGCGAAAATCGGACTCGTGCGACGTCGTCAAATCAACGAGAGATACGCGCGCCGGCGGAGATTCTTTTTCTTCCTTTCCCAATATATAAAAGGCGAGCGTAAAAAGCGGTACCGCGAATCTAATCGACAGCTTCATAAAATTGAACCCATAAAATCATAAAATCAACTTCGTCTGGAATAGCCGGCCAGGAAAATATTTACAGTCCTTTTTGGCCGCTCTCGTTCCTGCGAACCTCCGCCAAGTAGTAATGGATTTGAGCGGCAACAGAATTGTTTGACGCGGAAAACCTTCTCTGCTTTCGAAGAAAAATGTCCAGGCGTGCAGATAAATAATCTCGATTACGAAAAAAAAATCTAATCCCGGTCGAAAAGGTTACAAAAAGCTCTCTATTGTTATAAAGTATATTTAGTAGAATCGTTAACAAAATAAGCCTGTACAATCAATAACATGTGGCTAATCACTCGGTGCCTGATCCTCCCTTTTTATTCGCTGGCTTCTTCCCGAGTCTGAAGGCGAAACTGGCCGCCGTTCGCTTCGACATCTCGCCCGTTCGATTCGACCGCATTTTTCGGCGGAACACACGCTCCGTCGTTATTGCGAAATCCGTGGACTCGAGACACGCGGTCGGTGGTCAGCGCCGTCGGTTATCTAGGAGCTTTTACTACCAGCGCCAATACTCACTTTAGTGGCGGATCGATTCGAAGATATGCAAGCAATAAGCGTTTAATTGCACGGGATTCCTCATCGCAGCAGTCTCTTTAGAGCCGCCAGCAGTCCTGCGGACTATAAAAGGCATCGGACCTATAAAATGCATCCTTGGCTGGACGGTCGTTTCTGCACCATTGTATGCATGCGTATGCGCCCCTCTCTCTCGAGCCTCTATCTTTGTCCCTCCGTCTGTCTCCTTTTCTCACTCTCTCTCTCTTAATCGTTCTTTATCCATCTCCTTTGCCTTGTCTCGCGTTATCCATCTTTCCTTTCCGTTTGATTGGTCGCTACTCTCGCACGCGGATCTCGGGAGGACAAAGATATGATTTTGCTGTCGGCGCGACCTATCTTACCAATTTCATCTACTTTACGTTCTATCATACTCATTGTCTCATTACTCTGGGGAAAAAAAAGACAGCGACCCATTTTGGGGCCCACAATTAGTAATCGAATTATTTGTCTTTTTTTCCCCCAGAGTAAATAAACATAAATCTTCCACGATACTCGCGCAAATATATTGTACGGGCTATTTTGCTTCTTACATATCTCATTGATACTGTAAATTATCAATTATTTACGAGTCTTATGGAATTACGTGTGAAGACATTTGCATTTTTACAATAGAAACGTCTGCCTCTTGCAGCTTAAACAAATAGAACACAGTAATAAAATCAGATTTTCGAATTCCGCGATTGCGGAATGCGAACTGTTGACGAATAGTTGAATAAAATATCAATTCGCAGAGAGAAGATCCATCTTCCGAATTAAAGCAAGCGGTGACATGGTCGAGCTTACTTTGTTTATAGACCTTTTTGCATGAACCCAAAGTAAGCATAATTAAGAGAAAATGTTGGGAGAAGCTGCGCGTTTGTAGATACGCAGATTAAATTGTTGAACATTTATATAAATTAATTCAGATCTCTCAAGAACGACACTCACGATACTGCGATTTTCCCGTTGTTACTACACGTACAGGCTGAAAGATTAGTATTTGTACAGTGTAGAAATGTTTTATTAACAAATAATTCAGGGATCTGTACGCGCTCTGTAAATCTGTGTAATAAAATACAGCTTGCAATGAAATACGCAACGATTTCGACTGAACGTGAGCAATGAGCGGACGTTTTTATTGAAGAAAATAAACCAAATAGCCTTATCGACACCGAACACGTACGTTAGAAAATACAAGATCCGGATATCGCGATGGTCAACCTACTAGTACGAAGTAACGTATTGGAGCGATTATCAATAAAAACGATTCCCTTCGGCTGCCTTTAGCAAATCCTTGTTAAATGGCAGGACATTTAAAAACCTGTTATCCAATTAACCGCAACTAATTAAGTGACTCGATGCATTGATTTCATTTCGCTTTCGTGCGCGGTATTTCAGCAAGAGCGCGTAACGCGACGACGTTCCTCTCGTGGTCACAGATGTATATTTGCGACATATTTATTGCCCCTAGGAAAACTTAATAATTATCTACTCGGGCGTGGCGCGATAACGAATACCGATTGTAATTACTTCGTCGGCCATGCACCGGGAGAAAGATACATATTTGCTTAATCGGCTAGCACGCCAGCGCGCCGGAAAGAAGTGGAACAGTAAGATATCCCATTAATTAAGACTCTCCAGATGGCTAAAATTACTTCGTCTCCCGGCTTCGCTTCGCTTCGCGCTGAACATCCCCTTCGATTTGTCGTCGAAGAAACTTATATATCTCGGCAGAACTTGCCGCTCCGCGAAGACGCAACGCCGGAAATTATCTAATTTTATTCCAGCGTCTATTATTGGTATGATAACGCAGGCGCGATTTGGCTACTTCCGTCATCGAGTATTATTAGAAATTGAATTAATAGAGAGTCGGTACTCGTTGCGTATTGCCGGAACGTTCGCGCGTACATTTAAATTTCGCGCGAAAGAGGGACCCGCGCGACCGTTTGGTACAATTTTTTTTTATGCGA
Organism: Vollenhovia emeryi; assembly: GCF_000949405.1. Classification (NCBI taxonomy): domain Eukaryota; kingdom Metazoa; phylum Arthropoda; class Insecta; order Hymenoptera; family Formicidae; genus Vollenhovia; species Vollenhovia emeryi. The sequence goes on along the minus strand of NW_011967209.1, from coordinate 707,182 downwards.
GACTCGTATTTACGGAATGCCCTGAGAATTTATATTCGCGGACGTTAAGCGACGTGTACGATACTGGTTCACCAGCGATTGCTCGAAACGCAGATTTTGCATTCGGTTTGCCCGTCGCTCCGGTTCACGCAGACGGTTACGTAACGAAGTAACAACGAAAGCATCGTCGCTTCGTGGTGGGGCCACAATTTCCCCGGCTCGCTTCAAGAAAATCAGATAAACCTTCGACGATTTTAGTAACGATTACTCCGCAGCTCCGAGAGCAACATCTCGCTAATGCACAATTGTGCAAGCGCGCCGGCTGCTCGGCGACGAACGGAGCGCGGGTGCTGGGGGGGAGGGGGAGGGGAGGAGAAGGATATAAAATTAATAGTGATCTAGATTTCTAGATTGCGGGGAATGCGAGCAATTGCGAATCGTGGGAGTGTGGGCCTCGCGAAGGGAGAGGCGATATATGAAATTTAATACGTTCGACACGGAGACGCGCGCGAGGCAGACCGAGGGAACGCGATGGGGAGGCGGGAGGGAGGGAGGGAGGATATTGCAGAAGAGAGGCGCGCGCGAGGGCGAAGAGAAAAGAGGTAGGGGGCGAGGGAGTGAGAGCTGCAGCAAAGACACATAACGAATGCCATTCCTGACCCGCATGGTTCCGCGCACATCGCATTATTGTTTGGCTTCAATTAAACTTCCATTTTATGTAATGCCCCAGCCGTCATTTACGTATCGCGATTCTCATAAGCCGCGAGCGCATAACTTCCTCGTGCGAAGAAATTGTACAGCGGCTGGCACCGCGCGCCTCGCTCGTGTGAACTGTCGCGGGGGAATCTGTCATTGGTTTCTAAGTGCCGGATCACCCGCGGCAATTTAAATACGACACGACGCCCGCGTGTACATGTGTCGTTGTAATTGTCATTCCTTATCGCGAAATGCGACTGGATGTGTGAAGTTTTCAAAGATTTATTGTTGTTAAGATCCTTTTTTTCCCCCGCTGATCGTACGAGTGATTCGAACTACCCGTGCCTTCAGATCAGTTGACAATTATCCATTTTTTTTCAACCAAAGTCGACAGAGAACAAAATTGATCTCTTGAAGCCAAATTTTTCGCGACTCGCGCCGAGCGTCAATGTCAAATTAAATGTAGCGATACAAGTGTAGCAAAAATACGCGGACAATGTTTCATTGATAATATCTCTTCATTAAACATTCGTTTCGTGCGCCGCCGAGTCGTTCCATAAACCTCATTAAAAATTAAAAGTAATTACGAGGCCAAAAGCACCGCACCTGTCACACCGGTTTTGAATTCCGCTGTAAAACGCCGAGATTTTGAATCATCAGTACGGATCCGGCGAATAAGCGCCGTTACTTTTAACTAGCTCGAGGGAGGGAGAGAACATCGGGCTTCTCGTCGTTCTCTAATCTCGACAATTATCATCGCGTAGGTACACCGCGCCGGCGAACTTTTACGAGCGGTTTGGAGGTGAGAAGAAGAAGCCGTTCAGGTAAATGCACGTTGACAAACGTCGCCGTCAACGTGTTGCCAGCGATGACCCGCGAACGACTTCCCACGGCTCCTCGCCGCCGGGAGAGGAGAGCCGGTCCTTGTCATTAATTTTATTAGACGACCTGCGCCGCTAACGGCGGGCACCAAAGTAGCCGAAGTTTACCGGCCATTGTTGCTTCGGATTTAATGACCGTTAGATCGTGAGATTTTTGTCTCAACAAGACCTAAAAGATCATTGATAGAAATGATCGTATATTCAATTGGCTCTTGTTAATTAAAATTAGAGCTCTTCGACGTTTATCACGATGCATTTAATAAGCTGCTTTTATTGAACAAGGTTTCTCTCGATCGAGAATACATTAGGCGATATTTCAGCGCGCAATTGCTAATGAACGCAGGTAGCGTGGAACAAATGACTCTCGAGTAATGCCGGATGCTTCTTTTGCGACGATAGTTTCGAATTTCAGAAGCTCTTTACGGTCGGGGAGCATGGCGAGTAGATCGGTCACGAGCGGAGGTCGTTCATCGTGACAGGCCAACTGGCGCAGATGAATTTACATGTACGGCGTAAACTGAGTGAGCTGTTTCTGCAGCGCGCTCAAGGAAGTAGAGAAAGAGAGATGGATGCGAAGACGGAGAAGGAAATGGATGGAGGGGGAGGGAGGGGAGAGAGAGAGAGAGAGAGAGAGAAGCTGTGAGAAAGAGAGAGAGGGTAGCGTATTAACGAGCTTAAACGAACGGAAACTAAATGTCTCGGCTCGGAGTAAAATTAATTAATCGCAATCATCCAAAGTGCTATGACGATCGTATTCGCTGGCGTCTCGCCTAAATTCTTTGTTTTCCCGTATTCGACATAGCAATTCATTCTCGAATCCTTCTCTTTTTGTATGGCATAAAGCGTGAGGAATTTATTGGCCAACAATCAACTTTGGATTCTTTAATTATTGGTCTTGCACGAATTTTTGGCTGTATTTATATGTAGTTCTTATATTTGGAACTTATTTCAAAGAACCTATACTAATTTGTAGAACAGCGATTTGAGACGAAACGAATCAAGCATACCACCGCACGAGGGTATCGGTGTTCGGATTTTTCTCACAAAATACGCTTTAAACTCCGAATTATTAATGACTGCCTTATAAGGTCGCAACGTACGGTCAGAAAACACGTTTTGCTCATGCAAATATTAATGAGGTATCTAGTTACCGGGTCCTTTGTATAAATCATCACGGAACGCAATAACCGTCCCGTTGCTGAATATCGCTCGATCAAATATTTCTTAGGCCCCTCTTATATAATTTTTCAACGTTTTTCAATGATCTCATTTCTTAATACTCATTAATATTTCACGCATCTGTTACCATCCGGATAAATACGATGAAATTATCTTGGCAATTTATCTAATCGTTAAATTACGATTGCAAATTACACGTCGGCTTGTATGACTCCAAAGTATTTGGATTATTTCTGCGAACACGTGATTCGCTGGTAGATACACCTAGAGAGTAGATACACCTACCCGAGTGCCCTTGGTGTAGTTTCACACCGATACCAAGCAGCGGCGTGTCGTCGGCCTTCAGGGTCACAGAGACACGAAGGAAAACAGCGGCGCGCTGCCACGGTTAAATCCGCGCCTGAGGAAAGAATGCGCGATGGCCGCCGCATCGCATCCCCGAGACCTCTCGCGTGTCTTTGTCTCCCGGGGCCCAGTTAGCGACCTGTAGGCATTGGCGGTGCACGCACCAGGTGCCTGTAATCGTTCACAAATTAACGTCGCTGGGGCAGCTTCTTCTCCTCGCGGCGCGGATTTACCGCTGTTGCCGTATAAGGGCAATATTACGGGCCCGTGCCCTTACCTCGTGCCGCGGACATATTTCAATCATTTCCTCGGCCAGCCTTTAAAAACAGCAGCAGCCGCAGCCACCTGCGGAGATTCCCTTTGCCGGGGAAACGGCGATACCGCGGATATAGCGATAAAGAGTTATCGAATGATACTTGAGCCTGCTGGAACAAGACGTTATCCCATTAGCTTTATGTTTTAGCAATACGGCGGACGCAGATAGGTAGTAAAAATTAAATACGCACGCTCGTTTTATCGAGCCTTATCTGAGCAGAATTTTAATCTTGGGCTCAATTAGCGAAATACTTTATACGGAGTGCGCGATTATAAAATCGCGACGCACCTTTCTGCTAAAAATATGAAATAAAAAAAAAGGAAGATATTATACGCCGATGGGCATCGCGTGCAACCGGCTTCAAAAATGCGCGCTGCGATAATTATCGCGCGACGACAACTCACGTGGGACCGGATCGGTACACTTTCTCCGCGCGCGCGCGAAGTGTTACACGCGTATTTGGAAAGGGCCGCCGAGCGAAACGCGGGAGTAGCTCGTCTCCTTTATTTCAGCAGCCACTTTCTTTCTCATCGCCGTTGATCGGAGGTAAAGGGCTACCGGCGCGATAGTTACCGCGGCAGGTGTCCGCCTCTCGCCGAGAAATCTCGCAATCCGTTGGCCGCATCACGAGAGCGCGCGGCTCGCTGACGAACGGTTGTCACTGGCGAACGCCGCCACGGCTATTACCTGTCCCCGCGAACGTTCTCACACTCTCAGCCCGGATCCGTACGGATCCTCCGCGGATAAGATCTACACGAAAAAAAGAAGACGAGGGAAAAAAGTCCGACGTCGTTGCTCAACGAGTTAACGCGCGCAGATGTATACGCGAGGCGGCATAACCGAGCGGCGGCGGTTGCGCTCACCCGAATGTACATACGCTTCCAGGATTCCCTCTCTTTCTCTCTATCCTCCCCGGTGCTTCTCTTTCGACGATACTCCTAATTTATGAATATTACCCCGCTCCTGCGAGTCGCTCTCGGAGTCGGGGCACGTGTAATAAAATGCTGCGGACGCGTGTGCGTCATCGCGGATGTACGTCCGTACGCGTTCGCGTTCTCCGGTATCGCCAGTGTACGAAGACGAGAGGGGGGGAAAGAGGTCGAGGAAAGAAGAGGTGGAGGAAGAAGAGGGTTGGGACTCTTGGAAGTCGTTCTTACCTGACCTTAGACCGTAATCGCCGTTTCCGAAAGTCGATCCTAGACGCGGTCGTTTTGTGTGACGATATTAATTGCCGAGTTGACGACGTCTTTCAGGTTGTCGCGTCGAGAAAATTGTGTATGTAAGGACGCGGGAGGCGGGGGGATGTAGAAGCGTACTTCCGGATGAGACCAGCAGAAGGCCATCGCATCGAGATCATTAAGAAGATTATTGCGCGCGTGCATATGCATATGTTCCAGGACCATTAATTTTTCAATTTACACGCCTCACTTGGCGGAGATTACTCTTTTTCTATTTCTTGTCAATTATTCTTATTAGCTTTCTCGCGAACTTAGCGGCGGAATTGCGGATAAATATGGCACGAAACGCTCTCGAGATTGAAGGGAGGAAAAATCTCGGCACAACGATAAGCAACGTATAATTTACAAGATGTTATACTCGAGGCATCGGTGGTGTACCGGCATATTTGAACTCGCTATAAAGTTTCTGTCAAATTTATCGCAAAACTCGTTGCAAAGTCTGAAGCATGTTAACTTCGAGATTGGTTTCACCCTCTCGTCCGAGTACATCGTTTCGTAAAAGTATGCCATAAGCTAGGAGACTGCGGAGAATTAAGTAATTATCACAGGATAATTACGTTCACAGGCACAATATGAACTTCGGTTATAAATTACGGATCGCGGAACGTTGTAACTAGGCTAGTTGTAACGCGTTCGCCAACTTGAATAAATTCCGCGTAATCTCACGAATATAATTTATTACGCTATTACAATATACGGAAAATTTTAGCTATCAATATCATGTGATACAGTCCTCATAATTTCGCCGTACACTCGCAGAAAAAATTTCCGGATCCAATGCTATTACACTTCAATGTATCATAAAATAGGATCGATATAGCGCCAATCATACGGAGGGAAATTTATTCTAAACGCAAGAATATATAAACTTACATTTATATGAGTTACTCTTGTCTCAATATAGTAAGTCAATCTTTGTTAATTCGATAGAGGAGAATAAGAATAATTGATTTAGTTTGGATATTGTCTTATTTTTATACTAAACGAGGTTGCGAGAAATATAAATGCGTCAAGAATATTTTTTATCTCGGTAACAGAAAACCTTTTTGAGGGTGCAGAGACGCTGCTCTGGAGCAGACGAATGGGCGATATATATATTGATAATGTTTTACCTCCAGGAATCTTGCGGGGGTACAGGGTCCAACGTCACCGTCCGTCTTTTTTTTTTCGAAAAATATGCTTAATCCAAGATGCAAATGGCTCGTATCCCCTTCGTGCTTTTATTACCGGCATTATTTGCACGCCGCGATATAAATAATCGCGCGTATCCTCGCCGGGCGCTGTTTTACACGCTTAACTAATTACCTCGGCGAGACTATACATCTCCGATTATCTGTCCTCCGGAAGCCTCCAGGAGAACAAAGGCTAGTTACACCGCCTACCTTTACATTAAACTGCATCTGATCCACGCGAAATACTGATTACACCGAGGGGTCGACACTGCCGGGTCGATTCTCCGTATAGCAGAGAGGATACTGCACGTAAACGCGAGACGCCGCGCCGCGCCGCGACTCGTAAATTTTCCTCCTCGCGTCTCTTTCCCGTTCTCTCCTCCCTCTTTCTCGCCGGCCGGTAGGGTGGGCCCTTCGGTTGATTTAGCATTCAGCACTTAAATCAATTCGAACAAGTTCGGTACTTAAGAGCTCCCGAGTTTGTACAGAGAACGTTGCTCGCGAGCGAGCGTTACCGCCTCTCGAAGTCAACGGAGGGGGTGCGGGGTCGGGGGGGAGGGGGGCCGAAACGCGTGGGCGCAGATGGGCTCGCGGAATCTCGAGGCGTTCATTACAATTATCATAGCAACCCCACAACCGTAACACCATCGCGAACATTAAGATGGTGAACGATGCCTGCGGAACTCCTCTTTCCCACCCGGCGGGATAAACATCGATTTCCTGCCTTCGCAGATATCCGGATTAATCCCTGCCCTAGGGGGGGAAAAGGTTCGCTTATTTTCGCGCTCAAACCTGTCGTTTAAATCTCGACAAGTCCATAGAGATCGAACCGAGAGGAGATTGATTTTCGTCGATTACCTGAGAAACATATCTTTACGCGACGGTGATCCCTGATGAACCTCTCTCTCATCCTCGTGTTTCCTTACTTTTACATTTTTACTCTTCAGCCTTGTCGCCTATGCCATTCCGGCGTTCTGAGTATCTTCGATAAATTATAACTGGGAATAGCATAAGTTTGTGGACTTGGGGGCGCGGCGGGGCAGGGAGCAGAGCCTTTTAGCGACTGGCGCGAGCAACCCTTTTCTTGTAATTCGACGAAATAAACGCCGAACGTTAGGCCAAAAGCAATAAAATAAATCAAGCAGCCCGCTCGGGAAGGAAAACATTACCGCTCGAAGCGTCGTAGTAGCAAACGAGGGGTCTTTCGGCTATCTAAAGGCCCTTCGAGGCCACGCCGCGTTTTACTGTCTCAACGTTGTCCACGTATGACCACGTTTATCTTTCAGCGAGAATAGAGCCGAAGGAATAACGTCAACCTACGAAAGAGCAATATGACGAGTTAACTGCTGCTTTAACGCGCGCTCAATTCACTTAATTTCCGAGAGATATTTCAAACGCGACTACATCATATCATATTATGTATCTGACACGTACAAAGTGTCACGTATCTTTAAAATTCAGACTACTGCTTAGTATTCTATCTACGCCTTCAACGTAACGTGTAATTTCTTTATTAAATGTCACATTATACATTTGTAGCGGAATTAAAAGCTGATAAAATCTTTTTCGGACACGATGCTTCTGACCGCGCTAATCTGAGGACGTATTGGCGTAATTAAAAGTATATACCCGTTTTAAATTTGCACGGACAAAATACGATTTGTATCGCGCAGATTAAATTTTAATTGAAAAACCGTCAGGCATTTTCACGTTGCATTAAGAACGAGTGCCGAGAGGAGTTGTAGGATTAAGACGTTGTACATAAATCCCATATTCGTTACCTTCGCGTAGGTTCAACGACTACTTTGTAGGCCCGATGATGAACGATCCTGCACAGCACTATATAACAGTGCGCCGCAGTTAACGTGGCGCAGAGCAAACGGTCAGCAGGCGATTATTAGAGATCGTAAAATATTGATTGATTCCGCCGCCTAATTTTAACGGCTACCATCAATTACATCCTCCACCGAATGCTGACCATCGCGCCGGAAGCTACAGCCTTTGGCACTCTTTCAACTTTGACTTTTCTTTTCACGTTCTGGTGAACATTACCTAACTCTGCGTATAATATACGCAGATATGCATTATGAGATACGTCTACTAAAATTCTTCAATTTCTTTACAAAGATTGCGAAGTTTTGACGAAGTTTAGATTTAAAAAATTCAAATACTTTTTATAATCCTATTAAGTTAAAAACATTGTAATGCCGCGTTCCACGATCAAGAATACTCTGACGCTACTCCAAACAGTTGGAAATTCGCTGAAAGTATCCTACATTGACTAAATCAGATGCATCGGATTGAAAGCATTTTCGCTTCAGGCCGACCCATTACCCTTTCGAAGAGCATCAGTTTGCCCCCCTCTCTCTCAGTCGCGCACTCCGGTCGCGATAAGAATCAATGTTAACGGGAGGAATCGGAAAAGCGGGCTACTTCCTCCGGCGCACGAAGGGCCGGGCACGAGGGAGAGATGAGATCGTGAATCGGGCTATCTTCGTTAGGATTTAAGGAGCAGAAGAACGACGCCGGCTGGGGTTGGCTGGAAGAGTTCGAAAGATACGACATCGGCACCGTTGGCGGAGGGTCGAGCTTCAAGGGGATAAATACGGCCGTCGACGGAGAGAAACACAAACAGTAATTACGAATATCTCGGCGCGGAATCGAAAAGACATCGCGAATCTTTAACTGCTTTCAGCCACCCGACTTCTCGATGGAAAAGGGAGCGATTCCTCTCTTTCTCCCTTCCTCTCCCGCGCCTCGTCCGATCCTCGCAACATCCGTGCCTCTCCAGAGCCTTATTGGCCCCACCGGGTTTTCCGTCTGCTAGGTATCAGAAGTAACTCCGAACCCCTTTCGGTCGTACTTTCGGATTAACCCTCTCCCTTTTCCTCACCTCATTTCGTGTCGAAAACTTATTAGTAATTACGGCGGATATCTGCTCGCAGGATTCGGAAGACGGGGCTCTTCTTCACAGCTCCTGCGCACAGCTTCTCCCTTTATTTTTCTTCCAAGTTTCGCCGACACTTTCGCCGGGACTCTCATCGTATTCGTTTCTCCTACTCTTCATTTTCTACAATTCTTTATTTCTTGCACTCTGGCGATATAATTATACATACCGTATCGAGCAGAGCTACATTCGTCGAGTTTATTTCAACCGACCGATTGTAAAATAATTATGGACTATGTGTAATTTGAATAAGTAGAATTATACTTAAATAATTTCACTGCGAAATACGTAATTATTTTATCGAGATACGTATTGTATGATATATTTATGTACTTGATATTTTGTTTCGTTCCTCACAGAAGTCAGTTGCTCATGTGGTTTTGCAACTGACCGCTAACTATCCCAATTAATTGTTCGGACTCTTGCTGATAATAATCGTCGACGTGCCTTTAATTCTGTGGCAACCCTTTTATATTGACCCTTCGTAGTCAAATACCTTCTTCTTTTTGCTCTGATTTCGCTTTCTCTCTGTCGGCACAAAGAGGGTTTAAAATCACCCTTCTTATCAGCTCCGTTTTAAAAGGCTTACCGATGTTGGTCCTTTTGAGCGATAAATTTGAATCGAAGGCGATATCCTATTTAGAGTAGACATATCCAGTTTCGAGCAATTTCTTGAACATCCCTTTCTATATCAATTATTTCATTTATTAATTCACCTATTACGCCGATACCAAAAGACGGATTAATTTAATAGCTTAATCTTATTATGACTATTTAGATATATTTGTAATGTTGTAGTCATTTAACGAATAATTGCTATTCAAGAAGCTCATTAAGTTTGCCTAGTTTAAATCAGCATATATTAGCTTACACCAGATTACTTCAAATTAGCCGAGTTACTGTTCAAAATTTGAGAGACTCAAGACAACATGTATCTTGAGTAGTTTCATTGAAATTGTATCCTTGCAATCGGAGCATCTTCGATTGAAATTGGGGTTTCTCCGACTTGCGGTGACTCGTCTAGTCGCTAGAAGAGGTCAAAGCGGGGAATAGAGGGGAGTTAACTTGCCATAAATTCGCGAATGGACCGCCCAGCCATCAAAGCGATCACCCGAGGCTTCCTTACCCTGAGTCCTTGCATACCGGCACCGATATTAAATGACAAAGGCCAAAGGCATACCTCTTGCTAGCAGCAAGGGTTGGAGGGGTAGCAAATTCTCGCGTACGCTCGGCAACCCCCAAGCATCCACCGCCTGGGAAACCAGGAGGTTCTATCCTCTCGTACCTTGAGTCGTCCCCTTACGACGAGAACTCACCTATATCGGTATTTCGCGGGGAAGGATGTTTTAAATACAAGCCCTACGTATTTAGAGCACCGGCACCACCGTTCTTCACTGCCGCTCGCACGTTGACTGTGGACCTCCTCTTGATGAAGGGTAAAGATTTGAAGATGCCGATAGCTTTGATGTTGCAGCGCGACGATGACGATGGCACGTCTTAAACATTTCACATAATTATTTTCGTCTCGTTAATGTTTATCGTATCTTGAGTGTACCTTTTTTTTCTAGTACTTTAAAGAAAAACTTTCTTTCGGGACAAACATATTTTATACGGCTTTTAAAAGCGTTATAACATCGAGCGTTGCCTTATTTCCTGCATTTAATAACAGCATCAGCAACTAACGCGAGGATTGTTGTATACCAACGCGAATATGAATATCGATTGATGATTATCCGATGAAAGAGTCAAGAGTATTGGATTCTCGAAGGCGTCCTCTCCTCAACATGGTAATTTTTTTGAGTATATTCGACTATCGCTACGCGCTCATAAAAGCTTGTCCAATCAACTGTGCATTTCCTGTGCTCGGTTGAAAAGAGGAAGAAACGCGGGAGACTGTGCGAGAACGAGCAATGCCCCATTTCCCGTGGCAGTGATGTACCGAAAAACTCAGTGAATATTTTGATACTCCTCCGGCATGCAGCGGCGGAACTTATTGATCGTCCATCTTGCAGCCGGGCATTATTCGAGATCGGAAGAAGTAGAATAAATTAGATAATGCCGGAAGCCGTGCTAAATCGATCGAGATAAAGGGAAATGGAAAATATCTTTTGGCATTTTTTTGTAATGCTGAAGTTAAATTCAGTTTATTCTCCCATCAGGGTACGTTTGTTTTCTTCTAAGAGTATTTCTCGTGTCAAAATAATGACTTCTTGGAACCACGCCAATGGAAATATAAATATGGAAAGTCGCCTGATAAAATGTCAATCCCACGGGACAAATTGCGACATCTGAATACACCGTGTGCACCATTCACGTTTGATGTGACCAGATTTAAGGAGAACAACGCTATTGTGCGTCGAGTGGGCCGTTGTTTGCGTAGGACCGTACAAGTGTAAAGCCCTAAAGAAATTAACGGACTTATCAGTTTTGGGAAAGGCACCTGGCGGAACCCGACGCCCGGGGAGAGTGTGTTGCTGATTACAGGTGGCCACAATAGAAACATTGTCTCCACCTGGTGCGCCAGCCAGCGCTCAGGCCGATTCTTATGCGGCCGCCTTATCCTTCGACGGCGCAAACGAAACTCTGCAAACGGTGCAGCCGCGGCAGTGCCGCAATAAAGTCAGAAAATAACAGGGAGCAGGGTGAGAATCGTCGAAAGAAGGCGCGAGTTTTACGAGCCGGGCATGCATTGTACGTACGAGGCGATTCGCTCCCCTTCCCTTTCCCTGAGGGGGCAAACAAAATTTTACGATACGTCTCGTGTCACTGCGCGAGCCCGTAAATCGGCATTTATTTAGGCGCCCATTGTTGCATCAGCGCTCTATACCTGTCGGGAGTGGCGATAAGGACATATACGTGGCGGCAGATACCGGTGTCGCTTGAATCGAGTTCAGACGGTTTGAGTGGAACCGTTTCCGGTCCGAACTGCACACAACGCACAGGCTTATCCAACTAAGGCTGATGGCAGCGAATGATCCGTAAACGCCTAAGTCTTACAATTAGTCGTAGACGTAAAGCAAAGAAGAACATAAGTCTTAACAATTTCACTTACGACATTCGGGAATCAACGTTACACTGTTTATTGCGACGAATATTACTACATGCCTCGGTGGTCGAATTGGTGAGACGCCCGTCTAGCGAAAGGGAGGTCCAGGTTCAAACCCTGGCTGAGGTAATATATTTCTCGTAATAAATTTAAAATAAGAATTATTTAGACACTAATATCCTGTCACGGCTTTTTAGTTTTTATTCCTACGAATTTGTGTTTATCACACGAGGGCCTTATGAATTTTATTAATTTGTTAATTTCACTTACACTTTTCTCTACCTTGCCTTACGTCTATGACTAGCGATAAGACAGATTTAAGCGTTCACGAATCATATTCTGTCAAGTTATTCCAAAGTATCTCACTATTCTTACTTCAACTTATTTAATTCAGAGTTTGAATAACTACAAAAAATTATTTGCACAGAAGCAAATTATCTACGCAAAGAGACACGAGTATTGTTTCCGCACAATCAATTAATGCCTATAACAGGTCGGTCTATGTGTACCTTACTGAATGGTCACCGAGGTTTTATTCAGCGCGCCCTTCCGCTTTTTGTATTTTTCCTTTTTTAAACACGGCGGGCGACAATCGAATTATCCCGCGCTCCGGTAAAGGGAGACGTACAATAAAAAAAAACCTACCCACACGCGTATCCGCACGCGTACGTGCGACGGAAGGCGGAGAGTCGTTCGGTACGAGAGAGAGGAAGAACGAGCGGCCCCCATCCCTTCATGGGCTATTGATTCCCAATTTCACCGATAATGGCCGGGGCGCATCCTTTTTTTTTTACGCCGATACACTTGTTGAGCGCCGAACGCATGTTGGCGCTTAGGGGACAGGGCGGGTAGATTTTGCGCGCCCGCCGGGACCTAACGCGCTTTTTTTTTCTCCTTTTCTCCACGTTTTTCCTTTCTTTTTTTTCGCTCCCGTTCTCCTCTTTCGCTCTCCACTTCGCGGGGAGAATATGGTTCTCGTCCCACATTCGCATAGGAAACCGTCGACAACTGCAGAGGGGCTGATTTTATGGCGTGTTTGGGGCAAAGCGGACATAAACGTGGCGGGTACGCGAATCGAGCCGCGCGACAGGGGTGAGCCGCAACCTGTAAAGAATACCCTCGATCTCCTGCGTCGTCCCAACCGATAGTATAGCTGCCTGTATAAAAAAAACAAGATAGGAGCGCTCCATTTATTATCTGTGGCAAAGCGAACAAAACGAAGGAGTACATTTAAATAAAGATTACTTTCTTGAAATTGCCAGTATAATAATGAAATTCCAAATTTCATTCGGCCACAGCTGGCCACATTTGTTAATTAGTCGGTCAATGCAGAAAATTTATTGCGTAAAATATTACCTCAGCCAGGGTTTGAACCTGGACCACCCTTACTCTCTAGGCGAGCGTCTCACCAATTCGACCACCGAGGCATGTGGTAATATTTGTCGCGGGAATAGAATAAAGATAACATCCTCGTGTCTGTTTTTCAACTAAAATTAAATAACAATAATTATGCTTACAATCGACCGTAACTGGCAACGTGTTTTTAACACGGAACATTTTGGTGAGACTAGGGTGAGACTAGGGTGAGCCTAGAGTGTAGGGAGGTCCAGGTTCAAACCCTGGCTGAGGTAATATTTCTCGCAATAAATTTTCTGTGTTAAAAACACGTTGCCAGTTATGGTCGATTGTAAGCTTAATTATTGTCAGTCATGTACTGGCGTCAAATAATTGTTGATGTTAAAATTAAATAATTTTGAATAAAATTGCAAACTCAAAAACTTTCTCGGTCTTATTAGCAGATGTAGGGCCTCCCGCACGTACGCGGGGATGTCGCGCGATCGCATTGAATTCGCGATCGGGGCGGCGTGCGTCGTGTCTCCTCCCCTCGTCAGCTCAAAGATAGATGCAAATGTACGCGCAATCCGAGTATGACAACGTAAATATCACGGATGCGCGGCCGGGTGCGTCTCGTCGGTTATTACTTTCCTTCGAGTTTCCCACAGAAGTCACGATCTGTGGTCGCGGATCATAGCCTGGTCCGCGATACAAATACAACTATGCGCGTACAATGAGGTGTACGCGCACATAAATTAATGGTGGGAAACGCTCGACGTGCACGCATACGCGTGCACACATCACGCCGCGTGTCCCCATGCGACCGTGAAGCCCACGCCGGCATAGACCTGTTTACGCTACCGTGCGGTGGCATGCAGTGCGGCCCATCGTTCTTTCGTCCCATAACCGTATGCGGTTTGGCTATGGTCGTTACGGTTCAAGCGTTCTCCAATAACGCGTACGCTCTACGCGCGGTATGTGTCCGCAAGAATGTGTGCGTTACAACCGCTCTGTGATCATTGGTCAATGTTAATGATGGGCCTCGCCGACGTTAATGAAGGGAAATTTTGTCCCGCGACCGGACTAAAATTCTTTAGTCGCCGAGCGCGCGATTGTCCTTATTATTTTCTAGGAGGGGCAAACAAAAACCGATCTGTTTGTATGAAATAAAATGTTACGATTTAGTTTCGCGAGAGAAATACAGAGCGTTGAGTGGTACGCGATTTAGGACTCGATGCAACTCGGAAGAGTAGACTTGATTGAATTGAAATAATCTTTAAGTGATTATCTCTCGCTATTCTCTGGGGTTTTTTTTTATAAAACTATTTTTGGTCACTCGAAACGTACGCGGTAGAATCATGGAAAAGAAATGAATCTCGTCTTATTGCCTGTTCGAACGATAAAGAACGAGTTTTCTCTTGCGCCGCCGATCTGTCACACCGCCCCCGTGGAAGACGCGGTCACGATGGCGTGCACGGCGATAAATTATAACGTTATGGTTTCTCTTGACATTTCTGTGTAGTTGGGTAACCCGACCTGGCCTAACCCCAATGTCCTTACCTTACGCATCGTGCACGCTCTTCCCTACAAGATCATGTCGCGGTAAGTGCGACGGCAGTGGCATCAATGTACTACCTGGTGCTCAGCCTGGTACTTATCTTCGCTCCCGAGGACGGAGCGGAGCCAACAATACGAAGCTACGTTGCACGCAACTGTCCCTCCGCATCCGCTCTCATCGAATGTCTCTTTCTTTCTCTGCGAATATTGTACGCGTTGACATGAGAAGCGGGGAGGACAGAGGGGTACGACAGAGAGGACGGATACCGGCGAGTAAGCGGCAGAATTTTGTAAAAGTGCGTACGAAGACGGAGAGAGGGAGGGAGAGAGAGAGAGAGAGGATGAGAGGAAGAAAGGAGTAGGAGGACCACCGCAGAAACCGGCGGCAGCGCTGGCTGACAATACTCGGAGAAAGACATACCTATGAAACTCGCATATTAATAATTACTGTTATTCCGTAATGACCGATGTGGGGCATGGGAAGACTCGATAATCCTATGCATTAGTCGCCCCCGATGCGCTCATTTATGCCGCGGGTACCTGCCCCGTTCTCCCGTGCTTTATTCATGGAATTAAAGCAGCGGGAGATGTATCTCTTTCTCCTTCTCTCTCACTTACTCTCTCTTTCTTTCTTGTGCGTTTTCTACATTTTAACGGTGCCCCCTACGCGGATGCACGCACTTCCGGCGGCGGTGAGAAAGCGCACCGCGATCGCGTCGCCTTCGCGTCTTGATAGACAATCCCGCGAATGTCGCTCGCCTAAATTACACGCTTTAATCCGGCGGACAAGGGACGCTGAGGTGGGAGTGGATTCGTCACAATTACCGCGGTCGTTGATATAGGAAACTAGAGTAATAGTAGGAAACGATGACGAGAAACTCTTTACTATTACAGGGTATTAATCCTGGGTTTTGCTTTGTTCGTCCAAGGTATTTATCGGGAAGAAAAAGAAACGGTCTTTCAGGCTAGAGAGAGCGGCAGCGAGAGAACAGGCACGATGATCACATATCCGGTTCTAGCTGTGTTCACAGCAATCAGCTGAGGGAAAATGTGCTATTGCCAAAATAAGTCGTCAGTAAATTAGATGCTGGTTAATTATTAGTTTTTCTGTCTTTAGGAGATGAGAGAGAGAGAGAGAGAGAGAGAGAGAGAGAGAGAGAGAGAGAGAGAGAGAGAGAGAGAGAGAGAGAGAGAGAGAGAGAGAGAGAGAGAGAGAAGAGAGAGAGAG
>NW_011967209.1:654478-689614 GCF_000949405.1 Vollenhovia emeryi | reverse complement strand
GAGAGAGAGAGAGAGAAAGAGAAAGAATTCACATGTCCTTTGTCACAATAACAGAATATACATACATATATACGTATGTATGTATTTGTTGTGTCAATTTTTACTCGCTAGATGGAGATAGACATAAACAGTTTCTCGTATTCAAAAATACACCAAATTGGGCATATATAGGTACGCCCAATAGGCAGAATATACAATTGTGCAATATAAAAAGAATTGTTAGGCGACTTTATGCTGACATAAAGTCGACTAACAATTCTTTTTGATCGTTAATCAACTCATCATGATTGACGATCAGTATGTAAATAGTTATGTTTAATAAGTGAATTAAAATATTATTTAATAAGTGTGTTAATCTATTTTTTGGAAGGTGGGGATGTACAGTTCCTCCCCACCAATAAATTAGAAGAAATATAAGTTATCACGAGGCGAAAGCGACTGGATAAACTCAGATTTTTCTTTCCTTGACCACGCTGCAGTTTCATATTGCCTATTGATGGACATTCGTTCAATTGAATTGACGATAAACTCTATTTGATAACAGCGAAAGTTTAGAGCGAATGAGAGACAGAGAGAGAGAGAGAGAGAGAGAGAGAGAGAGAGAGAGAGAGAGAGAGAGACGCAACGTATTGACAGTTAATTATTGTAACTCACGCCAATGTAATGTAGCGAAAGTCATTTCGGCAAATTGAGCAGGATTTGTCATTCGGTTTAGCGATCCATCCACGTGGAAAAGCGGCTGAAAGCGCCCGACAGAATAAAAGGTCGATGTGACTCGATCCCTCGATCGATCAACAGAAAATCCTTCGACCTTGCCTTTGGTCTTAAAGCTCGTCTGGTTCCTGCGAGGATTAACTTCTTGCTGCGGCTTCTTCTAGTGGTTGATCTCGCCAATTTGTTCGTCTGAACTTTTGGCCAAATTAACATCGAACCGCTGCCGAGAGACCGAGCCGAAGCCGTGAAACCTATTAAAGTTTCAGTAGCTTCTGTGGATCGCATTGCTTTCTTTTCGCATAGATTTATCTATGCGGCACGTGACGAAGTAAAGGTATTTCACAGTTTTCAAAAGTATTACCGTAATGCGAAAAGTAATTCTCTCTCAATTAATTCTTTTTAATTTCTTTTTCAATTAAACGGTGTAAGATTGTCTGGAAAATTAATAAGAATTCGATGTACTCGACAAGAAACAATTTCAATTAATATTTTACCACCGTTTTATTTATAATATCTATCTTTTTTTGTCTACGATCTACGATCAAGACTGTGGTTGAATTATACAAGTCGCGGTGATTTTAGCGCGTTAAATTTCTGGAAGTTTTGCAGAAATAGAAACGAATTGATAGACGACATGCAAAATGCAAATGTACAAAAAGTTATATATATATATCTTAAAAGTAATTCTGGAAATATATAAGCTCTTTTAGAAGTTTGTCTAGTTAAGTTTTGATCGCGTTATTACTTAACATTGTCGAATAAATATTAATTATATCGTCAGCTTAATTAAATTAATTAAAGTTTCAGTAGTTTCTGTGGCTCGCATTGCTTTCTTTTCGCGTAGATTTATCTATGCGGCACGTGACGAGGTAAAGGCCTTTCACAGTTTTCCAAAGTATTGTGTTTTATTTAAATTACTTACATTAAACAATGTGTCAGAAAACAATCTCTATGTCGTGTTAAGTTTGCAAATGGTCTTTTTTGTCAAATTTTTTGTTACGGGAAAAAACAAACGACGTAGACAATGTAGACAATGACAATCTGGCGAGATTAATTCTGGTCGCTTCCTTCTGCCGCCTCTCCTCTAGACTCTTCTAAACGCCTACCTTTTCTAACTTATCTCGTATAGCGCATCGCGTCTGATTATTCGATGCGCAGACGAACCGAACCTTGAAATAATAAGCGTCTTTCCTGATTCCGGGTTGTGTCGCCGTGTTCACACGTGCACAAGCGACAACCGATGTGTGAACGCATTACGCTCGCCGAACGTGGCCAGCAGCGTAACAGTCTTCTATTCACATCCAACTTAACAACCAGGAGCAATTTTCGTGGGCGATCACAAATCCAGAAACAGGATGTAATGTGAGTAAGACTCATGGTCGTGAATAAACTTTCAATGTTAATTTGAAGTAATTGAAAATATTAGCCTCACAAATTAGAAGACTGGCAGCTGTCTGTGATTTCGCGCAATAAATCCTCTTTCACATTCATACGATTTGCATGCATTGCGTATTTTCTCGCTTTTACGTTATCATTTTTATTTATTAAGAATATACGATCACTACGTGAAACCGTTTAAGATCAACGTCCATGTATTAAACAATGTGGGCTCGCGTGCTATCGATCAATAATTAGAAAACAATTCTTTGTACGGTCCAAAGTCTTCTTCTTCGGGTCTTATTTCTTAATAATGTATCTCGAGTAGAGCCCATGAATTACGCGGAGCGAAACCGGGGAGGGCAATATTGCTACCTGCGCCAGTGGGTGATGGTTTTTCTAAGACTAGCAGGCCGTGGAATAAGTAAGTAATGGCCGCGATGGCTGCTATATGAGAATTAAGGGGGCGATGTAGCGGGTAGCGTCGGCGGTTTCCTTGAACGATGATAATCAGCGATTTCGTGACAGACACGGGGCCGTGGCTACGCTAACGAGCAATCGCACGGCCGACGCTCGCTCGGGCGACACTTCTAGGCGTGTGGATATGCCTTTAAGGACTCTACCTTCTTCCCTCCTCGCGTGGTACCCACCGTCGGGTCCGCTAGAATTACTTCGGTCGTGTCGGTGCGCGTCGCGCAGAAATTATATCGCGCACATCGCTAAGTACCGCTCTAAATTATAGTACATTTAATCAGTTAAGAGAAGATACATTTTCTATTTCCAGGAAATCAAGGCTTTCGTAAAATCGCCACGGCCGGCGAAGCTTATACCTTGGTAGCAGACACGGACATGGCACGCACGTACGTAAATAGCGATATTTTTCCAGATACGCATCGTCCGTTCGATAAGACTCTACTCCAAGACGGATGTGACGCTTGGCGAGCCGCTCGCCGTGAAAATTTTCACGCGGGGGACAACCCGAGAGCAGATGTCTCTTAGCAGTTCCGCGCGCGGATTTCCCCGATTAAGAACTGTAGTATATTAAACCGGTGCCCCAATCATTTGCAACGTTTTATTAACGCACGCCATAAAGAGAGGCACCCTTGAAAACTTGGCATCACGGCTCGTCTCGAGGTATCCATACGTGCATCCCGTATCGGCCGTAATCGCGAAGAAACCTTCGCAAACGGCCGCTTTACGACTTTCGTCGAATAAGTACTCATTTCAGGCGGGCGGTAATCGGCGAGCGGCACGCATAACCGAACAAATTAAAATCTTATGCACTTAAACCCATCAACGATGACAGTCGCACGTACGTTTCACCTCTTTAATGCACCCGACGCGCACAAAGAGGCGAGCGCGCGCGAGCACGCATCCGCGCGTTTCAAGAAGCGCACGCATGGCACTCGGCGCTCTCGGCTCCGAAAGAGCCACGCGCGCTCGTCGACACGTACCTACACCGACGTACGGACGGTACCTTCGGCCCCAACTGCGGAACTTTTGCGTATCGCCGGCCATTCGTGAAGACCTCGCGGCAGATAACGATATGACTTCGCCTCGGTACTCATCCATAAATTCACGAGGACGGGGACCGCGCGGGATAACGTTCCGCCGATGGCAGAATGTCGTTGCAGCCGGCAGAAGAAAGGGGATTAATGGTCGCCGAAAGAGCGGAAAGAAAGAGAGAGAGAGAAAGGGAGCGAGAGAAGAGTGTAAAACAGTGGAAGAAGAGGGACGTCAGGTCGCCGAGGGGATGCCGCAGCTGATACGGACGATCGCTTCGTGCGCGAGCGGACTGATCACTCCGCCGTCGCACTTATAATTATTATTCGTATTTTAATGGCCGCGGAAAGACACCGACGCCTTTGAAGCCGGCGGGCGAGACGGCGGCTTCTCTCGAGAGCTCGTTCTCTTCCAGCCTCCCTCCCGGCCCGGTGAAGAGGAAAGGAGAGAGACAGAGGGAGGAGAGCGGCTCCCGCAAACCTTCGTGCTTTTAAAAATATTGGGGATTTCAGATATCAAATGCCGCGTACCGCCGCGCCCTTGAATCCGCCGAAAGAGAGGGACGTGTGTTCTCACCGTCCCTTCCCTTCTTACTCGCTGTGCCTCGTGGAGCGCCTCCGGCGGAGCCATTCAATCAGAGGCCGAAGATAAGTCGCGGCTTTCGTTTTTAAATCTCCTCTGCCGCGGGAAGCGGAATGGTCGATATCGATGTACCGTTTCCATTGTTGGAACCCTCTTCGGGGTATTTTTTGCGGCAAAGCTGCTTGGACTGCTCGATGGAACTTTGGTTATTCCTTTCCTTGCTAATCGTGCAATTTCAATAGGACGAAAGAAGATAGAGAGCGAGAGAAACAGGGAAGAAATTAAATTATATAGCATAATTATACGTTCGCAGTAATGGCATGCAATAATATTTTATATCTATAATAAAACCGAGAGAACAGAGAGATCTTAATTCTTGAGATAGAAAAAATCCGTGATGATTTAATAAGCAAGCTGTAAAAACGCACGCTGTGTGTGTGTGCGCGCGCGCGCGCGCGCAAATAACCCTTAGAAAGTTTTCCTGGATATTCGACCGAGTTAAGATTGATGAGAAAGATCTATAATTGCGAGAGGAAAGCGGCCGTGGCAATGTGAAATCCTCTCTGAAGAAAGAAGGCCGAGGATAAAGCGAGAGAAGTAGAGAATGAGGCATCAATCAATTTATGCAACCCTTCGGCCGATTAAACCGAATCAGCGGGTCGAAGACATTTGGTTCTCGGTGCCTCTTCCCCCCCCCCCCGTGCGCCTAGGTTAATATAAATTAATAGATAAATATACAATTAGAAGTAATCTATATTAATTAAGGGAAGGTCTTGCCTTCGTGGTGGCTCAACTTGGCTCCTTTGTGGCTGCACCGTGAATATCCGGCGATTCATTCATTAACCCTCACCTTCGACCTCGAGTCTCTCGGAGCCGCGGAGGCTCCAATCATACCTCGAACAATAACCGAACGAGAAATACCCCTAATGTGCTCTCGTTGTCTTGGCCTCGCTCGTCGGTTCGCGCGAGCTCCGTCTCTTCGCCCTGCGCATACTATGTATATTCAACTTGTATCCAATACAAATCCAGAGGCGAGGAATTCAATTTCTTGCTTATTAAAACCAGTCGGTGTCCGGAGCAGAGCGCGAGAAATGGAATTGATATCGTAACGATAATTCCCAATACGTTACGTCGCCCAACGACTTGGGATGCCCATCAAATTGGCAGCGCGATACAATTTATCATCACTTATTACCGCCATCGCCGTGCCAGTAATACATCACAACGACTCGGCGACGTTCGTCGCTGAGTCAGCAATAAATTTCTCGTCGCGAGCGCCGCGCACGTTATCGCGAGGCAATTGCAAGATTTGCGCGGCTGGATTCGTCTCGGGCGTAGAATCCGTAAATCAGCGCCGACCTACGCGGGTCCATCCTGGCCGTGCCTCGCCTCGAGGAGATTGCTTTACAAAAATTATCTTCTTTCCTTCATTCCAACGCGATGGCGCAATCGTAAAACGAGACAAAAGCGAAGGGTAGTCGCCTGACACTCGTTCGTAATCCTAAGATTTAGACGTACCCTCGTCCTACAGGATAGCTATAAACAAAAACACAAGGGGTCGTTGTTCGGGGAGAGAATAGGTTACGTTAGCGTGGGAGAAACGCGAGAGGAGGGGGGGTCGTTATTAATACAAAGGGGCGATGGTACCCAAATCCCAATCTGAAATACGACGGAAATAATCCGGTTGAAATAAAACGAGGACCGCGGACCACGTTAAAGTTAAGCTCGCTCAGCGCGCTCGGATGTACTCGTTCGTTTTAACGCAGTTCTGCTGAGAACAGAAACACCACGAAAGGCGGAAATCTCTCGGTCTCGGAAAAAAGCAAGAAAAAAATTATATATACCTTGGATAAAGTAAGCAAAGTAATTAGTCGAGGAACCCACGATACAGACCACACCTGTGCGCGAAATCGGCTTGGTGTCGGATATAATTCGTCGACCAAGAATATGAGAGGGATAAAGGCCCGGTTTCGGAATTGCCCGGGCTCCTATGAAGACTAAAGAGGCGCGTATTTATTTACGCGAGAGTGGACATATCAATTTGTAAATTTCTTATTCACGTCGGCGGAAACAACTGCATAGATACATATTTGCATTGCGTACACAGAAAATAATAAGTAGAGAGTGTCTTATCTTCAAATAGAAAAATTCTGAGATCGCAAAATATCGTGATTAATAAAATAGGAAATTCTGAGACTGCAAAATATCGCGATTGATTCGATGCAAATCTGTTGCTCGTGCTCAGCGCGAAGTCGACGCGGTTTGATCCTGACGCTGCGACGTCGGAAACGAGTCGTGTTTCGATTGTCGGTGTATCGCGACCGTTAAGAGTGCAAACTCCAAAGTGGAGGATCCATCTTTTTTAAAGGCGCCTATACGCGCTGAGGGCGGAGGATCTCGTCTGATGTAGCACCGGCATTAAAAGCCGCGATGCCCGAGACGGGAGACTGAAATACGAGCCACGTGAGAATATCATTAGCAAATTGCTTAATTTACGGACCACCGCTGACGGTATTCGTGCGGATGCATTGTCTCTCCGGCGCGGTCAGGACTTTGTAATTATTATTTCTTTCCTATCCTGGGCGATTTTCGAAATTGCAGTTGCGCCGGGAGAGGCGACGCGTCAGCCTACGATCGTAATCGTCACGAATTGAAAATCACATTGTGTCGGCTGTGCTCGCGGAGCGCAGCCAACGCTCGCCGATGTGTCGAAGCGGCGATGGATTTTTATAATTATTAAAAATACACGCGCATTGTGCGTAAGCTGCGTTTTACAAATACGCCGGCGTGTTAATATCAATGAAGGTGAACGTATTATGATACCGATTAATATTAATGAAGCTATTCTTGATTATATGTTGTAATTAATATTAATAAGTGAAAGCTCTCCCGGCTGATCCCTATTTATCTGGATTAACCGACGAACGAATATATAGAATAGCCATATTTATAAATTTTACTTGATTAAGCTTTTATGTTACGCGCGCGCCCGCGTGTACGTGCGTTGCGTAGATTCCGTCGAAGGCGAGTAGGATTCTTGAGCACGGAAATTAATATTGAAAAATCTAGATCTTCTCCGTGCACGTCCAACAGACTGTATCGATTTAAAAAAGTGTTTAATATACACATAAAGTTTTAGAAATTCTGCTATTACGCCAGGAAGTGGACGACTCTTTCGCATTATATTACAGGGAAAACGATACTATTCGGTTTTGCAGCGGATTATATCGCTCGCTGTGCGTTTTTACAGGTATATATATAACGCGAGACAACGACACTGATAAATAAATCTCGATTACCCTTTGCAATTCGAAACGTCGCGCGTTCATAAAAGAATGATGTCTTACGAGTACGATGTCCCGGCGAAAATAAAGAACGACGAGAGTTCCTCATAATTCCTCATTAAAGCGTCGCTAATAATTTTTATAGAGCCCTCTCGTGGCCCTCGAGTACAATGTTAGCCGTGCGGCAAAGAGAAAAGAAAACGATCCGTCGATTCCGACCCCCGCGACTGCGCCTCTCCCGCGTCTCCCCCTGCCCCCCCCCCCCCTTCTCGCTCGTATATAACGTCGGACGTTAAGTGGGGACCTCCACGGCGCCGTGGGCCCATCGCGTTTTATCACCGCGCTCATACCGTTTCAATACGCCATCAATAATAAGTCCCCTTTTGATACTCCCGGGACGCGCGTGCAGCGCGTTACGTTTACAGCCCGGCCACGGTATCGCCTTTCGCGTCCGCGAAGAATGGAGCCGGATACGTTGGTCTTTTTACAGACGTGGGCCGACATTGTTGCACTCGCCTGTGAAAGATGGCAGCAATTAAAGCCGCGGCGAAATTTTCTTCGAATCGCGCGGCTTCGACGAGGAGCCGGCGCGGCGTGCGCGCGCGCGCGATCGTCTCTCGACGAGAGCGCACACCGCCGCGTCCTGTTCCCCTTTTTGTTATTGTTACCGCGCTTTGGGTGCCGGCGCGAGTCGCGGCGACATTTATTCACGTCACCGTGGAGTAATGCCAGCGGTCAGTAGAGGAGAAACATTGTAGATAAAATTAATGCGGCCTGTTCGAAATAACCACGGGGCGGAGCGATCTGATTTTATTGGGAAGTAATTCGGCCGCTTCGCGACAAGGAATCTTGGCAACGCGAACTTGCTACTGAACCGCGTGATTAACTAGATGCAAGTGCAATTTCCGTGCAATTATTCGTAGGGCGAGCGGCCCCGGCCCCCGGGCTTTTCGCCTTTTATCTTTACGATGTGAATTGCCATTGTGAGAGGGCACTCAATAACACTTAACAATCCATTAATAATTCTGCTGGGTCTTCGCTTGTATTCCGGGTAATGTATTTTTCAAATTGGGCCATATACAGATCTGCCTGTCAACTGCAATGCGTGTCGTCTCTTTAAAATGATGTATGGTGGAAACAATTTTAAACGAAATGTTAATAATAATATTAAAATTAAAAACCGTACAACTGTTTTACCTCGTTCTTGTCTTACGTTACAACAACTTTGTGCAATATACAAATATTAATTATAACAATTCCAGCGTATCGCTTGGAATCGTTTATTCGCGTTGATAGACTCCTCCAGTAAGCCTATCAATGCGATACAATTAACGGTGTAATTGCTTCACTGACGTTCGCTAAAAACATTCATATATACCTACGCGGTTTCTCCTATCGCTTCCTACCGACGTCTATTAGCGTATTATAAACGCATGAAGTGTGCTCCACTCGACGCGTTTCAATTATTTTAGAGAACAATCATGATTGAATCGCTTTTACCACGTGCGTAGCGTAATTAACTTAAACTAGAGAACAGCCAAGTGCGTTTGAATAATAACGGCGGCGTCTGGATTTGTTCGTTCCTCTTTATTTTTTCATCGCCACTTATTAATTGGTTTCCAGCATTGCGCGCCGACGCGATACCGCGACGGGAGTTGCCGTATCAGTTTGGACAATAGCTGATTCCATCGCGGCGCGCTCCCGCGCATGTAAAACCCGAGCGTGAACGAACACAATTTTATTGCCGAGAAATATAATCGACTATCTCACCGGTGCAATTAGCGGCAAGAAAAATCAACCGCATTAAGAATGCAGCCGAGGGAGCGCTTCGGCTGCGTACCTTCCATTGTAATTTAGCTTCAGTAGTAACGCTACGTTACTTTCAATTAACTTGGTAACAGTAGCTATTCGACTTGATCCGCGAATCGGTTCGTAGGATCTTCCGAAATTTTGTGCCGCCGTGCCTCCCCCCCCCCCCTATTCTCTTATCTCGTCGATGTAATCTTACTCGCGCAACAATATCGTATTGCATACTTTCTCGATTGATACCGAGTTGATTGATGCTGCGCCGCTCGTTTTACGCGAACGTACAGTGGCGAGATTCGCGTGTCAACCTGTCAACTATTCGGGATCTACACGGAGAGAATTTTCTCTTAAAGTTTATTCCTGAAAATCACGGCAATTCGAAGAATTTTAGAGGCCTCTTTTCCGCGATGCCGATTGGTTTTCTCGAAACGCGGCGTGCTTCACTTCTCTTTTAGATTCGTAGTAAATGAAGATTTGCAATTTAGAAATATACTTACATTTGTTTTCACCAACTATTGAGATAAAATCTCTAATTTTAGTAATTAGAATTTAAGTAACAACGATTTTTGTTCCGATACATTTTCCCGACTGAACAGAATTAATCGTTTAATTAATCGATACCAATAAGTCCGCAGAATGATACACAAAACGTAGTAACAGTCACGGAACAAAGTAATGTAAAATATTAAGTACAGAATTTTCAATTTCGTAGGTGGTACAACGAATTCTTAACGTTCGTTGTTGTTTTTCTCTCGGCGCGGTGACGCACGATGTTTTTGCATGCCATCGTGTGCCTGAAGGTCGCCGCGCTATCACTCGCTCGCCGAACGTCGAGCCGGCAGGCAGTAGCGAGAGTCGCTCCGTGCGTGTTATTAATTTTGCGTTATCGGTTTCCAAGACTCGATCGCGATAAATGTTGGGATAAAACGCTATTGATTTGTACACCTTTATCAGTAACAAGTAACGTTCCCCGATTAATTATTAAGTTTCTGCAACTTGTAATGAGAAACAACTTGCATTTTGAGGCGACGGCTCTTTATCAACGTATACATAGATCTTTCGCAAGACTAACTCATCTAAAATACGAAGGTAAACCGTGGTACTTTGTCGCGGTTACATCTCGTTTACGCACCGCGCTTTCAATTATCTATCGATTTCGTGTAATCTGCTCCATTTTCGGGAAAAGAGAAAAATTTTTGCGACTTCGGCGTTCGCGCTGTTATTCGCTTTGTCCTTCTTCGGGCAACTCGAACGGGCAGGAAGTAAAGAAAGTCGCTTCTTCCACGTCGTTACTTTATGTTAATGTAATAGAAAATTATCTCGATTAACTGTTGCAATTAATAACAACTATTTATCGCTGGAAATTTCGTTCACATAATTTATTTCGAGGATTAGATTGAATGACAAAGATTGTAAAACATCGTTTCGTTGCGTACTGAGAAAAAATAACTATTTCTTTACCGCAGATTATGCTTCCGGTGCTCGCGTTGCGTTTTATATCGTCAATGCAAAAGTGAGTTATCCATTATTCTGTTCTTTCGAATCAAAAATGCAAGTTGTTAGTTTGAGTAATTTGTATGATAGAAAGTCACGCGATATTTGTTAATAATATTTCGTGTGTTTCGCGGTATTTCAAATCGCGTACGGGAGTGTCCGAAATTTCGCGCGATCGATGCTTTTCGCGAGTGAGTGTTGTGTGAGTGCAACAAGGAATTCTGAGAGGAAGAGCAGGTGTAGGAGGCATTGGACAACGACGGAAAAAACGTGAGATAAGTGTCTTACATTTTTATGTTATCTGTTACTTGTGCGAAATAAAGTATCTGTTCTGTATTTTTATTTGACTTATTCAAATAATTCGAACGAGGATTCGAATAAGTGTTAGAGACAAAACCATACGTATACAATTTTCGCTTAAATATAAGCTTAGCTTAATTCATTCTTTGACTCTTTCCAACTGTTGCTTTAGAAACAGACAAACATGAATTAAACCGCGATTAAAGTTAAGCGACGTTTGATGAAACCGGGCCTTAGACTTGGCACGAGACACTACCGTGTCTCTTGATAATATGCAACAGTGCGGACGGATATCGTTTGATAATGACGATGTAGCTGTGCTAAAATCAATTTCTCGTCGAACGGTTCTTTGGTTGCAATATTTGATTGTAATTTTTGCAAAGCTGTAGATAAATCAATTGATTATGCAGAAAGGAAATGTATATTACTCGACCGATAGGTCTAGGTCATAAAATTTGAGTATAGTGTCGACAGGAAAAATTGATTATACTTTAGAGATTTTTTAATTCTTGAACGCAATCCCGTCGGAAGGAATCGAGATAGAGATCCGTTCGAATCACGCTATATTGACTCCACGAAGAATGCGTGCTTGAACGAATTTATGTGCCGTTCGCCAAGTGGAATTATTAGTGAAGAAACCGTGAAATGCGCTTCGGGCGATTTTCAATGCGCTCTGATCCGTTGCCTCTTGCACAAATAGCAGAAGGCAAAGAACGTTACGTCCAATTTCGATGTCCACGACCGCGTGGAACGGCGGCGCATTTCCGAACGATCGTTGCGCGCCGGAGCCGGAGCTGGAGAAAGCAGCCGCGCCGCACACTGTCGGAATTGATTTCATCGCTTCGCGGAGCGTGCATGGCACGTATGGGCGTGTGTCCCTTTTCGCTTCCGTCCCTTCCAATCTCTTCGCGTTCACCTGTGCTCGGGCGTTAACTCCTACGAGGGGCCGCCGGCGCTGCGGAGGCACCGGAGGCACCGAAGGCACCATCGGCAGCGACTCGTCGTGCAACGGAGTTCGGTGGCCCCGCCGAGTGGGGACAAGAAAATCCGCCGGCAGAAAAACTACCGAAGAAAAGACCGGCCGCAGATACCATCTTTTCGTGCTAATAATTATCGCATTAATTATAGCGCGGGGAGCGCGCGCGCTCTGCGCGTCCACGCTATTCACGCACACGCGCGCACACGCGTGAAGCGCCGCGCCGCGCGCGGCTACACGGACAACGGGGCGAAGGAACGGCCACTGTTAGGCATTAGCAGAGGCACACGGGTGAGACTGATTCGCGCGAGGCAGATCTGATGGCGAGGACACGCGTGAGACGCGTAACGAGCTCGCGCGAACGCCGAGCGCCGAGCACACCGTCGAACTCGCTTCTCCGTTCCTTCTAGCTAATTGTAATGGCGTAAGACGCGCGTCATTATGATGCCTATCGTTCCTAGAAGCAGGATGTAATTTCGCCAAGGTATACCGGCGAATTCTTCGGCGGTCATCGAATTCTCCTGGGCGATAATCTTCATTTTACGCAAACACGCCGAACGCGGGCCTCGAACAAGTCGGGCCGACAGATATGACTGATCACCGTGGACCGATTAAAAAATGCCAATCGACAACTTCACTCGTCGGATGGATCGAGGCTCGCCTTCGCGGGATTCGCGTAAAGGTGCACGCGTGCTCGTTCCGCGGGGAGACAGATTTTCCCGTAGCCGCCGCGACGAGACACCGTAGGACGTGGCTGCGAAACGTGTGGGACATGTAACGAGGACGCGCGCATTGGGGCTCGTCAGAACGTCGCGCGTTGCACATCGGTCACGCGTGCCAGCTAAGAATTCGCGTCCGAAGTCAAACGAACGAGAAAAGCGTTTCGCCGAGGAGAGGAGGAACGTGGAGCGCGGGAGGGACGGTCGCACGAGAGAGCTTTGCGGGTGCGACGAAAGCACCCGTGCCAAATTCCGTGCTAAAATCAGAGCTCGTGTCGATCGTGATCGTTTCTGCGTACTCTGCCATCCGCTGCGATCTATGCTCCGCATCCTGTTGTTACGAGCGTCGCGCCAAGTGTACAAGTAAAGCGCAAGTAAGGATTGCAAAGCGACGTGTGGATTGCTCGGAAAGGCGATCCGCGTTGAATGAACGTTTAACCCTTTGAAGCACGGTGCAACGTATTTGTTACATCTCCCGAAATTAAAAAACATGGTATGTAATTGTGGGACAGCACGGTATTTCGGAGAAATTTATGAGTTTCTTGAAATTTTAGCACACATTTCACTAGTAATTATATACTTAGTATATATTTTACTAGTAAAAGGTATGGTAAAATTTCAAAAAAACTCATAAAATTCTACGAAATGCCATGTTGTCCCACGGTTACGCGATTTTCAGGATCAATTTTAAGGAAAAATGTCTAAGGATCGTAACGGTGTATTTTTCTACCGAATGGTCCTTCAGGTATTATCGAGCCGCGCCACCATCGTCATCGAGTGGCGGGTCTACACATTATTGCGGAGAAATCATTCGGCTGTCCGCGTCGCCCGTGTTTCTTTCGCCGCGTCACGCCGTAATTAAGCAGATCATTAACGTCATCGCGATCAGAACGGAGGAGAACGCGAACGAATCGCAATCGCCTGCTGGCGCATACCGTTACGCGATGGTTGCGATGCGATAGGGCACCTTGACTAATGCGACCGCGGCGAGTTGCACCTTGCAAATTGGCGAGGAGCATGCCTGCGCTCTCGGGGCCCCTCCGCGTCCAAGAAAAACCTCGTGCCATCGGGCGCGATTTAGAGACGCGCTTTTGCTCTTGCGATTGTCCACCTTGCGAATTGTTCGCCGTAAGACTATCGCGCTGCGGCGAACGATTCGCTCACACCTGTTCTTTCCCGCGACGGCAAGCTACCCTCTGTACTCGATAAGAATTACGCCGAGAGCTCGAACCGACGTTGTCGAATTTCAAGTAACAGTGCAAAACTAAAATTGCACCAAACCGTGATGCTGTTTAAATAAAATAACGTGCGAGAAGTGACGCGGACTCGATGACGATTACAATGGGAATATTGTAATGTTGACAATAAGACTTGCTGTAATATTAACAGGACACACACCGCGCCGTCACGTCGCACAGTATCAGCCGACACTGTAATTCAATTGCGTTGCATTTAATAAAAATTAAACGTATAGTTCGTCGCGGGACGTGAATTGTTGTCATTAGTACGTTCCCGGAGCGCTGTCCCAGTACGACGGAAAATTTCAATTTTCCGCTCGAGGTAATAGATAATAACGCAAATATTTTTCCGTGTGACGGAGGTTCTCTCCGCCGGACAAAGGATTCTATACCTCTGCCCCTCTCTCGCCCTTTCACCACCGCTCCGCCGCACTTTGGCGACGACACCGACGGGAGCGACGAAGACGACAATGCGAGTTGAACGTAACGGCGAAGAGTCGGCGAAAAAGGGGCGAAACGGAGACGCGGAAACCGAGAGATATATACGAGAAATGGCGGTTGAGTTCAGCAGAGGGAAAGGGAAGAGAGGACGAGAGAGAGAGAGAGAGGACGGCATATGTGTGCGTCCGTGTGTGTGGAAGTGGAACAAAATGTTGATGGCAAAGGGCGGTGCTGGAAACGAACGAACTGAACGAACGCGGTCACAAGAGCCGGTAGCAGCGCGCTCCTATAAATATGTATAGCCAATATCCGCTTACATTCGGCCATAGCACTCGGCGATATCGTCATGCAGATAGGCGAGGCATGCGGAGCACGGGTTTAGGGGTAGGTGGTGGCTGATAGACCTGTGCTCTCGGTGTGTGCGCGCGCGTGGCGTGCCGCTGTGTAACCATCGCCGCCACGCTTCGACTTGGCGCGCGTGATGGTGAATCCTTTGCCTGGCGTCATATCGTAGGAAAATATCTAATCTGCATGTGTTTACGTTTGACGTGTCGATAGCGCCGGTACCGTGGGCTCTTTCGGCTCTTACCGCGACGCAAATTAAATTACAGCGACGATGCAAAAAGGCAACAGCTCGACGCCACGAAGATGGCGAGCGGCCGTATATGTGCAGCGCGTGTGCCGTTCTCTCCCCCTGCCTAGACCGGAAGAGAGGGGAGGGGAGGGGGCTCGCCCGGAATCGGATTCGCGTGAACGTGCGTCGAGACAAATTGCCGGTGGATCGAGTTACACCCTTGTCAAACGAGCGAATTGGGTTCTCTCGATTTCGGAATCAATTTGATTACGACGTTATCGCTCTTCGGTTCCCGGCGACGTCGGGGATTTTATATTCTCGCGCGAAATCTTGTACACGGGGCTTAATACAATCTTGCAATTTGCATCATCGGATAATAATTGTGGAGTAATTTTTTTTTTAATCTGCGAATCTCCGGCGCTCCGGCGAAAAAGCACGCCGCGCGTTCTTGCGCCGCCCTCCGTTCCCCAGCCCCCTTCGTCCGAGACGGCGACGTAAAAATCCGGCATTAGCCGGACGCTCCGAGCGGCTTCGCGCGATTGCATTCGTTTACTTCGCACGCAAGGGAGAGTGCGAAAAAGGAGGCCAACACTCTAAACGCAGCTTTGGGCCCAAAGGCGTCACCATCGCGCGCCGGTGCCCATTTCACTTCTTTCCTCGGTCTCGTGAGGCGCCCTCGCACCGCCTCTCGCCGTCGGTATTTTTCAATTAATTTTTTTTCCCCACGCCCGGACCCTTTGGCCGCGCGTGCCGCGCCGGGCCGGATATCGACAGGGTGTTGGTATATACCGGGGGCTCCCGCTGGCTATCCGCCGCGCGGATACCGAAGCGAAGTGGCCGCGGATCAATCAGAGGCGGCCTATAATTAACGAGTTACGGCCCCGGCCGCCGCGCGTTTGCATTAAGACGCGGCTTTTTGTCACTCACCTTCTCGAGAGGGACCGGCTCTCCGGCCGGCGTTCGTAATTACCTCGCGGCGGCAGACGGTCGGTATCCGCCGGCGGACCCGGCGGGGACCGGGCGAAGGCGAGGCGCGAGTCTCGGCCACGCCGTTTCTTCGCGCGAGCAAGCCTCACGCAGATTCGCCTCGCGAGGGCTCGTTTCTCCACCCCCTCGCCGCGGCGGATCCGCGCGGTTCTTTCGCCTTCCGCCGCCACTTCGATTGGCTATACGCGGCTTTCTCTCCGTTGTGTCTTTCGAGACGACACCGACGGGGCGAGAGCGCTCTCGTAGCAAAAGGGGCACAACGACATTTAGAATCGTAATTAGTAGGCGTAAACACACGCCTACCAGACACAGTGACTTCTTCTCCGTTTCGTTGTCCATCTGTTTCCTCTGCCTCCCCACTTTCTCTCTTCATTCTTCTTCTCTCCGTGTCCCATGAAAATCTTTTCAGTGTCTGGAACACCTCGTCTGCCACGAGAAAGAGAGGGGGGGGGGCACCACACACGTTATCTTTTAAACTGACTAAAGAGCTACGTGAGCTTTTTCACCATCAAAGATACACTCCTCTGATAAAATCAGAACCGACTCTCCCGAGTCGACTATTTGATTTCGGAATAGGCCTAAATTATTCTAACCCTCACGGAGAATGTAATGAAATATTTCACTCTCTTTGAAACCTCTTAGAGGCCGAAGAGGCCTCTATCGAACCTCTGTTGATTACACTCGCATTGGCCTCTTTACTGCTAAAAGGGAAAGACTCTTTTCAGGCCTATCTGAAGTCAAAAATTCAATATATTTTCTCCGACACAAAGACCTTAGTTCGACCTCATTGCTCCCCATTAAAAAATTATACGAGGCTAAACTGAGGCCAAAATATTCGACTCGGGTTATCACGTTTTTAACATTGATAAAGATACGTATCCACCATGAATAATTCTGCTCACTGGTGATTGTTCTATTGCCAGTAGACGCAGCGTTGTCTCTCATTCGGCTAAGATATCGACTAATGTTAAATATAAGTAACATTAATTCAAGCGATTAGTGTTAAATTACCATTGCATTTTGGTAAGAGAGATGCAGGAAGAATGCAATCTCGAGGACGATTGGCGTCTTCATTAAAATTCTATTTCCTACGAGTGCGCGCGTTTCTCCGCGGCGGATGTTTCCGCGATCTGATAATATTGTGCGGGTGCTACGAGCCACGCAATAGCATAGAATTATTTAGAAAGCAAGCATATCAGCGAAACTGTTTCGCTAATAAGTCCCGCGCGGTTCTGACGTGAGTTGTATTCATATTCGCGATTTTACGAATTCTTTATCAAACTAATAACAATTCGTATCAATAATTACGATCAACGGATAATTCTTTTGTTGTTATATTATATGTTAACTTTTACCAACAATGCAACGCATTATCTTTCTACTGCCCAACGTTAAAAATATGACACATACACACGCGTAGTAATTTCATATATAGAAAAAAAGAAATATTATAATTATAAAGCCTAGAAAGTTTTAGCTTTCCCTTTTTTATGCATACTTTTTTTAAGTCACTTCGAGATATCTTGTAATCTTTTATCCACTTGCAAGCAGATGCGATCGAGATATTAAGTTGTGCCTCAGCGAGCAGACGGCTTCCTGCCAAGGGTGGTTTACACCGTTCGTCAGAGATCGCGATCAATTAATTTGACACTCAATTCGATACGCGGATGGCAGATGCAATCATTTGTCGGTGTGCATATATACAGGCCGTCTCAGAAGTCACATACGTCTTCTAAAACTGAACATAGTAAAAAGTGAACTGAACAGAATGCATCTATCGAAATTCTAATCAATTCTGATTTGACGTAAATTTATAAATAACTGATAGAAAAAGAAAATATGTAAACAGTAAAAGAAGAAATAAGTATATTTACAAATTTTAATTTGAAAACTTTTCGCGTATCTTTATATATTTTGAATATCGCTGAAACTGTCACTTAAAATAATAGACAATAAAGTTATTATTGGAAAAAGATTTAACAGTACTTTCACTGTCATAGAGGAGATATTACTTGTTACTTTTGATAAGATCTATATAGGTACGTATGCGAACTGGATGAGCGTATATATGACCGCGCCGGCAAATTCGCGGCTTGAGGATTGTATAGGACGAAATAGCAAATCATCCTGGTAAAGAGCTGAACGAGTGAGTAAGACCGAGAGTAAAAAAGCTAACTACAAAATAATGGAGGGACTGGAGACCGCATAGAAAAGTTGAAACGGCAAGTGGGAAGGAAGCGACTTCCGGCGGATACGCGTTATTTTTGTCACAATCGCTGATGACATCAAGGGCGTGTGTTATAAAGAACTGTTCGTAAGGGAACGGGCTTCGTCTTTATAGCGTATCGATAATGATCTGTAATTTTCTACTGACTCGCATCAAGTCCGTTTGGCATTTTACGCATGCGTTCTTGTGACTGCTTTTGATAATCGAATGATTAACTTTCTCATAAATTTCAAAAGTTCTGATTTTCTTCATATAATGAGTTCCAAGGAATGTAATTTGGAGGTGATTAAAGCAACTGCAGATAAAAAAAGCGATAATAAAAAATGTGTGTTCGAGATAACAATTCTCCATTGTGTGCAGAAGGAAAGGGTTATCAGAAACAGGAACTGTGATAATATCACAATAGAGGACATAGCAACCAAACGATACAAATAAAAGAGATAAAAATACTTTGATGTACGTCAACCAAACTGGCAATATATTTATTTATTTACAACGTTTCGGCTCCGTTTCGGCTCCGTTTATATCAACATATAATAATATAAAATAATAAATTAAAGAGGAAACCAGCACACTAGAAGAACAATTTAATCAGAACATTTTCTCTTTTATTAATGTTTCTCGTACTTATCTTTCTTATTACTTGTAAATGTTTCGGTAATAATTGCACTAACACTCACTCTATATATCTAGAGAATTTACCAGTAATTCACAATTTCTTCTTAATTTAAATATGTGATGCAGAGCTAAGTAGGTAAACGATGAGATAAGCTCACGGTTGATTGAACTTTTCTACCTCCAGAAATAGCGCCATTGCCTTGAAGTACTTGGATAATATCTATAATTTTTTTTCAATATCCCGGGACAATCTGTGAAACTTTGATGATTTTTTCGTGTTCAACGTTCGAGATGTGCACGAATACGAAACGCATGTCCGTACATAAATCATTCGAATTCTCGTATAACACAGTAGCTGGTGCAATTGTTATGCTAACCACTTGCCAGTATCTGCTCTTATATAGCCTATGTTTCCTGCACGACCACCTGTTACCCTCTCGATCCTCGACCCCGCCTACGTAACATTCAGCTCGTTCATCCTGGTTTGGCACATACGTAACAATCCCTGATGCAGCCGTTTACTGTTCATACCTTTTCTTTCCGTTTCCGTTTTGTATCACGGTGGACTATATTCAACTTTAGAGATGGTTGCGAATACCAGAGATTAATATGGAAGCATTTATTTAGTGAATGTATTAATGAGATCAAAATTTTTATAAGTTAAAAGCTAAAAGCTATCACTTGTCTCGCGAGAGTCGTAGGTATAGTATTCGTATGCATTGGTGTGCGCGCGCGCGCGCGTGTGTGTAGCGTTGAAGTATTTATTAATTATATTTACACCATTACATATTTAATCGCGTATTACCTAATTCACACCTTGCCCTTTGCCACAGCCGAATACACTTACAATATCAGTTCCCACCATTACGACCAGATAAGAATAATGGACCGTGTCAGGGAATTTCCTTGATAACTATCTTAATAACGATCCATTCTTTCAGCAAAGCGCGAGTTAGCGCGGGGACGAAAATGTACTACTCCCACGGGATTTATAAGAAACGATATTATCGATATCATGAATGCTATCAGATCGTTACTCAACGAAATGTAAGGCGCGGGTCGCTCTAGTCGCCTGAATTATACATTATAACGCGCGCAGCGCGCGTCCGGGCATGAACAATAATGGGTCTCGTGGTCTGTGCGCCTCGCCATCGGTTAGCTCCACTTTCTTCAAGCAGACGGTGGAACTTGGGCTCACCCCTGCTCAGGAAACTATGACTATAAAAGCAGCTCGCGCAAGATACGCCGTCGAGATCACCGCGGAAACAAATGACGGCGGTGAGCCTTTTAATTGCCGCACCTGCCCCTCTGCGCAGCCCCTGCGAAAACCTGTAGGTGATAATTTTTCTTCTACAGCTGGTCGATCCTCTTTTCGACCGCGTCATCCGCGCCTATCCGAAAGTAACTACGCCGATGAGCGATGACTTGCCCATGATATTCGCCGGCCCGTTGCGGTTCTAATATTTCAA
The DNA here is from genome assembly GCF_000949405.1 of Vollenhovia emeryi. Lineage (NCBI taxonomy): Eukaryota > Metazoa > Arthropoda > Insecta > Hymenoptera > Formicidae > Vollenhovia > Vollenhovia emeryi. The sequence goes on along the minus strand of NW_011967209.1, from coordinate 669,305 downwards.
TATGTCACTTCGCACCACGTAAGAATATCCATGTGTCACCACAGTAGGTACGTTAGCGATGTAACAAAGGAGCGGTACAATTTATAACTTCTTATCCTAGATTTAAATGCAATTATTTCATTTTTTTCAAGAATTCTTACGGAAAATCAGTACGTGCGCGGTTAAAAAATAAATTCTAGAAATGTTCATTACTTGAGCGTTTATAATTGCTTTTGTTTGTTCCAGCGATATCATAAATTTTATTAAAATCCGTTGTATCTTGCGATAATAAATAAACACCACACAGGGCAGAAGTGTCGATGGAATATTTCTAGCATTCCATTAGCGTGGAAACCGTTGCAAATCGAATCGCGCGTGTGGAACATTTTGATGTATTATTCTTCGTATTCTCCGTCTCGCTTACACATGTGCGGCTTTTCTTCCCAGGTGCATCGAACCGCGAAGCGGCAAGGAGGGGTGTCACGAAGACGTCCGCAACTAGCACGAAGAGTAATCATCGGGCAGATATTTATTTTCTATTATTTCGTGGGAATCGAGCAGCATGCTCTTTGTTCTGGATTTAGAGAATTCGGTTAGTCTCTTGGCCATGGGGAGATTCTTATCTTCCGCCGTGCGTTTTCATCAAAGTGGCTGAAAGTTACCGTCGATTTCTCAATACAGTTAGCGATTCTAAAAAGACTTAGATTATGGCCTTGAAAAAAAATTATTCGTTATTATTCAATAAATTAAGAAATCGACGTAAGAAATAGAGACGGAAAGGGACAGAACATGAATTGACTGGCTTATTATTTCTAAAAATGTCAACCTCTGATTAATTGTATCTTAATATAAGTATTATTAAAACATTTATATAAATGTAATGTTAAAAATCCTCCAGAGGGATCGTTAATCCCGACTGGGTCTGGAACAGCAGTTCCGCAAACTCGTGTCTCTGACTCAGACTTTGGATAATGCTGGGAAGATTTAGAGATGTGTGCGATTCATTGCGTGGCGCGTTAGACGTTGCGTGATGCGCAGCCGATTGGTTCTATGGGAATCGACGAGGCTCGTTTATTAACCTACTTAGATACCCAATTGTCGGTGCGAATCGAAACGCAGATGGAGATATTCTACTACGCTATTGCCACTCCTGATTCGTTAGCGGATCGCGTGGGGTGGAAGATTGCTTCCTTGATGCTCGCCCATATCAGAAAGGCGATACAGATAGGACCAATTCTTCGAGAGAGAGTGAGAGAGAGAGGGGGGGGGGGATATCGCGTGGATCCACGCGTGCCAGACGTGATGAGGACTAAATTGATTATGTTGTTCTTTTCGTGATTTGATAAATGGATTTCTCTTGCATACTCGGGTCGTAATGCGCCCTAATGTGTGATTTTCGTGTTACAATTTCGATGGTTATTTTCAATTTCGAGCGTTTACAACGATACATCATATTATTGTTATTACTTTATGACATATACAAGCTTGAGATTCCTACACCAGTTTCGTAACATAAATCACGTACTCCTCATGGATCGATGCGCCTTTCTACGAAATTACACCGAGAAGCCCGTAATTCTGACGCAAGCACATGCGGCCAAGTAGAATTCACAATGGGCGTAGATCGAGAACGTCGCTATTAAGGATAATAGAATATGCAACGAATCATTTTCCCACAGGTAGGAACGAAGACGCTTCCACTTTCTACCCGAAATAGGATTTCGCAATTTATACTATCCAATAGAGAGTCTTTAACTGGCGCAACCAGTTTAGTGTCGTAATTGGTGCACACCTACACACTCGCCTATTACTCATAATCCCGCATATCTTTTCTTAAAGACTCATTGCCACGGATGGAACTCTTTTAATAATGGGCCCTTTTGTAAACAGACCTTTTAAGAATCGCTCGGTGTTATCTATGCTGAGAGAGAGAGAGAGAGGCAAAGAGACAGATAAGCTAGTGCACGGTATCAGCTTTCTGTTATGAATCCTGCACGACGGCGCTGTTGATAGAGGTATGTCGGCTAACAAATACTAATGCCTCTCCAAACACAGCGGAAGTTATATCTATCTTGTTTTACCAGCCTGTTAAAAAGTCAAATTAAATCAGCAGATATCCTAAACAGCGAGACACTAATCGGAGTAGATAACGATTTGAACGTAAATTTAAAAAACGAGAGAGAGAGAGAGAGAGAGGGAGAGAGAGAGAGAGAGGATAGCAATAAAGACAGCGCCTTAGTACCATTAAAAACATTTAATTTCTAAATCCTTATTTTATATTCATAATAAACTACTCGGGGCATCGTCTGAGACACCCAACAAGTTTTATGCGGGATTATTAATGATATCAGTACTTATCTCTGATTGCGGTTATTAACCAGCGAAGATAACATCTCAAGTAAATAAAAGGATTATGAGAGTTGTCGCAGCTTACTCATGCTTCTTCCCTCCCTCCCCTCTGAGGAATACCTGAATTCTTCCGACGCTGGTGCGATATTTGCGGATATCTGACGTGGATTTAATTACTTTTCATACTTTTCGTGCGGCGGGCATCGACGGTCTGTTCCGCGGGGCACGTGGAACACTTGAGGGAGGGCAGGGGGGGGGGGGTACACTATGCATGCGCCGCGGCTTTTAAATAAACTGCTGTCTTCCCCTTTGACTTTACGATAATGGGTTTGTTTGCATTCCAATTTCAAGAAGTTTAACGACGTCCTCCGAAGCGTGCGGCCCCTTCTCTCGCCAAACTTGGTACCGAAGATTCGTGGATCGGGGCCCCTCCTTGTATTTCCGCGGAAGCTCGTAGACGATCAGAAAGCCGTAATAATTTGGAACGACGGGTGTGGATTTATTAAAGTTGGCGAATGAAAAAAAATAAGCAGATTTTCCGTGCCGCAGTGACAGCTAGACACTGTTAGACAAAGTTTTTACTTGTATCGGTAAAAGATTCACGATGACCTTAAGGAGATGCACTTGCAGTTAATGACACGTAAAACTGACGGTGTTATTTGGTACGAGCAATGTGCTATAAATCACATTTAAATATTAATATAAATCTATATTTGGTTGCGTGTGGAAATAACGTCGCTGTGAAGAGCTGCTATATAGCCGTATTGCAGAAATGAGAAATATGCGTGAATGCGCCCGAGTTTGTACGGGCCGGGCGTACGTATATTCCTGCAATTAAAACGCGAGGATGGGCATCTAAAGCCATCTTACCATTTTAAACCAACCATATTTTGCACAAAGTGATACTATTGCGCATCGCATTAATAACTTTATTAACGAGAGCATAACGTAAGAACATATTCGCTCATTGTTACAAAAATGTTTAAACGCGATGGAAATCATTTTCAGCGAAGGGCTATACCACGCGAGGCAGAAGTTCGCAAATGTATATATAATAAGGTAACAATACCTAGTTGGTTTTTGCGGAATTGATGTACCGGGGAGAAAAAGTTACGGACGTGGGAAATTCCCGCGAAGCTCGACAAGGTAACACATTCGCCAATCCCAAATTGGAGTGCGGAAAGTACCGGCGAGAGAGCGTATGGAACATGCCAGTAGCCGCGCTTCTATCGTAAACCCTCATTATCGTCATAATTATTATGCAAAGAATATAATGCGAGGCGGCAGCCTGCCAGAATACTCCCGAGATCCGACAGACTAATTTCAATGCGCGCGAATAAATTGCGGGAATAATTTTATAAAATAACTGAAATAAGAGGGAAAGCGCGAGCGGAGCTGCGCGTCGCGCGTCTTACTCGTGATTCGAAGGATACGAGCGCGTATACACCGGCCCATGTCATTACTACTAGCGTTTACCGTAGCTACTTCATTTCTGCGATATGTGCAACATTCATTTTTCCACAGCGCGTTAGTTCGTCAATTTGATTATCTCGTAGAACATCGGTTATTTTCACAATACGGTGACGATTGTATGTACATTCGGCGGTTCTTTGTGTACATTCTCAATTTGTACGGGACAAGACGAAGCTCGCAGGAAGACGTGTACAGACTGATCGATCGAAGACTATAGAGCTGCGGAAGATGGGGGCTGAGGAGTGGGAGGAATTGTATAGCTGCACCGCTCGGAAGAATCGCTCGGAAACGCGAGATATATTGACCGGACGCCGCTATCACGGAATCCGTGCATTAATAACGCAGCCGGTCTTTAACCCGTAAACTTTGAAACTCGGACGGGGGTGCGATTAAGAGGCTTCCATAAGGCCGTTTCGTGCTGGCCACCCTCACCCCGCACGACTGACTGGCAGGGGACTGATCCGCGCGGGGGACGAGAAACGGCGAAAGGGAGTTATGGATGCCGTGGATCGAAGACTTCGCGTGAGACGACGGAAGAACGATCGTTTTGACGATTGCGATCGTTTGCGTTGCACGAAGTCGCGAAGCCGACGAGACAATTAGAACAGTTTATAATATTGAAGATGGTATCGACGACGGTAATTGCGGGGCAATCAACGAATGAGCGGCGACGTAGAGCCAAAGCTGGCTGAATAAAGTCGGCGACGCGATGCGGAATATGGAGGAATATTTTTTTTCAGCTTCTTTAGTAAATAAACTTGTAAAGGAGTATGGAATGAGATTAATTACTTCACGGAGTAAGATACATGGATATGATGGTTAAAAAGAGTTTAACAGTCTCTGGTATAAAATGTTAGTGAAATAGAATATGTAACATTGATTTAGAATATTAGTGCAAAATTACTTAGCTGTCTTTATTCTTATAGCTACACTGACAAAAATATCCGATGAAATATAATCGGATAATCCAATTAGGTACATAATAACAAACGGATATATCCAATTAAATTGTATATATCCGATGAAAAATATGATCGGTTTTTCCATCAAATTTCATCGGACGTATCCATAATTTCATCGGAAAACGTAATTGAAAACACTATTTAATAGGTTTATGCGATGAAAAATTTTCTCAGTGCACTCTCTAAAACTATCACTGCGATTTTCAGCGGTACACTTACAACTGTAAATCAGTGACTATTCATTGGTTTCAGTGAGAATCCATTAATTGACTTTTAGAGAGTATGGGCATTTTAAGAATTGACATTTTTTATATCGAGGACAAAACTGCTAAATCGCACTTCTGCACAATACAAAGATTAAGATTAGCGCGTTGAGCGAAGCAACGTTAAATATGGCTCGTGAGTGGTAACAATGAAGCAAAGATTCGAAGCAGTCGAAGCAATTTGACTCTTAGAAAGATGTCAAACCATAGCTTACGAAACTTTCCTAATATATCGCGGTCATTACAAGAAGTAATGCACGCAGTAAGATTACGGACGACGCGGCTTATAAGGTCAATGCTCTAGAACTTTGTTTGTCAAATAAGTATCTAGTGCGTATCCGCTTGATGATTATTTATGCCTGTGTCACCAGATTTATACGCGGTTAGATCAAACAGGCCTGAAGTCGCGTATGTCGAAATAATATTAAATAATAATAGAAATATCATTGTAATAAATGCAACAACGTGTGTATGAGAGAAAAGACGTTACACATTTACGAAAAGACACGTCACTTCGTGTAATTTAAATATCGCTCGAAAGATACCTAGCTTTATGGCGTGTCTGCACAAGAAAAATAGCGATTTGAGGAGAACGATTTTAAAAACTCAGTCCGCTTGCAGCTCGTACACAGTCACAACCGCACGGCCTGTTAAATTATTTTTGGTCCTTTCCCTTTTTTGGCCTGGATATATTTTTCTCCATAATGTGAGCACTGTACTTTACTTTCGAACGTTTCTTCTCATTACCGTCAGTATTTTTAAATACAATCTTCGCATCGGCTCTTATGTGGACGAAATTTTTATAACTACACTTATATGACACTTTTCTGGTTAGAATATACGTTTTCGAGCTGATACATAATAAAAACGCAAACACTCGCGACTTGTGTGACTTTTCTTGTGCAAAAGCATATACGTTAAGATAAAGCGCGCGGCCGTACAATTATTTTCTATTTCGCGGTTATCTACACATTCCATTTTCTTGCAGCTCGACGCATTTTTCTTGATGTATTCAGAACAGAATAGATTACGATCGTCAACCAATTACTCGTCGCGTGTCTAGAAGCGGCTATCATCTACCGTAGTCATCAGGTGCACATAAAAGAGCTTTTGACTGCTCTTCGTTGTCACTATCGTACCTCTTCAGCGCGCGTAGTCGTTCGGCGCGGGTAATATTCAATTTCAGACATCTCTCTGCACGCGGCTGGCGCAATTTGCCTGGCCGGCCGCGGAAGAGGGAAAAACACGAGCAAGAAGAAGGCGCTAGGCGAGACAAGCCGCGCCGTTCCCTCGAGAGCACCGCGTACGCGATTTCTTTCCCCCGCGTCGCGTCGTCTTCGCGTTCGCCTTCGGCTAACCCTCCTCCACCTCCCTCGTCACCTTCCCATCCTTCCTCTCGCGTACCTCGCTCGCGCAATTCGAAGGGAATTTTACTGCCGCGCCTTTCGTGCCCGCGTAAACGGCAATAATTGCGAGCGATAGCGTACGCGCTCGCGGTCGTAACGTTACGCGAAAACGGTATTAGAGGAGGACGCGAGGGGTGGTACCGCGAGTGCACCTTCGCGCGGCGGGGACCAAGTGCCCCGTAGGTATGCGCGTCGAGGCGCACGTGGAGGAAACAATGGACAGAGGGGCGCGAGTGGCTCGTCGGAGCGTCGTCGACGACGTCGAAATAAGCGTGTGCACGCGTTTTATTGCCGCGTAAAGACCCGGTAGATCGCCGACACGTAATGCAGCGCGCGGCCTGTAACGCGATGGTCATCGATGCGGACGGGCACCGGGTGTGTGCGCGCACACGACGAATCCGCACCGATGCCAGATGCGCTGCTCGCCGCCGGTGCGAACGGTGATGGCCTGTCAATTATTGAAATGAGCTAATTATCGGTTCAAGTCGAGCCGCGGCGAGCAGCTGCGCCTTACGTATCTTTAGGGTACACGAGGAAAGGGGAAATAAGCGGGGAGAACGCGCGGAGAACGACGAGAGGCTCTCGCGTAAGATGCTCTCTAAATGTTTACGCGTAGCGCGTGCTGCGCGTCTCGCGTCATTATCCGGTAGCACGCACCGGGTGTCCGACGCGAGGTTGGCACGCTGACGCGGCCGAATTCGGGATTTTCTGAGATTAATGACGAACGCGTGGCCCTCGCAACATGATCGAGACACAAAGTCGGGGGTAATTAATTTTTTGCGACGTGGTCTTTATAAGGGACGCGACTCGATCGAGCGTTACCGATAATATCGTTGATTTACGGCGATCTGATAGCCGATAACAACAGAGATGCCAAATATACGATAAAGGTACGGATAATTAATCTCCTCTTGTTTGTTAAACTTTCTACCGTGAAACAACAACATCGAAAAGTTGCTTTCGATATTGGCGCAGTTGAAGAAAATGCGAAACGCAAAGCAAGCTCCGCTGGATGTGGCAGCAATCGTGATAAATCTTACCGTGACGCAGATTTCTCTGTCGTAAAAGGAGGATAGTCCGGCTTTTTCGACCAGGTGATCCAAACGAGGTAAGACATCGTAGGAGACAAGGGATTGAAATCGTTCGACTAATGGAAGAAGAGCGAGAATGGAGAATTGGACGGCGGAGGGTGTGCGAGAGCGAGAGAGAGGTAGGAAGAGGGGGAGAGAGTGAGAGAGGGAGAGAGAAAAGGAAACAGGAGTCGGTGGAAGAACCTTATTTCGCTCGTTCATCCGCGGGAGTGCAGATTCTTAATAGAATACTCGATGAATGTATTTCTCTTACGAGACTAAGACCGGTTAGTACTCGGAGAGCCCGAGGCTGGCGGAAGAGGAGGCGACAGCGAGGGGTGGCTACGACGACGAGCGAGGGGCGAGGGGGGAGGTAGATTCTGAACGCGATAATAAATCTGTGCTTAGCTCCGCGACAATGGGCCGGATGGAGGAAACGGAAAGAAGGGTTTAAGCCGCGTCCTACTTACGCTGCGAGGATATTCTCAAATGGATCGCGCCCGAAGAGCGGATTAATCCGCCAGGAAAACGGATTCCGCGAACATTCGGCACGGAGGAGCACGGACGGGTTTGATTCCCGCGCTCATACCTCTCGCAGACCCGCGATATCTCCGCGAGAAATCGGTGAAATGGCCCTCGTTCTCTCGTCTTGGCGACAGTAGTGCCGGTTTCACAGTGGAAAACCTGGGAGAGCTGAATCTTTCCAAGTGTCAATGGGACAAGACACGTACCACGAGGAATTTTATGGTATCGCTTCTTACAATTTCGAATAGCGAACGTCTCGCTTTACCCCGGCGAGAGTTGCTAACGTTGTAAAGAAGAATGTATTTCCCGCGGGCACGTAAAAAGAGTCGCAGAATTATCAGGAAACGTTGGGGACATCGCAAGTTTTAGCAACTGCACGATTTTGCATCCTTCCTCTTCCGCCGCTGGATTTTACAACGAGCGGAGTTTTCCGCTCGCGCTCGCGGATTCCGAGTTCCAACAGAGCTTGACAGTCGGGAGTGTCACCGCGTGCATCCAGAAAATGTCGTCGGTTCGGTGTCACCCTTCCCGAGTCGTGCTCACCTGAGCAGAGGGGATCACCTGCATTATACGAACAGATAAGACAAGAACACGTAGAATGCAGGCGACTGTTGGCCGTCCTTGGCTAGGTCGAGCGTGCGGCCTCGAGCACGCGGCATTGATTGAGCCGCATCTGTACCCTTGAATCTCGACTTTTCTTTAATGCCATTAAAATCCCACCTAAGCGGCTGAACATTTCCACAACGAGACGCATACCACGCACAGATCCGGAATCTGTGATGGATTCTCTTAAGTACTCGCAATCGGTACCCTTTGAGAATTGCCCGCTTCGTTTCACACGCGACTCCTTATATATAAGTATAGACTTGAAACTTTGAAAGCGAACTTAAAAAAGTCGGCATATGTGATTGCGGCAGATGCTGCTGTATTGAGCCAAACGCTAAGTCAACCACGATAAATAAATATCATACATATAATGCCCGTCTAATGTAACGGTGTATCGATCTGCACGAGCTTGTTGCATCCTGTTCGAGTGTTAATCGTCAATCGCGACATGACGACTCATGAAATTGCGGCAAATCGTAGGTAGGTATGTATTAAGATTCCAAGGGACACCAGGGAAGAGTCTGTCTTGTTACCGGTCGGAACCGGTCGATGAGGTACGACAGGTATGTCCGAGAAATGCCGTCAGCCGGCCAGCTGATCCTGGGAACAACGCCCCACGACGATTTCTTGCTGGAATTAGGGCCTTCTTGATTTAAGGCCGACCGACGCGTTTCTCACACCGGTCACTATTTGCAAGGGCACCGGATTCGATTCTTCGATTTGCTCAAACTGCCCGAGGAGGTTTGTATTTGTATTAACAATTTGACTGACGTGGCAAATGAAACGAACAGACAGGAAAGTATGAAAGATCGCTGTGAAAAGACACAAATGAATTTCACAGTTGGTTAAATTTAACAGCCGTTTCTTTACATCGCGTATAATATGCAGTGTTATTGGACAACTTGTATGATTTTTGGAGAAAAATATTTATAATACATGTATTAATTAGCGTCTATCAAATATTAAAATTCTATACTAAAATTACGTGGATTTTGGCTGCTGGATAAATTAGACAAGTAACATTCGAATGATAAGATTTCAGATCATTATTTTTTGGACCGCCAGAGCTGATGCCGGCACGGTTCTGCGTGCTCCGGCGAACCGGTATCACAGCGTATAGGCAGGCGATACAGTGCTCCTTTTGAGAGGCGATCCGCCGAGCGGTTCCCAAGATCGTGTGTCGATTGGTCGGGATTGTTTGCGAAATTCCTTCGATAGTATTCGATGAATCTATCGAGGCACGTCGCTCGCGAGTCCGAAGGACTCGGTATGCCGCTGCCGGTCGTTAGGCGGGTCGTCTTTGCTATTAAGAACCCGCGGGTAAAACCGTCTCGGGAATCCCCCAGACGGACCATCACTTAGACGTCCGGCGCGGGCGAGTTCTGTCCTTAATTGTTTACGCAATAATTAAGTGAACTTAAATGCCCATTTCCGTAAATCGAGTCCAAGTAAGCGAAAGTTCCGCCCCGATGTACGAAGCTTTGATACTCAAACGTCAAGTCCGAAAAAGCTAGAAGTTATATGCCAGTCAACTCTGGCAACGAACGCCCCAATAGTTTTACTACAGATTTGCAGCTTAGCTAGTAATTTCTTTAAATATCTGTTATTCTTACCAAAATTTCTTTTAAATGTAAATAAATACAAATTACGACATCGATCGAATATGTACATTAATTTTCGAAAAGTGTACAAAGGGTTGTCGACTTCATACACGAAAAATTGAATCAATTTCGGATAATAATGAAAATGCGATGACTTGGCGAATCCGATTACATTACTGCTTTCGGCGAGTCCGAACAAAGAGGACCAATTTTCGTTTACAGTTTTACCTACCGTGACGCGAAACGCCATTTGCAGGTAATTACAATAGCGAGACGAGCTTATTTCTTGATAGGAAGCACGCACGCCTCGTTCCTTGGCCACGTGGGACGTGGGTGGTAAATCGGGTGGGTGTGGGCTTCAACGTTCAAACAAATAGGAAGTTTGTTCGCCGGGAGTACAATAGATGGAAACCGAATGATATGTCTAACTAAATACGTTACCGTACGCGTATCAAAGGGAGAACCGAACCTTTATGATGGTTTCTGGCTGGCTCGCGTCTCCGCAGTCTGCCGCTCGCCTTTCTGTGGTCACGTGTGTACACGTACGCATATGCAACACACACACACACATAGATATATAGATTTTACACGGGCCCGCGTCTTTGTACACACAGGCACAACGAAGGTTTCCAGACGTTGCATCAATTGCAAAATTGAAATTTCAGCATCAACAATAATTACCATTGTCAACGCACCGACGCTACCTCCCGTTCGTTACCGGTTCCGGAGTGGTTCTCATCGGACCTATCTCGAAAGCTCGATGGTGAAGCTTAATTATTATATTCGCTTTTAATGGTCACATTCGCTTAAGTTGGCGTAAGAGTCTTCGTTTGCACGACGATCGCTACTTTTTGAAATTGGCTTGGTTTTCAAGCTGTCAATATTTACAACGTTTCTTCGCAATGTCATAAACTTGTATTAATTATATTAATATAACATAATATTAATATCTAGCGAGAAGATAAATAATTGAAATGTTTCTGACTTACTTCCAATACAATTTAACCGATATTAATTATTTGGTCTGATAAATTGTTGGGGAAAGTGGATGGCTTTGCTGTACACGATCAGATCTGCCGTACAATTTTGTGTCCTACAAAAATATTGATAAACGAGTGGCATATTGAGGATCGCTGACGATTTTAAACGCCAGACAGCGAAACCTTGCTTAAAGGTTTGGAAACATCATGAAATAGGTAGGTGCTCGCAGCAAGGTAGCGCCGTATTACCGTTTCCAACGTATTGTCAGAGTGTGTCGCGTGCATTTGCCGTTTCCGGTTTATCCACCGTGTCGACGTTCAGTACCGCCGACGCCTCCGCCTATACACTAATATGTCAAAGGCAGACGGGGCAATAAGGACAATTAGCACAGCCTCTGTAACGCGGTGCTTGCCATCTTCTGAATTCCGCCGTTATTTGGAAAGTAGCTTTCTACCAGCGGTACGTACTTAGAGAGAACGTACCGCGACGTGGAGCAACTTTGATGTTAATTCTTGCATCGCCCCTTTTTTCTCTCGTTCATCGCGGGAAGGAATCGGAAAGTCGGACAGTTTAAGTAGCCGAGCAACAACTCGACCATATGGCGACAGAGGCCCATCAATGTTTCAAGCCCCGTCATTGATCGTGCGCGATTTCGTGGTAGTAGACACGTATAGAGATACGGAGAGAGAGATCGATAAGCTGGTAAACTAATTAGCAGGTTCGCCGACAAAGACGATCTTTCTTCGGTAGCTGCGGCAATCGCGCTCGTCGCCAAGCTTTTTACATCGGCTTCCTGCCGATGCTTCCCGCTTCCTCCTCATCGGCCGATCGTCGTGTCTCCGTTCTATTCGGTCCTGTCCTCTCACTTGGCATCAACAGTGAGGCCGTTTTCTTTTTTCACCTCCATTTGCTCGCTTTTGTCCCTAACGCCGCGAAAGGCATGGTTTCCCACGGGAGGCTCCTCGAGAGTCACTCTTTTTATCACGTGCACATAATCACGTTAAGATCGCGCGATACATTTACGGCCGAGAGCGCTTTTAATCTTGCAGTAATTGCGCGACTCGATTTCTATGAAAAATAGGACGGGGCATATTTTATATCGACAATTATTTCGTTTGAAATTTTTAAGCTTGTGTGACTTTGGATATTTTGTACCACGAAACTGCTTGAGATAAATTCTTAATAGAAAAGTTTCACAAGATAATGCGCGTTCTTATCTATTTTTTCTTTCCTATAGTACAGTATTTAACTGCTTTCGACATTCTTAATGTCAGTCGACAGATGTGGGCCATCCGCAACGGAAGGGTTGCCAAGCCAATAAGGGGTGGTAGGAAGATGTATGCGCTAATAATCGAAGAAAAAAGTGTCCAATGAAAGAAATTTACGGCTGGTACTAATTAAGTAAAAGGGATCCAACCAGTCGTCTCCCTTTTATCCAGTCGCACTCGCTGGCCGCCGCTGGACCGTCCCAGCGGAAGGATTAATTAATTCAGAATATATCAATTAAGAATAAGGTTTGCTTTTCTGCGTGGTGACTCTCTCGCACACCGTCCCTCGCCGTCCCTTCGCTGCGCCTCCTCTTCTATTGCAAATTGGACGTGAAAAATGACGCCTTGATTAATCTCGCGGATAATTTAAAAACGAAGGGGTTGCCGCCGCCGCGGCACCTCACCACCATCCCCGTCGTGCCGTTGAGTCGGATAAAAATTCAAGACGCGAAATTGCCAATCAACGAAGGGTGGGCGGCTTCAGAGGCGAAGGCGTCGACAGGGTGGTGGCAAACCGATTCGCAGCGTGCCCGACGGGTAATAACGTTAAAAAATTATCCCTCGTCTGAATTTCATCGGTCCGCTTCGACGCGCTCACACCACCGCGCTGCCACGCCGAGTTTCGTCGTCATTTCGCTCTTTCTTGATTTCTTCAGCCTGCGCTAATTCGCAGGAGCTAATGAAGCAAAAGAATGAAACATTAGAATGAGGGAATAAAAATATGACTACTGAAAAATTTAGCAGCAGTAGCTGAGAGGAACGGAGATTGATCGTCTTCAAGATGTGACATTTAGAAATGATCTGCCAGTTGGACTGAAATCGATTTCTGAAATTAGTATATGACTTGTCATTTTTATCCTTCTTCTATTTCTTCATCAGATTTGTAAGCATATATGCCTGTATCATATACAGGTACACGCGTAGTGTGATACGTTATCTTTAATATATAGGAAATTATAAGCACACTGAGAAAAATTTCCATCGGATAAACCAATTGAATAGTGTTTCCGATGGTTAATTTTTTCGATTACGTTTTCCGATTAAATTATGGATACATCCGATGAAATGCAGTTACAGAAATTTCATCGAAAGACCGATCATATTTTTTATCGGATATATCCGTTTAGTTGCAATCGTATTGAGCGGATCGTGTAATTTATTATTACTCGTTATCTTTCATTATTGCGTTTACAATTAATAATACTTCTCAATATTTACAATTTTACAATTACACTATATTCGATTTCGAACTTTGGAGTGACCATAAGAAATTCATGCGTTTTGTAACCTGAAAGGAGCTCACATGAATATATTCTAAATTGCAGAGATCCTCATTGGAGTTCTGTAGTAAACTAAATAAAAGTTAATTGAGTAAATGAAGATTTATTCGCAATGAAACGAAGTTGTCGTATAAAGTGCGAAAAGTAAGACTGTGTGGAAAGTGTAAAATACGATTCTCCAGGGTATTCGGACGCCATCCGCCATTGTTTAATAAGACACCGGACTACCGAGAGTTGAAGGCGAAGAAGGGTTGAACACGTCGGAGCGAAGTAATTAAAAAATGTACCGCGATAAAATAATATCGGCTACAAATTGCGCCGTGCTCAGCGTAACCCCTTTCGTCTTTTATATAAGATATAAAATTTTATTCCCTTCCTGCCTGTGCTCCAGGTCCATTCTTTCTTCCCGCCATCCGGACAGCGGTTCTCACTTAAAGGATATTTACTCGTCCATATCTTCATTTGCATTAGGAACAAATCTTAATCTGGAAATAACCGCCTTAACTAAGACGCACTTTCATTGCTGACGGGCTACCCGCGCATTAATACTATTTTAATTTATTCCACGCAAATGAGAAGACTTATAATTATCCTCATAATTGCGGGTAATGCGTTTAACACACGATGACAAGATGTACTCGCTGTTTTATGCATTACTGCAGCCGTCTAAGTAAAAAATATATCCCAGGATCAATATGATAACATATGAGGATCCAAGTACGAATTGTATAGAGTGATTCACAATTAAAATGTAAGAATTACGTCCATGAGACACCCATGATATATTTCACGTTGATTATGTGTTTCATTGCATCGAAGCAACAGTCGCGCCACTTATTATATGCGGGTGCGCGCACACCTTGATAGCTACCTACGTATATCTGAAAGATACAGGTATGTATATGCACACACAGCCTCTGGGCGTTCGCTCGTTTTCATCCTGGGGAAGGCGACGGAAACGTTATGCAAATGGGTTTTTGCGGAGAGAACTTTCGTCGGCAACGTGAAGAGAGACAGAAAGAGAGAGAGAGAGAGAGAGAGAGAGAGAGAGAGAAGAGAGAGAG
>NW_011967209.1:571801-654150 GCF_000949405.1 Vollenhovia emeryi | reverse complement strand
GAGAGAGAGAGACGGGGGGGGGAAGAGTGAGAGGGGCGAGAGAGAGAGGAGATACTCGGCGGGGTTGAAGCGGGGCGAATCAGTCTCCTCCGCCTTCTCCCGCCGCGGGATCGACCAAGAGCCCGGATCATTTTTACCGAAATTAAATCGAAAATTAGACTCGCATTAAAATGCGCTCTCGATAGGGCTCGCCCGAATCGCCGGTGGCTGAGCAAGCGGAGACGGCGCTCGTACCCAGGAGCGAGGAGGAGGCTCGTGAGGAGCGGCCGCGAGGATCCGACGAGGATGCGAGGATATACAAGAGACGAGAAACGGAGGAAGATAGATAGAGGTAGACGGAGGAAGCTTCGGGGGTTTAAACCGAAGGAATTCCTTGCTCATGCAAATCGGAGATTCGTAGGAGTCGGAGAAGAGAGACGGGATTGTACGAGTTAATCAGGAGCCGCTCACGCGGAAGCTAGCGGAAGGGCGCAGTTGAGAACCGCTGCGAAGTAAGAGAATGTAAGGAGCATTAGAGATCCAAGCCGTTCTTTGGATTTTCGATCGGTCTAGCTCGGTCGTCGAAAGACGTTCGGATTGTCCCGGAACTTTTACAAAAACGTGAAACCGAAGTACGTTAACATATTCGGTTTGACTAATTTAGAGATAGATAAATAAATTAAATTTTACATTTCAAAATGCGATTTATTCTCGTGCTATCAACCAAACTTGCCGGTAAACCGGTAAGGTAAACTTAAAAAGAAGAAGTAAGACGTTGAACGGTAGGAAAAGAATAGAAGAGGGAGAAGAATAAGAGGAAGGACGAAATGAAAAAAGTTGGCTCACGCACAATCGCGTATAAATCAGGGTGGTTAATAAGTAAAAGCAAAGGGTTAGGCTTCCATGGTGATGCTGGGTTTAGTAGGCGGTATGGGGGATGCGCTTACGGGGGGTTGGATCTGCACCAGGTCCAATTTACGATTCATTTCGTCGAAACGGCCGCCACCGTCGGTGCGCCTTATATCGCCATTTTACCGATCTGAATAATTAATTTTAATAACGAATTTCTATCCGCCTCCCCCTCCGAACGCTGTGCCCCCCTCGTCGAACTCCGTTGCTAACCGCTCTCGCCTCGCTCGTTCCTCGTGAGCGAGGAAGCGGATGAGGAAAACTCCTGCCTCGGACGTTTGACGTAAAGCCTCTATTGTCGGATACATTTTTAATCGGCGAGGGAGGCAACGAGCGCGGCTCACAGATCCGCCCACAGCTTTTCTGATACATCCCCAACCCCCGTCTTAAACCAGCCCGGAAATCAATTACGCGACTTTTCAAGGAGAGTTCCCCGACGTGATACGTAATGCTGCCTTTTGCCGCGATGCTTTCTGTTGCACATGGCCTTTAAGGAATTTTCCTTATTGCGCCCGGCCGCACTTTGTGCGGCGCAATTTAATTGCGAATGTTTAATTTCTTTGCCACACAAAGATACTTTATTAGAAGGAATGATTATACGCCAAATGCATGGCGTTTGTAACGGGAGACGAAAGCCTGAGCAAATATTTAAATTTTTATGCAGTCGTATTACGTCTTAAAAATCAACGCGGCGCTCCATGTAACAAATGAAACGACCTGGGAGCCGCGATATGATAAAGTCATACAATACACACGAGACCCGAGAGGATAATAACTTGAGAAATAAACAACGGTGCGCGCCGTGCATTAAACCGATCGATTCGGCATTACGATCCATGTACGAGAGATCGAATCAGCGATTGGATATATTTATACGAGGCAATCGGCGCGCGCCGACGACCGTTCTTTCGCGCGATTAACGATCGCGGACGTTAAATCGCTGACTTTCGAAGAAGCTCGCTATCTCCGTTATGTCCGCGGTGATACACGAGCCTCGAGCGGATAGTTAATTGTCGGGGAACTCTCTTGTCAGTTATGGCATTCCGAGAGCCGTCGATCGACGGGAACACTGCACTAAAGTTGCACTAAAGTTAAAGGACGAACGGGCATTATTTCCAGTGTATTATCGAAGCTTGCTTTTATAGCGCGAGATTGTGGACGTACGTGGCTATTAAGCGATCGGGACTGCAATCGATTTTCCATCTTTACCTTCGTGCATCTTATTTGCAAGGCGAACTAGAAATTATCGTGATAAAATCTAGGATAGGCTTTTTCGCATTTCGAGATTGAACTTTTATTATAGACGATAATTTCCTTCTCTCTCTTACGTATATGAGAATTTTCACCACAATCCAGTTCGCGTCCTGATTGTTTTATCGAATGAATTATAGGTGTCATTCGTTTATTAATCGAGATAATCAATTCAGATTCTTGATAAGTATTAATCTTAATTAAAATTATTCTTCAATTAAGAAAGTGACCTTACTGAGAAAACACATTTAAATTCTTCCACATTATTACCTAATAATTTAAATAGTATAGAAAGAAGAAAATGTAATGCGTCAGATTGAAGATATTAGTCCCTTCATGTTCAATTTGTTTTTGCACTCTTGTGGTACCAAGAGTCCACGTGAAGAAGATAAATATCCTTTCGATTTCAATGTCGCATTTAGGACTGTGTTCCGATATGCACTGCCCAGTACTTTATAAGTTTACGTACGCTACAGATTTTCAGTACTGGCAGCGAATATCAGAGCGCGATCTAAGAAAAGATTGCGTGACGGCTTAGTTATCATCCAGGCATGTATATTTAAAAAAAAAAGATATACGTGAACGGCGAAAGCATTGGGGGCGATGCACCAACCCGGTTCGCCATGATCTTACGACCATGCAGTATTCGGCGTATTGCGACGGTAGATGACGGTGGTGGTGGTGGTGGTGGAGGTGGTGGTGGTGGTGGGCTAGTGATATACAACGCTATCACCCTCGTATTTACTGCAGTGTCAAACCAGGGCGACAACTTGGTTACAAATTAGTGCTTTACACCGCGCGCACGGCCACGTCCCGCTTTTACACCATGCGCCCGTTGTGTACGTATATATAATACAGTGTATACGTATGCACGTACATCGGTGCCGGGTCCTCCGACGAGGTATACGAGTCCCGTATGTTTATGTTCCTGGCAGCTGCGCGGCAGAACCTTGCCAATATTGGTTCTCAATTTAATGATCGGCCAATTGCGCGCAACTTTCCCTACGTGTTCTCGCCGAGGGTGGTCGTAAGTTCGCAAGCTGCTGCTTACCAGTTACAGTAGGACATTTCAAAGGCGCACCGAGGTTTAAAGATTTGCCGAACTGTTATACATAATTTTCAAAGTCCAATCGAATAGACGAGTAAATCATCGGATGCTTGCAACGATTGTTATAAATGTGCTCCATGAATAAAATTTATTATGTAAAATATGTATCGATGCAGTGATGCGATGGTAAGCATAGATCCATCGGATTTTTATGCGATGCGATTTAAAATTATTTATCAAGATTAAATGATTTTCCTAACACTGCACACGTGAGTAATAAAAATCAAAGTGGTGATTATCCACAACTATATGATCAGTCTCGAGATCATTTTATTCTAGACGTGGTAACGAAGCACGTATGTGTAGATAGAGAATCTTTCTCGGAAGTAAATACAAGATCGATCTCGAAGGAGAGGGATTCGGCTTGGCTCTAGGAAAGTCCATCGGACGCGGCGCAGTGAGATTTCACGCCGTATCCATATCACGGCTTTTAAGATCCTGCCTGAGACTCTGAACCAAGATGTATGGCATCGATGGCTCGATAGAAGGGACTGAGAACCTCTCTCGCCTTGTGGAAGAGGCGATATATCAGCCGCGGGTCAACAATGTGTAAGCGGTATCGTTCTCGAACCCCCAGGTCGAGCGACCTAAGTTCGCTCTCGGTGACACTTCTGGAGTTTCTGCTTCTTGGACGGTGCACACTCAAGATATATGTTATTGGCCGCGCGTGTGGGTGCACGCCGTGTACACGCACAGTGTGTGGACTCAAGTCCTTTGGATGCTACGTGTAGATTCGTCGAATGAAACTTTGAGCTATCCCAAAGCGATCGCTGTCTCGTGAGAAATTTTAATTATCGTTCTATTATTTGATTGATTAAATCCTCTTTCCATAAAAACTGAAAGGTAAACGTTTCATGGTCGAGACGGGTTGAGCCAGTTGGACTGACTGAATTATTCTATTCGTTATTGTTTAATTATTTAACTATGCAAGAGTATACCATTAGAGAGCTCATAGCTGTATAATGACATCGTGTTCCTGAGTTACCTCTCGGTACTTGTTCGCACACGTGGCAGAGAAAAAAAGCGTGCCTGGCTCGTGCTACGAAAATTTGACCCGTCATTAGCGCGAGTTGATAAGTGTCGCGAAGTGCGTCATGCGCGACCGCTTGATCCGCCGGCATTAAAAGTCAAATGCAACAGATCTATTCACTGGCCATAATTACGAGGAAGCCCGGCTGCTGCACGCATAAAAGCGTTCGTTATTAAAAAGTTTAAATGTCTATTAATTACTCGGCGTTATGCCCGGGCCGCGCCGAAGAACTGTATAAAATGCATTTAATTATCGCGCCGTTCTGAATGAAGGAAATCAATGGGTTTCCCTTTAGCGAACCGACGGTGCTGGCGAGTGTTTCTTTTTTTCTTCTCCCCCCCCCCCTTCAAAACCTCAATTTGTTGCTACCGCGTTACCTCACCGCGCCAATCCCCGCATCCACCCGTTTACCCTTTCCAGTTACGCCCTCGTGAACCCACCCATCGGCCGTAACGGTAATGAGGGCGACACCTGAATCCGTGATTACATCGCGGCAATGAAAAGTAATTTGTCGATTCACAGCACGATGGACCCGTTCGATACCGTTACCGCAATTTCGCACTTTTTTACGAGTGAAAAGCTTCTCGCGCGCGGGCCCGTCCGCCCCAGAGGAACGTGTTCCACCCCTGTATTTGTTGCGTTTAACGTGCGTCGTTGAAAATCTGTATTTTTTATCGCGCAAGACAAACATTTGGGAGTCATTAAAATTATTGGTACTCCATAAAAATAACTGGATACTGCAGCTCTCTGAAAATGCATTTTCGCAGACAGAAGTGGCGATAATGTAAAGAAAACTGTATGACGGTATATATATCGTATTTTTTACAATAATATCAATGAATTATACGCGACATAAGAAATATTGAATTCGTGTCTTTTAAGTAAAACTATAAATTTTATTACGCAGCGTCACGAATTCAATATTTATACATCCTTGATAGAATTCGACAAACGTCGCGAATTTCGCGTTCGAAATCTTACTGTTCATGCGGATATTCGATACTGATATTCTAACAGTTAAAGACCGTCGACGGAATGCATTCTCGGAACGGGGGAAGGATCGCGGGATACCTAGGTTGCTTTGCAGCTCTGCTTTGTCGTGGTCAGTGAGTCCGGATCGCTACTACCTTATATTTCACGTCAAAGTCTTTCGCATTCCTGAACGCCACCTGATCCACGTATCCCGCTTCGAGGTCCACCGCCCGGCCTGGTCGACCGTCGAATTCGAGTTCGGTCGTGCGCGCGGCGCGCCCGGATAACGCGCCGTAGAATCTTATTTCGAGAAATCGAGCCTGATCGTAAAGTGCAATAACTTTTTTCGACGCCCGACTTGACGTGCCTGCGCGTATCGTATCTATACGACGATCAAATTACTCTTCTCCAGATCCGTCAGCCGGGCGAAGCGTTGAATGTGCGAGGGTCAACGCAAAACAAGCAGGTGCATTAAATCTAAGTCGCGGGTCTAGTATGAATCTTAAGTACTAATTACAAAATAATCTTTTTTATATAAAGTTTGCGTTCATAGATATTATTACGTACGAAATTTTTCCTATTACCTTTTACGGAAACCGATTTTCTTAAGTTATCTAAAAATTTTGCTAAATACAGATCTGAAAATAATTACATTGGACTACATTTAAATAATTGTACTAGACACTCAAGCGTACTAATAATGTTGCAAAAATTTTAATATTTTAACCAGGTTGAAAACTTTCAATATAATTATTTAGATGATCTAACGTAATTATTTTCAGATCTGTATATCTGACCTAATTTTTAAATAGTTCAATAAAGCCGTCCATTCTCTCATAACCGCGTATGTAGTCTTATTCATTAATGCCTGGACCTCAGTTTTACCAGGATTCACGTTTTCATAATCTTTATTCCCATCGATGAGTTTCAGGCTGTAGTTCACGCAGAGCTTCTATAGAAGTCTGTGATAGTACAAACATATAGTCTGAAACTCAGTGATTTGTGTAGAGGAGAAAAATGCAGGTCCAGGCATTACTGAATAAGAGTACGTGTATAAAAAGATGTAAAGAGTTCATATTTCGTAATATACGCATCACAACTTTCTATTATGAAATAAAAACAGTCGTAAATAATTATTAGTCACTATCCGAATTCTATGAGATTCGAACAGCTCATACATTTCAAATTCAGATGATTTGATGAATCCAGGCCGAGTTATTGGACTATCCGGTCGCAGTCTCTTTCCATGAGAAGACCATGCTATCCGGAAGTCCAGCGATGTCACGTCACTTGTAGGTAATTTAAGAACGAGCGATATCGACTTCGTGAGCGACGTGGAATAGCGTGCACACGTTCGATCAGGATGCCTTAGGTCGTGGATATTTTAGGTGATACCGAGGGCACCGGTCGCCCTCCCGGTGCGAAGACGATTTAAGGTCTACTGGTTGGGCCCAGCACACCCATGGTGGTCTATATCAAGACAGAGAATCCACTCGATACAATCCTATACCCCATATCAAGCTTATACCGCGTAATGCCATTCGATCCCATTCCTTCGCGAAATTTAAAATTACACTTGATAAATCATTCAGCTTCCTCATCTTCTTGCGAAGAAGCGTTTGCAATTATAATCATAGTTACAGAACGGTAATAATAAACTAAGAATCTTCAATATATAATTTGGTTCATTAATAAATGGAATGTCTCTTTAATATCTAACTTGGCTCGATAACAGATGGAACTTGAATTCCAAATTTTATTTCCGATTGCTAGAATTAATACCGAGTTCATGAACCATTTCTGCAATCGTCGTTCACAAGTATTCAAATGCGAATATTGTGCGCTGCAAAGATAATTATACGTTTCATATTCTGTTGTCGTAAATCGCATGCTAAGTAGAAGTTTCGCGTGTTCTAAGTTACAAAAATAGAATTGCAAACAAATGCGCGCTCTCCGCGATGAGAAGATCCACGATCATGCATCACGATGCTGCACGATACACCATCTCGAAGCGGACGATCAAAAGGTGAGGGGTGGCCCGGGCCAGGGTGGGAGTTTTGGTGCATTTCGGTCGCCAGCGATAAAGCATTTTTATGTCCTTTCTGGCCGTTTGATTTCGAGATTAGCCGGGAATTTTGGGCGAACCCGCATATCATGATGATTTACATCAAACCGGCGTTTCGACGAGGAGGACGCCGGTCACCGCGGCTGGGTAAAGGTAAAATTCTCTTAAATTTCAAATTTATACGCGTAGTCTTGTCATAATCTTGATTCTGACGCCCGGTCGCGAGGCTATACGCTTGTTCTCCATTCCGCGTCAACGCGGTGGGCTAATTTGTCAAGAATACTTGCGAGAATTCGAGAAAAAAGAAATATCGGATGAAAAAGGAAGAGGCGCGGAAAGTAACGAGGAATGTAACGATACTCTAAGTCACAGTGACGGCAAATTGAGATTTTTTGTCGCGAAACGAGTTGCATTGAAACCTGTAGAATTTTATCTAATCGACTACCAACTTTTCCAACGATATTTCAATTTTCCCAACCTCGTCCGTTATTTTGACTCTTCGAGTTTCTTTGACAGAACTGAGCACTTGGCATTAAATACAGACTGCGAAATATTATCAATGGTAGCGGCCGCAGATCGTCGATCGAGTACAAATTATCCGCGGGTCTCGTATCGCGTCCACCAATAATCGTTACAGACGCGCGCGAGACCAAAAGAAGAACATCAGGAACGAAGAAATAGAGGCGACACACACTCGCAGGGTTCGCGCGCGACAGGTATACATTTTACCGATGCGGCAGACCCTTCGAACACCATCGGCGTATCGCCGCAACCCGAGAACTCGCTCGCTCGCTCGCTCGCGCTTACGGGGCCCACCACGGGCCCATAAATATCTCATTTTTATTTTGAATGGGAAAACGAACGATGGGTCGATGCCGCGCTTCCCTACCCCGCACTAAATCAGCGTTACTTTATTAAGTATTACCTTTAGTTAACAGATACTTAATCAAAAGGTGCACGCGGTACGCCACTAATTTGACTTTGGCCCCCATAAATATTCGGGGACCGCTGGATGTACGGGTCTGCGCGGTCGATGGTACCGGCCATCGGGTCCGGCCGATGTTGTTGCGCCCGAAATACCGGACCGATGGACGGACGGGCGGACGGACGGACAACCAATGGCTTTTGTACCGATAAAATACTTCTGTAATTAAATGCGAGCGGCGCGCATTCATCTAACTGCCTATGCGCGTTCCCGCGACGTACGTTATTGATCACAGCTTTCGGGAATTTATAAAGCACGGTCGATGGGACGTGCGTGATGCGTTCGGATAGGGAAATGAACGCCCGGTAAATCGAGAGTGGCATTAGGGTTACATCATTTGTTACTTCGTTGACCGTTCCACCCAACTTCTTCACGGCCTGCTTCATTGTTACACAAAATTCTTTGATAGAAACATTTTGTGTCTGCTACATGGCGATCTTTTCGCCAGTCTTATTGTTAGAAATGCATCAACGTTGAAAACACCTCGTTAAAACTGGCGATGTAGGTGCAATAGCACCCGTGTGTGCGGTATGCTCTACTATTCGGCAGCTTGATATTCTTTTACCGGAAGTCGAACGATCCCAGGGTGTCCGCCGCGCGATTGTACTCGGCGAGACTGCGCTGCAGCTGTAGTATCCTCGTTTATTGTACATAGGGACGCGGAAATTGTGGCCAAAGCAAAGGCGGTCGGCTCGCGGTTCGGTAAACACTAAACACTCGTTAGCGTATAGATTGAAACGCAATCTGTATTCGGTGCGGCTACCACGGCTACGGAGGAAGACGGAGGTAGACGCTGAGAAGCGACGCAGACAAAGAGAGCCTCGGCTAACTCCGCGGCGACGTGGAAGGAGGAAGGGCACGTCGGGGGTTGCCGGCGGAAGGGTAGGTTCCACAGCCCAAAGAGCCCGAGGCCCCCCACTAATTGATTTGTGCTCCAGCTTCAACGGCCCTCTCTGACTCCGTTCTCTATCTCCTCCCTGTCTCCTTTCCCCTCGCAGCGACGCACACACATCAGGACACCATAGGTAAATCCACACGCGCTAAATACGCTGCCGCTTCGGCTACCGACCGCCCTTTCCTTTCCGGTGGAGGAAACAGAGGTCACTCCTTCTGCATCAAAGCTTCAAAGGACTGTTATCTTACAGGCACCGTCGTGGACGGCTGCGCACTGAGGGTAGCTAATTGCGAGATACACGCGCACTTTCGATGCCCACCCTTCGGCGATCATTCGGTAAGCTTTATAAGTTCGGAAGCCGACACGGATCCCGGATGTCACATTGGTATCAATTATTAATTTCAGTTGAATCAACATCCGCGAAAATATCTATAAAAATGGTAAGGCACGGATTTTCTATGGGCGGAGAATTGTGTTTTGTAAGACGTCTCAATGTTCCCGTTTAAAGGTGTCGTTAAAAAATAATTACAAACTTGTATTAACTGAACGTTAGCCATAACATCGTCCGACTTACTCGGTGGCGATGCGTATGACAATGCGCCAGGAGATCGAGAGGGGACATTTCTACCGTAATGATATTCGCCGTTAATTGCATAGTCGAGCGACGCCTACGGGTTCATCGTTTAAGATAGAACGTAACGAGGCGCTGGCGGACTCTTTGTTCCACCTTGGGGCAGTCCACTTTGCTTTCGTCCTGGATTTTTTCAGTCTTAGGTAATATCCTGAGTAACACAGCGTCCCCCCACCCTCTCTCTCTCTCTCTCTCTCTCTCTCTCTCTCTCTCTCGGTATCCTTCTCGCTCTGTCCACGGGCTAACGCAAACGAGCTTTCGCGCAGCGTGTGATACCTCCACCTTTCCACGTAATGCGTATGCGCACGTACGTGGAAATAGGTATTTTACATATGTTACTTTGACACCGAGTCTGGTTAAGACGTCTCACGTCGGCGATGATTACAGCGGCGCGCTGCGCGACGACAAGATAAACACGATTCTGTACGCGCGGATGGTTCCGCGAGATGCGACCTAACCGTCATGCTATCGTCATTTCCTCAATATTTCAGGCAATCGAGATTGAAAATCTCATCTTATTTATCTCAAGTACCCTCTCCTCTCTTCTCTCTCCTCTCTCCTATAAACTACCTAATAAAATTGCGTAAACTACAAGCATTCTCTGTACCTACTTGAATAATGAATATTACAACTCGATTCTATTCAAGTACAAAGATAAAATAATTAATAATTTTTTAACTAAATTTCCTGCAATTTTTCAGCGAAGCTTTCGCGAATGTGACATTTAACCGGGTGTTTTGTCAATAATTTTCGCGGATATCACGCATGCGACAGTCTACTGTGTTTATACGTAATAGACGGTCGACGGATACATTTAGAGATCGCGGTCCGTGTCAACAACGACCACGAGGAGGGCAAGCTCTGTCCTGGATAATTGGATGAGCTCTTAAACATTGCAAATTACCCCCGCGGCGACTTACTTATTATACTACGAATCATGTGGGACGATGAGAACGGGGACCGAGGAGGCAGAATGGAGGGACGCACTGTCCGCGACTACGGTTGGCCGTTTATATTATAATTTCAAGCTACGATTACTTTGCCTTTTGTCTCCCGACAGGCGCACGTTGCGGTCAAAGTTCAAAAGCTTACTTATTATTTTCGGTCAAAGCCACGCGCCCGCACCGCCTGGGCGACCTTTTTCAAGCTGTCGCCCCGAAGGTTGCGGTCGGTTTCGCGACCGCAAAACTGATCTCGCCAGCATCCGTCCAAGAATGAGAGATCGCGCGATCGATAACTGTCACTATTCGTCTCCGGCTGCACGGAGATCAGCTCGAGAGTGAAAGCTCTCATTCGGTGGACGAAATGTTCAATATCCGATAACAGTGGGATTCGACAATCGTATATCCGAGCCGCACGGACAAATGCCTCGTGCAAATGGCCGCAAAGCGTAGCTATATCACAGATCGCTGATCTTAGCTTAACCCACGGCAGGGGAGTCCAGATTCCGCCTACGTAGTATTCAATTTGAGTGGAGCGAATTGCAGATTCTCACCGACTGCCCGCGGGCTTATTATCGCACTTTACCGGGTTGAAACATCGGGCGAAATTGCTTCTCTACCCTGGCCGATCCGCCGCGTATAATGATTCTAGAGCGCGCTTTATAACAGACTGATACGATCTATAACCGAATTACTCGGGATAGTTCAACTAACAAATATGGTAGGGCACATAATATTTTTATGATACAATGATTATTTCACTCTGACGTAGTTAGCAATTACATTATATTCCGTAGCGCTTTGCATAATTTATCGGACGTAATATTTAATTGGTTAATGTTGATACATAAAAATATAAAAAGTAATGTACTATTTTATTTATGGGTAAAGCGAAGTTATGGATCATGCGATATTACAAAAACATGAGGTCTCTCGGAGACGTAGAGAACTAATAACAGAGACTTAATTAAAGTCATCATTTATATAGGTTTCTTCTTTTTAAACTTGAAGACGTGGACGAAAGCCAGAAGAGCAGGTCCAAGCGCGATCGAGAGGCCAAAGACGATGAATCGGCATTAATTGATCGCTCGCGAGGTACGACGAAACGATCGGTGGACCCCGTAGGGTGATGGGGGGGGGAGGATGCCAGGAGGTGAGATGGGAAGGAGGGGAGGGGAGGGTTATTAAAAATGCCCTGAAATATCCGGCGGATTAAATCGTCTCATTTGCATAAGATACGGTCACCGTAAACGCGAATTTATGGATATGCGAACGTATAGATTCGAGACCGAACGGGATAACTGCTAATAAAGGCTCATCCTGGCAGCAAATAATGAGGGGGTCCCCTGGGTGGCGTGGCGCCACGATATCCGACTAAATATCTCGCATGAGCTTATACCGTACGCTACATTATTGCCGCGAGATACGTTGTAAACATTCTTTACTCGATTCGCGTTTCCCCCGCCCCTGCCCCGCCAGCTCCGCGGCGCCGCGGTTCATTTCCTCTTTCGCTCGGTCTTTCCTTCGACTTACGACGTTGCGAATCGAGATATTCCCCAGCTTTTTCCATATGCAATAAAATGATGGGAGTTACGGCCCGCGGAGCTCGTGATCAATAAACGTTAATTCCTACCGCCCGATATTACAATCGAATTTATGCATTGCGACTAATAGCGATAATACATTCCGCGATGACTCTTCTAGCGATTCCTCTCTTTGCCTTAGTTGCGTGAGACGGTCTCTCGCACATTGTTCACTAAGCACTTTCTACTTTTTTTTTTACGGGAACACAGGGTAGGCTGTAAATTAATATACTGTTCAAAAATTGGCCAATTTATGAAGGTTTTTTTCCCCCTTAAAAGCTGCTGGTAATTTCAAATTCACGTTCAACTATTCTTTATTAGGTCAAAAATATTGATTCCTCGTGGTGTTTCTGTGTTTGTGGGTATAAAAAAATCCTATATTTTTGAAAATAATATTTTTGAAAGAACGTACTTAATGACGCTGTGTTAATGAATTCATTGGCGGCAACGTGTTCATCTGCGGTTGAGATATTAAAATGTTATCTGAAAACGTCCCGCGTTGCTGTACGCAGCGCATGTACCGTTCAATAGACTGACACATACGAAGAGTGTTAACAGAAATGCTAACAACGTGGTATGTCACACGCGCATCAAGTGCCAACGAGAGATTTCTGATAGCGAGTGCGGCCATATCTTCCGTTAATACGACCGAGAGACTTGTGGAAGTGCCTACATTACGACGAAGGACCGTGAACGCGACTGACGTCGATAGTAAGCAATCTTGCGCCCAACGAAGTTTTCGCGTTAGCGAGAGGAGACCGTAAATATCCGCTTATTTGCCAGGATCATCAGAATTTTATTCTATCGCTGTCACGCCAAGAACGGCGAGGATACCGCCGACATTTAAAATTTTACGCCAAGGATTGAAGACACGATAAAG
Organism: Vollenhovia emeryi; assembly: GCF_000949405.1. NCBI lineage: Eukaryota > Metazoa > Arthropoda > Insecta > Hymenoptera > Formicidae > Vollenhovia > Vollenhovia emeryi. The sequence continues at coordinate 640,921 of NW_011967209.1, read as the reverse complement.
ACAATTATTGGGTAATCTTAGACCGTGATGTAACACGAAGAAATAACAGGTTGTTATACAATAAATTTGCTGCTACGTAGCAATGTAATTCTGGCAAATGAACACATTCGCGAGACGATTCTATTTCCAGTCTTGCAAATTGATTTTTGATGTCTTTTGAAACTTTTCTCACGCGCAAGAACTTTCCGATAAACGCCGAAACGTTATCTATTTCGAATATTAAAAAAGATTAATTGTTGGCTGACGGGAAATGTTAATGAAAGTTAATGAAAAACCCCGGGACGATAAACCTAATGTAAATAAATTTATTCATGAATCTAATTTAAATGAAAATAAAACCGATACGAGGGGGAATTTGCTTAGCGAAGGCGATGTGTCTTTTGGAATATTACTTTCGGGATAATAATACGAATAAAGGCGGACAAGCTGTGAAAATTGGCCCGGGACATAAACCGCGATTATATTGCGAGGAACATCGCGCACCGAACTACGTCCCGAAATCAAGAAATATTCCCGTAGGCCTCATCCAATCGCCGCGCCGTACCGCGAAAGTCGGTAAAAATAAATGTCGCCAGCCGCACGTGTATACGCGATGGTGCGGCGATAAATTAATCCGGCACATCGTCGACCGCGTTCCTCAGTCGTAGTAACACCGAATCCGTGGCCTTTCTCCCCTGCACCACTTATCCCTGATTTATTGAAATTATATCTCGGCACGCGAAAAAAACGTTTCCCGTACGTTGATACAGCTTGCCCAGTGTATTCCCCCTCCGTTCGAATCCACGCGGCAATTATTCTTTATATCCGCGCGACTAGCTGTAACAGCATTTGGGGATTAATGTCTTTATCAGAAAGAAATCCGCGAGAATTATAATCGACGTATACGTTATACATCGATCGACTATCCAGGATTGGGTACTTTACGCATATGTTGCCATTGTTAACGCACAAGCGCTTTTCCCACGCGGGGAGAGAATTTTCTCTTGAAATTTACCCTGAAAATCGTGGGACAATATGGCATTTGAAAGAACTTTATGAGAGTTTTCTGAAATTTTACCATACATTTTATTAGCAATTATACTTAGTATTTTACTAATAAAATGTATGGTAAAATATCAAAAGACTCTCATAAAGTTTTTCAAAATACCATATTGTCCCACGATTACACGATTTTCTGGGTAAATTTTAAGAGAACATTCTCTCCGTGAAGTAATTTGAATTGTAATCGTATACGTAATAGAATTGCACACGTGAATTGCTCGTATAATAATGGCGTGATATTAATACGAAACGATTAAGACAATTTACGCACCGCCTCTAACTCGAAAGTATATATAGTAAGATAATATTTAAAAAAAACCGACATGCTGCCATTATTGGCATGCCAGCGGAGTAGTGTAAACTCTCGATGAGATACAAATAGTACAGCTCGAAGGAATTAATAGGCAGTAGCGTCTCTCGTTAATATCCAAGCTCGTCCATTCCGCAGCGGCTACTCCAACTCAAGGTTATATACAGCCTCGTAGCCGTGGTCCAATCTACGAAGAAAATGTTATTTCTGCGGTGGGTAGGCACACGCTGCACACACGCTTTCGCGATCGAACTGGTTTATCGATAAAGGCGTATCGTAGCCTCGAAACTTTACGCGGCATCACTGACCAACAAACGACCAAATAAGTAAGAAAGCAGATGCGCGGAATATGCAAGATGACCTTGAACTACCAAAAGATATAATGATTCTTATGTGTATTTAATAAAGGGTGTTTGTATACTTATTTTTTTACAGGTATTTTTATCCATTAATTTTTTTATCAAGGAATATGTGGCTTTCATTACTTTTGTTACAGTATCTGTGTCTGTAAAAAGAAAAGTACAATTGATGAAATAAATATGGCAGAAAGATTGTTCAGTTTTGGTGAAAATTGAGAAAGTAATGATTAACAGCTAATAAAAAGAGTTAATTAAATTTAAAGAGTTGAGTAAGATTTAAAGAGTTAAGATTGAGAGTTAAAGAAATAGAGTTAATTAAAAATTGATACTGATCTTCTAATTTGTGTGGATGTAACTGTCAATGTAACATCCCTTAGCGGACATAGCGGAGGAAACCTCGCCGATACGTCGGCGCAAGCTACACATATAAATACATCGAGCCACTTAGACGGCCACTTTGACCACGTCGACGCTTCCGTTCAGCAGCTGCCAGGCCCTTCCTGTTTCTCGTTTCCGCCGCATTGACGCTCTCCAGATCAAGATAATCGAAGCCCGTACAGACCGTCGCTTATTCGAACGAACGTCTCTGTCGTTGGGGGTGGTTCGGGTGGATCGCCAGGGTGGGCACTGTTGTATCTTGGCGCTATTAGCGCGAACAATACCGGAACCAGTCTGGGATGTATCCTGTCCTTAACGCCTCTCGCTCCCTCTCTGTCACCCTGTACTTGGTTGACACCCTCTGTTCCCGCTTCTCCCACGGCGCCTCTCGTTTCTGTCCTTCCTTGCGCCCTTCTCGCGCCACCGAAGAGCCTCGAGTGCCCGATGCTTTTTCTCGCGGGCAATTTATCAAGGCTCTCCGATGTTTTTGTATCTGTCAAAGTATGGCGTGTATTGTGTGTGTGTGTGTGTGTATATATTATATATTTACACATATAGATACACGTACGTGTATCTATATGTGTGTCTATATACCTACAGTTATATATAACTATACATCGAATCTGCTGTCGTAGTGAAGTACAGTCATGACAAGAGAAGAAGCTTCCAGTGCAATTCGTTCTTGCGAAGAATTACAGACGATTCGGGCGCAACTGTCACCGGAGAAGGCGTCGCGAAAACTGATTTGATACATCGTTGCCTGTCACGCATCGATATCATTATTATCTGCGCGAATACCTTGTGTGTCCTGTCACTCTCTGATTTTTAGAAGTAAGCTTATTTTGATCGTGTAGTGAAAATACAATTCCTGAATATTATTCAATAATTATTCAAATCTATTAATGAGGTGTTATACACAATATCCGGTCATTAAAATCGATCTATGTGCGAAAAATTGAATGTTCTTCGAGTTCCATGACGCTGAGAAGTATTCAATGAAAATTGATATTCTCCTCGAGGATTCGACAGTGTTATTGATACGCGACTGGTGGGCGTCACCAACAGGGAGCAGCTTCCTCGAAGTAATTTATATATTTTCTTTCGGCCGATATTTGTCATCAAAGAGTGGCCATTAGTAGAAGAGCGGAGCAAAAGAAAGGCCTCTGGGAGACACAGCAGGAGGCATTAGACCGTAGCTCCCATTAGCTCGACTTGGTTTTTCTCCCGAAAGGAAATTAATGGCCGATCTCTGCTCGAATCCTACCACCGATAGAACCGAGTCGAACTGCGTTCTCGTTATACCCCCCGTATCTTACGCGAGCACGATCCAAGTATAGAATTAAATATTAATTTTCCAATTTTCCCTAATATCTCGCATTCTAATTGAATTACGGCAGGTGACTACCAGAATAAAGAAAAAAAATACGTAACGCCGCTGGACGTGACTGTCTATTAATTCAAGATAACCCGCGCGCCCCGTCACTGGACGATCAATCATAATGCGGAAAGAGACGTCATGATACAAACGCTGCTATCTAAGCGCTGCTTCTCGAAGCTATAGGGAGTCAGTCGGTCGTTCGCACTCGCAGTTGGGAACCACGTGAGTGGCACGTGACTTAAGAGGATGTAGCAATTATATCTCCACTTCATCCTCTCCTCAACCTTCACTCTGCGCCACCTCCGCGACCAGCATTGCCTCCTCTTTCCCAGTTTGCTTCATCCTCCTTCAACACCTTCCCCCCCCCCCCCACTCCCTCCATCGAATACGGACCGTTCTCGTAGTGCAACAATTAACGTAGCTTCGTGATATCAAAAATGGCCCTTCCCCGAATCCAAAAACTGGCGGCTACTCATCAAAGGCGGCCGCAATAAATTCTTATTGCCGGGGGATCGGGGTATTTACGATTCCTTGAACACCGGCGCGCTCCTTTTTTTCTTCAATCGCTTCTTTTTTTTTCAATTTTCTATCGATTACCGAAGCGCTCTCCTAAGTCACTCCTATCCTCGCATCGACACATCAAAGCGAGACTAGAATGAACCCAATGTTTCGGACTACTATTAAGCCTTCCGTACTAATTGACGGAAACACTTGACCGAAATTTCTTCGAGATAATACAGAGCTATAAAAGATTGATAGCGACACCGGTTCCTAGCTTTTACGGCGCAATCGTCGGAGATAATAGACGAACGCGCCGTGCATATTTAGCCGAACTCGTTCGGACAGCGCGGAAGAAATGAGATAAGAGAAAGCGGAATTATATACGAGGCAGGTGTAGGTGGTCCCCGCGGCCATTCCCCCGGGATAACGCATTTGCGGGCCGTTTGGGCCGTCCCGGATCGAGGCCCGATCTCCCGAGCCTTACACTTATACGGTAGCCGAACGACCCCAGGAAATCTAATTGTCGGTCTTCGAGCAAATTGCAAAAATAAACACGTCCGCGGATGGCGGTAAGCGGGGATGAAGGGGTTAAGGTAGAAAAGGGATGAGAGCGGGGGACGTTGAGTCGAGGACCAACCAGCGGTCGCCGGAAGTCTCGTCCTTTTTTCTGTCTCCATCTCTGTCCCTTCCTTTCGCGATCTCCGTTCGATTCTCTTCCACGGGGAATGGAAATACTAATTTTGCGGAATACAGTGGCCGGACTGCGGTGAGCGCCCATTGGAAGACAGTGGTGTGGGTCGTGATTACCTGAGGATAATTATAGTCGACGTGCGCGCGGCTTATAGAAGGGGGTGGTGGGGCCCCTGGTGTGTACCACGTCCGATGTGCGTCTACGTGTGCGTGCGGGTATCACATGCCTGATGGAGGTCCAAGTAAAGTCATCTAAAAGCGTCACTTTCGAAGACCCTTTTGCGCGATTCCCCCCTCTGCCAGTTCCGGGGAGAAATACGATTCTTGTAGATTCATTGTAATTTCACGTAAATTATGTATTAGTAGTAATTGCAAAAAGCAACGGTTAAGAAAAACTATTATTACATGTACATTTGTACATTCCTCCATTTGTCATGTACGATTACATTAGCTCGCGCTTGTTGTCATTGTAAAATTAATCCGGGAAAGACCGTCTCGACACATGGTGGTCACCGGATTAACATTGACGGAACGTATTTCGGCTCGACTCTTTTCGTACAAGAGGCGGCGAAGCTGCGCCGAAAGGAGACCATCGACAAAAGGCAGAAAAGGGAGTAAGCGACAACGAAGAGCAGCCGCGAGGAGGACGGAGAGGACGAATGCGAAGGAGGTCATGAACTTGCGCACTTGGAGCGGTTGAGAGAATTCGTGTCTTTGTCTCTTCGATGAAGGGCGCCGCGGTAGATATCTCTCGGGGTATATATGTGCGCGGTTTGAGGTGGAGGCACTAAATCAAGACCCCGCATGCTTTGGATGGCGTCTAACAAATGAGCCAATGACAACCAGCCCGGCCTGGCTGCGCTCTCTCTCGCGTTCTCTCTCTCTTTCTCTCTTGCGTTCTCTCCCCCCTGCCCCCGTTCCCCCTTTCACTTCACCGTATTCTCTCTCGCTCCCGCGGGAACAAAACGATAATATATTCGAGCGCGCGAGAGAGCACAGACGGGATCCGGACGGATCGAGCGGATACTATATATGCTGTTTCGAGGTCCACGTGGTGGAAGGATGATCGAAGCTGAAGGAGGCGAAGTAAGACGAAGGGAGACGGCGTAGGATCGTGGCTGTGGCTGATGGTAGCGGAGCGGGCGGGATGAAGCCTTTTACACGTCACCGAGAACTAATACCCCGACGCACGCTAATGACGGCCAATAATTTAAAATATGAATTTGTATAAATCACCGGTAATCGTTAATTTCTCGGAATGTTAGATCGGCCCGGTCCATCACGCAGCGGCGCAAGGCGACGGCGGTCGCTGCGTCTTTGAGGTCCTCACGGAGGTCATTTATGCCGGGGCCTCAGATTAATTGGATTAATTAGGCATTACTGTGCCCCAGGGCACGCCGGTGCATTAGTCGGCACCAGAGAACCGAGTCCTATGAGGTACCGACGAAGGTCTCCCCGCGACCTTCGATGGAGGGATCACTCTGGAGGATTCGCGGGATCTTTGATTTAGATCGACCTGCTCGGGCGACCTTCTCAATTCTCGGAAGCTATCCGTCTTCATCGTTCAATGAGCTTCGTGTCTACAATTTTTTGCGACATTTCATCAACCTATTTTCTAGACGGAAATTAGACCAACTGCGGAGTCGTGAAAGATTTCGACACAAGGAACAATTTCACGCGGTGCAACATTTTTAAAAACGACCATTGTTGTCGTTTGCAATGAGCGCACGTGAGCAGCAAACGTGCAAGAAATCAGCATCGAAAGACTTAAACGCTTAAACGAGAAATCATCCAAGCACAATAGTCGAGTGCGAAATCGAAAGGCTGTCTTGACCTCGCGCTGAAGCGTTCGTATCGCCAGCGCCGTACGACACAAACGATCGTCGAATCGTCGGGAGGGGAACAGCGCGAGCGGGGACCTTTTTCTGTTGCATGGTCAAAAGTCATTACCGAGCAACGAAATTTGACATGGTTTTTACTCTTGTTGCGCGAGAGCGCGTGAGCGTTCGCCTATAATTATTTCCACATCTATCACTCCGGTCCGGCAATGGCCGGCGCGGCTGCAGCTCGAAGATTGAAGATCGGCTCGCTTGAAAAAAATGAGACGCGAAACCGGGGCCTCTTTCGAGCAATAGCACTGCCGGTGGGGAAAGAAGAAGAAGAAGGGACCCCTCGTCTATATGTGCCCCGTCGTCGACTGAATGCCAGTCGGTTTCCTCTTGTTCGACGACGGCGACGCACGAAAGGCTTCGATGACGTATGGTTCGTAGAAGAAGGAGAAATAAAGAGGGCGAGGTGAAGAGATGGAGAAACGTACCTGAGATTGTCCTCGGGTTAGGAGAAAAAAATGTCATTGTACCAGGAGAAACGAGCAGTCATTTGGCCTGAACGGCTTGACGCCGGCTGATTTTCTGTGCTCACTACCCATTGATGAACACTCGAGAGCCATTAACGGTTTAGCCTCGAGCGTATCTCGTGATGTTTGAGTATTTTTGTGCAAAGAAGGATATATATATCCGCTCGACAAAGGATAACGTTAAATCGCGTACGATTTCGGATCATCACTGGCTTGTTAATTTGTTTATACGCTTGTATGAACCCAACGTAATTGTTTAATCGCATATTCCGATGCACTCTTCGTACTTAAACGTCACAGTTTGTCGTGACTTTCGAGACCGCGATCAGAAGACAAAAACGATCGCAAACGCTCGTGTTTTAGTCTCTGATAAACGATTGGTCGCAGCGAAGAAGTTCACACAGATCCCTTGGTCGTTTCTGTGAGGTCCACATGGGTACACCTATCTATAGTAGGGCACTCTGATGTATTTCCGAGGCTTGGCGAGCGGCCACCATTATGCACATGATAATTAGAATGCGTTGGCGCGTGTCTCTATATATCCGCGCGTGCTGCACGCGTGCTGTGAGTTAGAATACCAGCTTCGCCGTTTACCGACTGCCCTTTCATTGGACCAGTCGCGCTGCTCTTTCAACGAGCTACTCGCTACACTTGTACACCGCCCAGGCAGCGAGGCTTCTTTCTCTCTGATCCGCAACTACGGTTTGCGCGTCTCCGCCAGTGCACGTCCGAGCTTCGAATAAATTAGTCGAGTCACCTCCGCGCATCAAAAACGAAGCCGTAACCATCCAGAAGCCGCGCAACGATGGGCCGCATGAAGAGAAACGCGAAGAGATTCGCCGACCACGTCCACGGTCCAAAGAGACCAATAAAATTGCGAATCTGTTGTGTCTTGCATCGCATCGGAAATATCGCGAATTTATAGCGGCGCGATATGTATAAAAATCTCGCGGTGTTATGAGGAATGTCAACGACGAGATGCGCGATCTACTTTCTATGCGGAACGCTTTACGGCCAGTGATGAATATTTTATTAAAACCTTGCAATTTTTTCATAATTAAGGACTAGAGGAAAGTCCCCTGTTACGAGATCCCAATATGGGATAGCAGAGTTTCTGTTAAATGAATAGACATCGTCAGTTGATTCCACCATGAATTTATTGCCCTTGGAGCGAAATCTGTTGAGTGGAAAATTCATTGTTAGATCGTGCGATCGTTGCGAATAAAGATTTGTGATTGAATTTGGGTGTTGAAAACCTGCTATCTCATAATAGAGGACTGTCCTCTATAAAAATTACAAGTAAATACTTTGCATTTTTGTGGTGCATTTAATATTATCAACTTTCAAATGTAACTAATACTCAGTTTGTTGCACGGGCCATTCATTTAATGGGCAAATTAATTATTATATCTAGCATATGTGTGAATGTTCGGTGCTAATTCTCTTTCCCTACACTCACAGTTCCTTCGATAATTACATCGATATACAGAGCTTCGGATGACGTCAAGATCGACACAGGAAATCGTCCTGAAACTCGGCCTGATTACAAACGGGCTTACGGTTCGCCAATGTCAGACGTACATTCGCGTAAGTACAATCCCGAGGGCGGGGATAATTCCCGCGTCAAGTTTTAATATCGAGTTTCGGTATCGAATGCTCCTCAGAAGCGGTCGGATATAAAGGAGGAGAAACGATGTTCTTACCGGTAGGAAGACTCGGCTTCGAGGCTCGGAATCATCCGCGCAGACAACGACGATATCTTGTTTCTTTAATAAACGGAAACGGAACGTAATCGTATTATTTGTTTCTACCTTTAAGAATATTATCCTTGTCCTAATACCCGGCTCGAAGTGGAGAGAGACGAGGCGACTAAACGCCGAGAAAGCAAGGATCGCGAGGGAGAAAGGGAGAAAGGTAGATCGAGAAAGATGGACAAAGATCTACCACGGCGGATGAATGAGTGCAGGGAGGGGAAAGAATGGAAGGAATATTTAAGAAGGTATTAAACTTCCCTTCTCCGTTTCTACCTCCGCCGTATGGACGAGAAAGTATTAACGCTGTATTTTATTCGCGGCGACCCGATGAGTTTTCAAATGCGGAAAATACCTTATCTGGATTGCATTTCCAAGTCATCAGCGGGACTTATAATCGACCGTCGCGTCATCTGACGACTCCAAGTATTATATTTGACAACATTGTTGACGGTGCATTTCCATATTCGCATATCTTATATCGAGCATCACCGCGGTGCGATTATTGCCATTACATTCGTACTATTTAAATCAAACGGCGCAGTCATATTAATTCTCGATTCGCATCTTCTCAGTTCAATTTCAAAGTTAGACGTGCACCAGGTATAGTTCGTAGGAAGTCAACTCGGGAGATCCGGAGTGGAAAGTTCGCACGCGCATGCGGTCGCGTAAAACGTGTAGTCGGGACTAATCCCGCGGTCGCTCCCGCTGCGATATTCTTATTGAGAATAGTAGCTGCAGAGCAAAACGTCCCGAGATCGCTGAATGGGATACCGCGGTGCGCCAGAGTCAGGTGTCGGGCCCGAAGAGAAACGCATTAACAGGTGTTGCGCTCGGGGTAATAGCCGATATATCATCGCCGGGGCCCACCTAAACGAACTCGCGTAGCCATAGAAGGGGAAAAGGCATATGCCAACGAACGATATTTTAAGAAACCACCGAGATCGACCGCGTGAGAGACATCGAGATTTGATTGGGTGCACGACCAGCTGGTTGATAGGCTTCAGCTATCTTTTCGAATGGCGTATGAACGATCAAACGACGAAACGATAAGCGAATCAGCGAGATTACATGACGGGTGTACTAATCGGGTGTACGTCTAATGAAATAATAACGTCTTGACGATAAGAAACGATTGAAATCACCGTGAATATCTTTAAGACCTTAATGGCAAAGAGTCGCACGCGTGATAGTGATAGATAACAAAGAAGAGCAAGACTCGGATAATTAAACGACGGTCCAGCGAATTATGAACTGATCAAGCGCGTGCGGGACGCGCTACTACACAGTAATTTAAATGTGAATATGAAATCGCACTCGTACATAATTACGCCTGCCGCGAACTGCAGGCGATTAATGAATCGCGAGCGCACTTTTGCTACTTTGTGGACGACAATTCGGCTTGTAGGAATTGAAATAAACCCCGCCGCCGCGGATCATCTGTTATCCTTAATTATTGCAAGCATTACCTGGAAGGCCCATAAAATGCATCGCGCCGTATATAATCGCCGCTACCGCAGCCGAACCGATCTGTAACACTGCGGCTACGGGCGATGTTTCATCCGGATCATGAGCAAGTAACTTCTACATTACGTAGACGCTTACCGAGCGACCTTACCGGTCGGTGGCGGTGGCTAAAGACTCGGGGATCAGGTTCAGTTAACGATTACAAATTGGGTGCCCGATCGGTACCTATTCCCGGATTAATACAGCAATAAATAATCGAAAGCTGATTACCAGAAGCAGCGCCGCTTTATATTCAACGTTGTCAACGTGAAACGCAAAGAACCAATGGCTGCGCTTGGGAAGTGCAGAAAAATCGCGAAAGAAGACTGGTACAAACGAAAGAAAAGCAAACAAAAAAAGAAGGTTAGGCAAAAGCGGCGAGAAGGAATCACTATACGACATTTCTATATGTCCGACGTGTCGACAAACACGGGTAGAAAGTTCGTTAAAGAAACTTTAATTTCAATCAGAGATTTTAACAATTAATACAAACTTTGCAATTTTGTAACTTTCAGTGAAGAAAAACAGTAGTATAATAACGATATTAAAAAAATCCTGGATTTAAAGTCTGAATTAAACGTTTGTGCCGCACTTGATGTAATTAAAACAGTTAACATTTTAAACAGTCTGATTAACAAAGAATACAAAATCCACTGACCTTAGTAAAGGAAAATAATAAGATGGGGGCGAGGTGATGCCAAAGAGTCGGAAAAAAGACGTGAAGAGCAGGATGGGGAGTAAGATGCAATCGTAGGATCGGTGCGACAATTTCTTAACGTCCAGTATATCCGTGCACCCGCGACACATCGAGCTGGTTTTAAGTTATACCAGGAGGAACGTAAAACCCGTAAACGTGCCCGCGGCCAACATATTACGCGCATTAATTCGCCGTGCTTGACGTGGAAGGCGATTCGTAATACGCGAGCGGGAGCGGAGGGGCCGAGGGACACGTCAACCGGAGGCGGGGATCGAGCCGGGGGTGCGAGAGGTGGAAAGAGGTGACAGAAACGAGGAAGAAGGCACCCGAGTACGATCCTAGTTTATAACGAGATTGGTAGGGCTACGTCCGATACGTATATTCGCGGCGTTGGATTTCTCGGTAATTATAAACTTAGATTCCAGTAAATATTCCCGTCAACCCTGGGCGACGGCAATTTACGAGATTAACCGAGTAGCATGCGAGGACGGGAAAGAGAGAAGGTGCAACAGACCGAGATACAAAGAAAGAGAGACCAAGAGGGATGAGGGGGAGGGGAGGGCAGAGCAGTCTTCGCAAAGACATTTAAGGGAGACTTCTCGAGGCCAAGCATTCATCATACAGCTAAATACCAATTTGAAATACTTAGAAGAAATATGTTAAAGATTAATAATTTTTAATAAGTGTTTAGTATCACGGAATTTATTCGAAGGAGCAAAAGCAAAAAGTCAGCAAACGTTGCTTAAAGACGTTATTGGAGAATAAGATTTAAACTTTACATCGTTACGATATAATAGTCTTATAAACTATTATATAATGTAAAATTAAGGAATATGAAAAATATTCTTTACGGCTATATGGCAAATAAAATTAATTATATCTATCCTACTTTTATTGCTACAAAAATTATATACAGATATATCAGGAGTCATTTATTTCTCTCTACTTGTTTGCTTTAACCCACTTTGTCAAACTATTTAAGGAAAGGCGAATGGATTAACACGCGGTCAAATAATTTTTGCGATAAATCGATCTAGTCGCGATTATTATTCGAATTGACCGAACAGAAAATAAATGATAGTGCATGTATAATGATTCAAAAGTAGAGAGAGAGAGAGAGGGGGGGTGGAGGGGAGAGAAGGAGAGATATTGTATGCCACAAACTCGTAGATCAGCATTCCTGGCTCTCGATGTTCACGGTTTCACACGTGCACATTGACTGAGATCTTCAACTTGATAGCGGTACGTACGATATTCTGCATTATTGCGTTTTATCCATGCACCGATATTACCTCGTGTCATGTAATATAACGTAGCACTTTTTTAATATTTTATGCACTGTGAATAGTAGGAGAACCAGGGAAGAGAGCTGTCAGCTGTTCTCTTTTTCATATTAAGTGTATGATACACTTTATAATTTGTAATTTGCCCCTGCTGCGTCGTAAAATAATTCCTTTGTACGTGTCTGATAGTCACGGACCGAATATGAACTTATTTTTAATTTTGCGAATGAAGTCAATGGGCTTTGAAGTTTACTATCGGATGCGTTATCTGAAGTATTATAGGAATAGATTTAAGCGCCCATCGCGAACGTCGACTGTTGCTCGACATTAATTTTCAGTGTCAGGCAGTAACGGTGCCATTTCAAAAACGACATAAATCAGTTTCCTTGATATAACATCAGATTCTCGCTAGTATAAAATTAGTATTAAATGTCTATCTGCAACGTCTTATGGCCGCGTTTCATTTTCCACGTTCTATTTTAAACTTTTACCCCCGATACATGCAATGGAATGCACGCTGAATGAATTCTTTAAATGTTACGACTATTATACTATCTATTAATGAAAATATCGCTAGCTGTTCAAGCTCAAAGTTTCTATTCAAATGTTCTCGAGTACATTTCGTTCTTTTCATACATTTCGAATCCTCTCTTAAGGAGAAAATATCAGTTAATCGTATTTTAAAAAGGTATACATAAATATTCTACATTATTTAACTTAATTTATATTACAATAGGTAAACGCACACATCAATCTATTCAATATATAAACGTATCTCTATTTTTCTCAGAACACATTTCCCGTAACTTAATCGGCATCGATACTTTCACACAGCGAAAATATATGTGCGTTAGAAATGTACCATTATACCCATATTTGCTCGACGGAGCAAACAAAGAGTGTAGGTCGTCTAATTCGAACAAAGACGGTAAATGCCCCGTGACAATCGGTCGAACCAACGTCACGGTGCTGCCTCAACGGATGTTAGTGGAGCATGGGCGATTGTAATACCATGGAATTAATCTATGCCCGCGATGGTAATAATAAGGAAATGTTTCAATCCCGATGATGTATGGTGCACCGTTGCCGGTACGTTCGCAGTAGGAAAAGGGTCTTCGTTGCTCCACGCGGTGACGGTTGTCGTTGAAGAACGATCAATCTCGTCAACGAGTCAAGCATTGGGATCGGGGATCCTTCTGTGATGAGACAGATCCAACGAGGACCGCCGTAATCGTTTGCTACAATGTAGTCCCGACGTAAGATTAAATGTCCCACATTTTTGTAGCGTCTAATAATAACAATAGCATTTAGGGCGTTAATAAAACGTTTTATAAAAAAGGTTGTATCGAAGAGAATCTTCTCACAGAATGTCGGTTAATTTCGACATATTATTGGCGCAAAACAGCGAATCTGTATATCATATGTGGGTGAAATGTGGTGCCACATTCCCCCCCAAAAAAGTGTGTTAAATGCTGATGGTTGATCTCTGAGATTTACGTTGCCCAATATAAATTTTTCGCCGTATTGGCCGAGCGTTTCTTAGATCGTTCGCGGGTGTCTCGTAGCCACAGATCTCGATCTCCGCGAGCGAAACGCGGCGTGTCGGATCGCAAACAAACGCGACCACGGGACTCCGCAAACTAATCCTAATCTCGCGCTACCGACAAATCGCTCGCCATAAATCCAAGGCCAAGAAACCGAGCGCCAAGACGCTGCTACGTAATCGAAGATAAACCACCGCGCTCCCTATCCACCACCGCCGCCCCACGAGCGAAAAGCAACTATCGTACGGTTATCAAAGTCGAAGCAGGACGCCGGAACTGCGGGGGGTATACTGTAAACAGGGAAAGGGTAACGGCGAGGGATGATGTGTCCTGGTAACTTATCCAAATAAATCAGAAATGCCGTGTTGCACGTGAGCCACGACAGACGTTCGCGCGTTTACAACGATAAAAGATTTTAAACGGCGGTTAGGCATTTGAATTACGAGGCTTTGTACAAGGCGCGGAAGTGGAGCTGCGTTTCCTAGCGGCGCCATTCCTACGACTATAATGGCAGACCGAAGGCGATAACTCTTGCGAAATATGACCAGATTAAGCGTAATTATATGACATTTTGCTAATAATTCCGCGCATTTGGATAGAATATACCTTCCGATAAAACACGAGTTATGCACAATATTTTACACGTGCAATACAATTTCTTTGCGGGCCGCTTCAATAAATCCCACCGAGAATGTTTCTGCCAGCCGCCTGAGGCACTCGCGGATGTTAAGTACGCGTAAGTAATAATGTTAGACACTAATACATTTAATAATCAGCAGTGGCTCACGTATCGATCTGCGCGCGGGCATACAGATCATCCTTCGCACAGGACTTTGGTAGTTTGCACCCTTCTACCGCGCAATATTAATATCTCTAATCATTCACCGGCCCCTTCGCACCCTTATCAAGGGATGCCATAGGCGTCGCTTGATACGTGTTATTCAGATTTATCCCGTTTGCCTCTGGGACCATATTTATCCGTAGAACAAACCAAGTACACGGTCCGATAAAGCGTTCGTTTCGCGGAAAGGATTAATGCTAAGCCGCAAATGAAGGGTTCGGCCGTTTTTTGTCTTATTGTTAGCCTCCCTATGGTATACGACAGACTATACCGCACGCTCTGTTATAACGTGATCTCTAAAACAAGAAGCGTACATATATTCTGGGAACGAGGCCTGAAGTACCGATAGAACGGATCAATTTCAGTAAGTCAGCCATTTTATTAAAATGACTCCTGGATATGTTTTAATGATACCTTCCTTCAACATTCCTTCGTGAGTCGGCACGAAGGGTAGGTGCAACGATTTCAAAAGAAGTGCGCGTTCTCTCCATATACCATATATATATATTTTTTTTTCGAGGCGCAAGTTCGTTTCGCGGCGTCCTACTTTTTTCCCGCGGAAAAATATGGAGGGACGAGATTAATCCCAAAGTGCAGATACTGTGCATATTACAGGATGTTTCCACGCACGTATGGATCTGCACGGCTGACTAAAGGGCGTTGGTCAACATGATATCACGTTGAGCCATGAACGCGTAACGCCGACTCTTTAATTTTTAACGGACTCAGCATTTTCTCTCCCGCTTACGTAGCCCGCGAAGGGGTGGGATCATCCCCCGTGAAGGCGCGACTGGATATCAAAGTCGCTATTTATAAAGAGCCGGCGAGGGTGAGCGCGCGCGCCACACGTATATCCTCGATAATACGCATTTCCATGCACGCATACACACCCAGACGCACGTATGCATGTATATATACATATATATATATATATATATATATATACGTAAACGTACACGAATATACGCGTACACATAAACGGGCGCGGAGGAGGCGCGCGAAAGAGGACATGCGGAGGGACCGGTCGGCCGTATTTGCATATAGAGAGCGTTAGCTAAGGGAAATAGAAGCCGAATACGTGACAGCCTTGCTCTGGGAGGCGATTCTTCGCCGAGAGACGGACACTTCCTATCAGCGAGTTCATTAATAACCAGACGAAGCTGGCCAAAGGTGAGGAGGGTAGCTAAATGGCCGAACGTTTCTCCATAATCTCTCTCGCCCCCTCTCTTTCTTCCTTTCTCCCCCTCCTCCCCCTCTCTCTCCCTCTTTCTCTCGTACTGCCGCTATCCCTCTACGGCCCTTTTAATGTACCATAAATGATCCTTCGTCTTCAGTGTAGACCTTATCTAGCCAACACACGAGGAAAACTCGCGAGCCATTAATGCGGCGCGATAACAGCTGAAAAGAAAGCGCGCTGATAAATCGCGAAGGAATACGCACGCTCTTCCATAAATTAACGGCTACAGGACAACGCCCGGTCTCTGTGTCCTTTTTTGCTCGCGACCCTTCGGGTCGTTGATGACGGGCGTGCGTTGCACGAATAAGCAATACTAAATTCAGCCGCAAAGAGGGAACGAATGTGATTATCGATGTTCGTGTAGAAACAACGAAACGGTGGGAAGGCGGTCGAATTGTTTGGCGGAAGTTGCAGGTACATATGAGTGATATCGAGGCAATGGCAGCAGCTGGGTGGCGCAGGGCGCACCTGTCGACCTGTACAAACAGAAACAACAGGCAACAGATAACCGTTCTTTCTCCTTTTCTCTCTGTTCTCACCGACCCCAATATGTTGCCCGCTACTCGATGCGCATTAGCTATGTATTGTTTACACGTGCACGCCTCGATCTCGCCTTTCCATCGAGTCGTGTAATATTTATTATCAAAAGAAACCCGTTGGCAAATGAACTGAGAAGAAAGGGAGCAATTTGTTAGTCTAATAGAGAGAATATCGAAAAGAAAAAAAAGACTAAAATCTACGAGATAGAAATTATAAAGGGATGAGAAACTATAGATGTGAACCAGAAAAGACTCCCATGTCGCCAGTTGCTCCAATACGCAAAGATTCCACGGTAAAAGTAGCGCGTGATGAATCGCGAAAGGGGCATCTAGGACCAACCAATCAGACGTGGACCGTCTTCGCTCTCGAGGGTGCCTCTCTTTGAGACGTACAAACGGGTGGTTCTGTTAGAGTCGCCATAAGTCACAATTAGGTCACGGGTGGGCAGAGGGTGCGCCGGTGTCTCTCTCTCTCTCTAGAGGTATAGGTGTACGCGGCTCGCGCGCCACGAAAATCAGGCATCCCGAATGAAACTGAAAACGTTTCGTGGCGAAGGGAACGGCGGTGGACGCCAAACGAGAGAATCCGGTTGGTCTATACTGATTTAACGCCGGTCTAATTCGAGCGTCCGCGACGTCCTACGACTATACCCGTCTATAACGCATAAATAATTACCACTTAGCTCCTTTGTCGTTACGTTGCCACGTTCGCCCCGTCGCCCGCCTTTGGCCCGGGTTGTCCCCTTTGTCCGCGCAAATCGTTTACGACCGTAAGATTTATCGTCGTGGAATACGGCGTCTGTCGCACGGTCACCGTGCCGGAATCATCATTAAAGATCGATAATTCACGCGTATTATGATGCGCCTGGGCCGACTGATAAACAACGGCTTTACTGCGCAACGACTCGGTGAAGCGTTTTAGTGTCGCGCGCTAAAATAGTTGGGCCGATCTTAGCACCGAATGAGCACGTTTCCAATAAACGCAATACAACTTTACGCCGTCTCTTGGCTGCGCGCGGAATGTCGATGCGCGTTGTCTCGCTACTTGTTGAAGATATGTAGGTATCGTTCGATGCCGTTTTAGACACCGTCAAGCGATACGGTGCACGCTACTAATAAACTCAAGGAGACGGTATCGTGCGGAATGTGGAATGAATAGAAATACGCATCTGAATCTTCAGCATTCCGACTAAATTTTAATACATATTATTTTTAAATGCAAACATTCGTGGAGCTATAACTAATTTGTTATAATTGATTAGAGCCGTAATTAATTACAATTACGACTACTTTTTTTATTCAGCTCGACAAGTGTCCACGTTACCAGTGGTAGAATTCATGTTTTTTCAAACTGACAATGAGATATGAACCTGAGATACTAAAAGGATGAGATTTTATTAGTTCAATGATAAAATATTATTAACATTTATGAACTTACTCTTCTACTCGACGCAATTTCATTAATCGAAATGCTGCATTAAATTCAGACGGCGTATTCGTCGGAATATCCTGAGATATCGTTAAATACCGCAAGACCGTTCCGTGATCGTTCGCGCAGACCGAACAAACGCAGGTGGCGTACGCATAGCGCAGTGAATAAAAGCGGCGATCAAGAGGGAGAAAAATTCCAGCGATCTCACGCACCGCGCCGGGAATAATCGCGCCGGCGAAAAATCGAAGTGGACCTTAAGATAGAGCGCCATTCCGTTATCTTTACGGCCGGGCGATCTCAGTCTGGCGTATGACCACGATCGCGGGATCGTGTATTTTGCGCGTGCACACGTAAGTTTAGAACGCGAGGGAACGACCTTAGGCACCGTCTCCAGAAGAGCCACAGTCACCGTCCTCGCGGGCCTCTTCCCCCCCCGTAAAGTTTTACGACGTCGAGTTATAATTATTTTATTATCGTCGATCGTAAACGATCAAACAGTGAAGGTAATAATATGCAGTAAATACCTTTAATGGACAGTCCAAGTGCCCGGGTGAACGTGTTAAGACGCGGCCGCCGTTAAACAGCGGGGCGCCTCCTCGCAGTTCCCGGATCGATCGATAGATTTATCTGGTTTCGTCTTAATTTATTTCGCGTCGAGGCATAAAAGCGCGTATACTCGCTTCGCCGTGAATGCCGTGTCCCTGAGCTGACGCGGACCTCAGAGTCGCATCGGCTCTCCGAGCTATCAAACTTCATTTCTTTCTCGTTTTCCTTTGCATCCCCAGCCGTACAAATCCCCGAGCTGGTATTCTTACGACGCGATCATTAGTTTTATGCGACTTGAATCCAGGCGTGTAAGTCAATCCGAAAATATATCCGCGCACCGCTCTAAAGTAGCTGCAAGAAGAGACAACCTTTTCAAGTGCCCAAGCAATTATGTCCTTTCAACGAGACACTTCACAAGACCTCGAATCGACGGCTACTTGTTGATGCAATCATTATCGAGGATGGTTAAATATCAATTTGACGTGCTATGCGTAATTAACCCTCGAGACCGGCACATCGAAGATTGAATTCGTAATCAGTATGCCCTATGGACCAAATTATCGCGCGCTTCACGTATACGATATGCGACTTCAATATCGGAATTGCATCTTCACCCCAGCGGGATAATTGCCTCCATTTCACATATAATCCGCACAATTCAGCGAAAGAGATTCCATTACAAAAGCGGATTCGCAATCTACCGAAGAAATTACCAATCATTAAAAGAACTTCTACAATTCGACCATAGAAATGTATAGTCATAAAATCTAATTACCGTCCTCTGCGTCCGCGATAGAGTCGTTGGCGCAATTAATTTTTGTTTGGCATAAATAGCAACGGGGTTGTATACGGCGTTGTATACATGTAATACAGCGCACAGCGAATTTATTCTGAGAAGAATATAAATACAATGGCAAATAATTGCAAATATTACATCGCGGTCATTAGAGGGGTATTACCCGATAATATCCCATTCTCTGACCTATTTTTCCTTATTTGTTTATTACACGCGGATTACGTTGTCCCGGCGAAGAATAAGGCGTACCACTTCGAGAACCCCCGCCGTAGTATTCACAATCACGGATTTGATTTGGCGTCGGTAATATAATGTCTCTAACGAGAGTGTGGTGTAAGGACAAGGGGTGGAACGGGAAGGAAAGAGGGCGAAGGAGCGGAAAGGAGGATAGCACGTAATGCCATAATGCCAAACCAACACAGTCTCGCTCGTCAGTATCTTTGATTAGAGACTCTATCCCCCTGATTTGCTTCTAATAAACCCATAAAACCGCCGGGAGATCAGACTCCGCGCGGCACAACGGCCGCGATGATTCAAAGATTCATCGAAGGTGGACGGGGGAGGAGGAGGAGGTCACCACACTTATCGATACGTTCAAACGAGATAGCTTATGGAGACGAAGAATAAGACGCTCGCAAATTGGTTACGCGAGATTTCCATTCAGCTGTGAACAGAATACCGTGAATAAAATGTATATATATATTAATCTTTTTGCGCGCAGACTCACAACTCATTATCCTTTTCACTATACCGTGTGCAATGTGAATGACACGCGGTCCACGGATATGATTTCACGGAAACTCGTGGAAATGTATCTTCTTGTGAAACAGCAATCCATTGTTTAATACTCGTGCCATCGTTTACGGAAAGGGCAGACCGCTCGATTGAAACTTTAGTTGCGAGCACTCGCGGCGTGGGTGCGTCTTGATGCATTCCTCAGTGAGACGGGTCCATGGATCCATCGGGAATATACGCTGCGGAAGTTCATTCGACATGCCTGACAAACACGTCGGCGCGCCAGGTCGGTATTGCAAGTTTTCTGGGCAGGAGTTGCGAAGGCAGCGCGGAATCGCCAAATCGGCTAATATACCAAAGTTTTCGCATCATCCGCCTAGCTATCTTCCATCTCTTCGGCTCTTTCCACGCTTATTAACTCCCGCCGGTGATTTCTGCAGCCAGCGGGAGGCATTCCTGGTGTATATAACGCTGCCTTCGAGCCGTCAACCCACTCTGCTTGGTTTACATCCTCCAAAGGCGCGTTCCAGGGATTTGGAACCGGCGGAACAAGTCGAATAAATATTCATATCCAATATCTGCCGCAACTTCGAAAAAACGGATTCCATATAAAAGCTGTCCTGCATCAGATAACGGCGCGGGGCATTAAAAATATCTCGTCGATACGAATATTACCGCGCGCAGACCGACGACTTGCCCGGTTGTTTGTTCCGTCGCGGAGAGCACAGATAGAGCGCGAAGGAAACACTTTTCGTCGAGACGATAATTAAGTGCAATTAAAGGTCATCACGCGGTAGCACCGCGACAGACGATATCAGTCAATCAGCCGCTTCCGTTTCCTCCCGAACGAAACTTTCAGCCAACTCCTGCATTTCCTCGCCTTTAAGCTCGCGAATCCCACACGGCTTTAAGCGGATAAGGGAGCGCGAGGCGCAGGGGGAGGGGAGCGCGGAGGAATCTTAGTTCGGAGAGCCGAGACTTTTCTTTTCCAGCTCTTGTGTTCCGCAACACGAATACCGAGGAGTTAACGAACGCCACGGTACTCTCACTCTCGTTGATATAGTCTTGGCCCACGCGTCGTCATAATTACAACGTGCACGCACTGCGTGTCCCGTACTGCGTGATCGGCGTGCCAAATACGCTTTTATGCCCTCCCCTCCCCTCCTCCCCGCTTTTAAGAATCACATTCGGACCCGAGTCTGATCACGTTCCGATATATATATATATTTGTATAATTAATAGATTTGTATAGGAATAGAAAATCGTATGTGCACAATAATCGTGAGATTTGCTATAAAATTTTTGACCGACGACACGTACGAGTATATCGGTACGTGCGCCGCGGATTGATGACAGAGCCGAGATGGAATTCTCGATATCGCACTTGTTACAGCTTGCGGTGCACAGATCGGTACAACAACTTATCGGAACGACGTTATGATGTCATGATGACATCATCCGCCGACAGATCTGCTGCCGCTGCATCGAGCAGAACCGGCCGACGCTCCAGACAGGATATTGTCGCGGCGCTCATTCACTAATTGATCCATCGTGGTGTTTTATTTAACACTAACGGCGCGCGGTTCTCAATCCGCAATCTAAAGTGTCGTTGACTTTACGCCGCAATTTCGCGGCAGGGTATATTAAAGCCGAGGAATTTTGGCGCTTTGTGCGTTCGAATTAGAAAACGAATATGCAATATTCAACATAATTGAAATATCTTACTTTTACACGAATAGAAATAGATTTAATTCAGCACACTTTGCGTTACAAATCTTTTAGACATTTTACTAAATGTATTTTACTAAATGCATTTGGAAGACGCATTCGCGAACTATTATATAAAAATAATGTGTTTTGCAATTAAGAGAGATTTATATACTTTAGGATTTCATAAATACTCTTTATTTTACACCAACTAATTTTAAACTGTTAGCGAAGCCTCGTTTAAGACGCCGCTCTCTTCAGCAGTGCACTGACTTCAGCGGTAAATTGATAGAATTCCCGGTAATATTTTTCGAGAGATACGCGTAGGAAGATGAGAACCGTTTCTTGGAGCAATGGTATTAATTCATAGAGTTCATAATCTATTAGTTATGTTAGCGGGCGAGCCGTTAACGAGTATAATGGCAGCACACGCTATCTACGTGTCATTTAACTCCGACACCCTCACACCATCGATGATCTCATGTCGCAGCCGACTTGACTTGACTTAATTGTTTGTTATCATTACTGAACGCGTGCTATTGAAATTAATGTTAATCCGTCTCGGTTAACATGTGCGCTCTCATAAAACCTGTTTCCGGTGCATGAAGCGAGCACGCTTGATAGAATTAAGCTACTTGTGCGCTTCCTAAGTGACTGTCCGCAATGAACAGGCAGTTTTTTTTTTACAAAGAGGGATGATTCCTAGAATACTTAATTTCTTTACGAGTTATCATTTCCGGTACTAGCAATGCCATTTTCGATCAGCGTTTTTACGAATCGGCATTCAATGGTCAGATAAGCGTTGCACGCATTCCGTTTATGACACCGTACGATTAAATAGCTGATATACAGTGATAATAGTTGTGCAGAATGTGAAATAGCTCTATTAAATCATGAAATCTTATCTGTATTAGTATAGAATTTATTGCCACAATCTCGCGGGACAAAATCGCGCACGGCGAAACTTGAAGGAAATAAAAATTATTAATTTCAAGAGTGACTAATATCGTTACGTAGCGAAATTAGAATTTGCCTTTGCCGTTCAATGTTTTATGCACTCCTGTATAATTTAATCGATATACCCGAATGACCGACCCCGACTCGCAACAAATTATTAAGCCGGTATCGATACGGTTACCAGGTGCACAATCCAGCGCGCGAACATGCAGCCAGATAAGATCGGACAAAGTATTAGGAATTATCAGCAATAAAAGCAGCAAGCGCTGCTCATTATCCTACACACGATCGTAAAAGGCTTCCTTTTTTCTGCATCCTTACCGGAAAATTCAAAGCCCGTGAACATGAAGTTATTTATCGTGGGGCATACACTCTCCGAGATGGAATGAAGAGTCAATTAAGAATTCTTCATTAAATTCCCGTAGCTATCTGTAATTACTGGATCATTAATGGGAGCAACCGAGTATGGTATCTGGAGAAACGAAAGGTTGTAGATTATTACCAGAGATGTGCATCGTGATGTAAGTTATGAATTAATATCACGATATTATCCCTGAAAAACCTTCGCCGACTAAAGAGTCGTAAAACACGTACTGCGCGATACTTGATTGGTATCAATAATAATTAGCGCTCTTTTCTCTTTGCAGCGCGGCACTGTTCGAAATGTTTCGCGTGGTAAATCGCGAAAAAAAATACGGAGTTATTTCACCAACGCGCGGTTATTCCGCTCGCGGCGACCTTTATCAGTCCTCGCGGCATTGTATCGAAAGATAATGGATTGCCTCCGCGGTCTTTTCCAAGTCCGTTAAACGGCTCATCATGAATTTCACAGGCCGTTCGGGCAATCTGTAATAATATCGATCAGCGGGGTAGACATATGCGGACTATCAGCCATATCTGGACCGTGCCCGATTCGTAATAAACTGCGATCAGCAACTATCCACGGCCGTTGCGAATATAGGTATGTGAGTGCCGCGAGAGCCGGTTTCCAGCCGATAGATAAAAGTCCACTATCGTGTCACATTATCTCTCGTCGCGATTATGTCACCGTGAAATCTATTATTGTGAGAATGATCTTGCAATGCGAAGTCCGACAAATTGGAAGCCGATAAAGGTGATTAATTTCATCACCGGGGATAATATCTCTATTGCTCGACAGATTGCGACCATTGAATGTTACACGAACGTGTGATTCAACGCTAATCAGAAAGCTTTGTAAAATATATTTTAATATTTTAATATTAAAATATATTTTCAAAGACATCTAAAAATGCTGTTTATTTATGGAATTGCGTATTTGAATAGATAATCGTCACATGAGGCATTTACGTTCGTACAACGTGAAAGCCAATTTTGGCATCGCAGCTCGGAAATAAATTATCGCGGTGCAAAAACTCGGTATAAAGGTAGCTGTTATTTTCAAAGCGACAGATTGTACCGTGCTTGGGAGCAGTTTGCACAGTGAGACGGCAATTTGGTTATTTAAAAAAAAGGAATCGATAAGGAACGTGATTATTTTAAAGGATTCGCCGAAAGAAACTTTAGCCAATTAGGAGTACGCGAGCGAAAACGAGCTGTGGTAAATAAAAAATTTCCTCCGCAAGAAAAATCACACTACTCTCGTAATAGTGACTTCTATTTTCGCGGAAAATTATTTCAAGAAGAGGCGTATTTCGAGAGAGTCCCTTGCTAAGCAGAAATTACATAAATCTGGACGATTGCGCGCCGCGCACGATCGAATAATGATGCTAGTTTCGTGGGTTGGTGAGTTATTGCCTACAGGTCAACGACCACATTATACCCTGTCTCACTAGCTATATTGAATTAGAATCGTTTATCGTCAATCAATGAGAGGAAGTCGAATGACCAAACAGAGCTTTGGATTAGCCATAATTTTTTTCAATTCAGCCAATATTCATTAACGGGTGGGCTTCGAATTTTATTACAAGATTGTCCCCCTCATCTGACGGCAACTAAAATTAAAGCAGAGATTTGTCACGGACCGATTTAAGAATAAATGAACAATACGCGAAAAATGTGCAACGTACTTGCAACACGCATTCTACTACGTTGACAAAAGTTCCTCGTTTCGTCGGTATGCTATTCGGCACATAAACCCGATCTTAACGAATATTCTCGCGGTTAAGGCAGTCATCATAGATTACACGGCACGGGGAGCACTTTGCTTCCATTCTTGCGTTTTGATTTCTCTCCTTTTCCGTCAGCGACCACGCCGGCAATACTTTCGAGTACGCCGCCGGTTGTAACGCGGGACTTAAAGTGTATAGACAAAGGTTATAGATTGATTCTATGAATTTGTTTTAATACCCGGGTATTAGGGATCATTAAATCTGGCATGACCGAACCGGTCGCTCTCTTATGACCATGAGGATCATAAGTCTGTGGTTACGGTCGATCGCCATTCAACGATAACACCGCTAGGTCAGGCTCGAGATCGGTCTGGTCTAATTCAAAGACAATTCTCGCTCTTTCTTAAACTCGAACTTGGTAGAATTCAATGCAAAATGCGAAGCTCGGCTAACAATTGAAGCGTTGAAGTAAAGAAATACATTAATAAATTTTTACTAAAAGATAATAAGTCCATCACAAAAAGCGCAACGAATCAAGCTCTTCTTCTTTGTGATATTGGGACCGTAAGAAAATTTCATAGTAGCATACTTTTGAAGTGTGTAATATTATAGTCGCGCTAAGTGGCTCAATGCTACACGTGAAATTGTTCTATTAATAAGTTCCTCGTGATGCGCGCGACGACGAGAATCTGTGCAAAATGATGGCCACCTCCCTCGTAAGTGAAGCACAAGAATTCGGCGGTGCCTGCAAAAGTGGCAAGTAACGACTGCCGTCAGAAACGCGACAGACCGTTGTGCGTCAGGCGCGCTCGTAACAGGCGCGCTTCGCGAAGCGCTTGTTACGATCCGGTCTTGTCCTGGTACACGTTGCGTTTAGTCAGGACCACCCCGTGGCCCGCGAACGCCTCTGCCCACGCACGCGAGGGCCGTCCCGACGCCGTGGATATTTATACAGCTATTGTCCCCGAATCCAGCGTCGATAACTCAGCCTAATTACACTGAGAGCAGGACATATTATACCCACTGAGAGAAAGATGATAAGCCACGACGTAAAGATTTGTCGTATTAGCGATGTGGCACAGCGATGTAGCACAGCGATCGCGAAGAGCAAATTTAGGAAAGTAACCTTTGACATTCTACGAACACACTGGCAATAATTGCCAATTAGCACATTGCTCTGTTTCTATAGCGCACGATTATTTGTTACTTTCGCATACTTTATCTTCTTTATTTTTACTTAAATCCGGATTTAAAACAAGTAATCGTGCAACAGTGTTCTCAGTGGAGCATTTTCGTGGTATCCAAGTATTTGGTTTATATTATTTGGTACATTTTTTAAGTATCGGAACAACATAATCTATTCCGCGAACAAGACGCAGGTCCGAAAGATTAAAAGATACTCGATAAATCTAATGAAATGTCCAGCATATTTTTATACACGAGGTAGGACGTTCTAATAATGTCTCATCACGCACGTGCGACATGATACCTTTATACGTGTCACGCTGTTAGGTTGGCGAACGAATGAATGAAACGCAGTAACAGGGGAGAAGAGGCGAGGGAAGGGGAAACGGAGAATGGCTGAGGCTGTAAATAACGGCTTCTATAAAATAAATGTAACGGGTCGTTCGATAGCAAAAGGCTAATGAGAATAGGTGCGTGCGAATGCCGAGAGACAACGCCCCAATTAACATAACGCATCATGCGGAGACTTTTATTTATTTATATTCGTCTCTAGAGAAAGCGCGTGCGAGAGGGAGGGAAAGGAAGGGAGAGGGGGAGGGAGGGGGAGGGAAGAGAGAGAGAGAGAGAGAGAGAGAGAGAGGCGGGGAGGAGGCAAGCTGAGTTTTATTTATGGCCTATCAGGTTAATTAATAACGCACGACTCTGTCGTCTATGCCTCTCGTCCTCTATCATCGTGAGCCTCTCTTTCTCGCTCCGGCCGGGACCTGGCGTGTATGGCGAATGGCGTGGAAAAATTAATTCGGTCATTAACGAATCGCATTCGTAATAGCGCGACTCGTGCCCGCCGAGTCCCTCGGGAGCGGGATGAGAAAGGATGAGCGCGGTCCCGCAGGTATTCCGGGGAATATCGATTAATCAAGCGAAGGGCGAGCACTTCGCAATCAGTGTTAACAAAGTTTAACGAGCTTCCTGTTATCGCGCGCCCCGCGATAAGTGTGCTTCGTAGATATCAGCCCTTGATAAACGCAATTGCAAACGGCAATGCGAATTAGCGGCGTCGTTATTTGCAGTTTCGACGTGGCGTATTTTCGGCGGCCCGTTGTCGCTCTAACGCGGCATTATTACTAATCTGGATGGTTACTGGATGTACCGACGGCGCGGAGCTGTGGTCCTGGGAAAAACTTGGTGTTCAACACGTGCAATTAATGCAGGAGACATTTTACGACACCGAGCTTTCGTGCGCGGCGACCTTCAGAAACGTGCTAGGTCAGGTTATTAAGAGGGCACGAGGACTCTTGTTTTATAGAGGCTTGAGACGTTTAAAGAAGATGGTATCCTTCGGCGGTGGAAGGTCAGCCGAATTCAAACGACCGTCTCAGAGGATCTTTCTTTCCCGGGAAGCGGACCGATCGTGTTACACCGGTCTTTCGGGACCTGTGCGCTAGTATATATAATTATCCCTTCCCTTAACTATAGAGACACTTCGGATCGCGTTACACTGTTGGCTCTTACAATTAGTGAAGACATCATCTTTTTACGCCGGCGACATAAATTATTTCGTCTCGGTTCCGTGAAAATTTATACGCGTGGAAGAGAAATACGGGTCAGAGTCGGATGTAGCCTAACGCGAGCGTTACAATGAGCGCAGCGGGACGTAATGTAAAAATACATTTAATTATCAAATGTATCGCGCATTATCGGTGCGCCTCCAACGACATGCCTTCAGCTCGTTGCGACCCGCTAACCGTTGTAGTCACGCGAGTGTAGCGTTCGCGGTGCCTGTCGTGAACGCAACACCGCCATAAGAGATCCCGATACATTAACATACGCGATGTGATTACCAGCAGATATCCCCGTGACCTGGCCAGCCTTATCGTACTTCCGCCGAACGGTGCAAAACCATCGGAAGGGTACATCATTGCGCAGCCGTGCTTACAGCGTTGCGCATGCACACACACACGTTGTATATAGCCGGACACAATGGAGCACAGCCGTCGGGGTCTGAGCGATTCTCTCGCGATTCCCTTTCCTCCTCGCTCTCCCTTTCTCTGCCTCTCTTTCTACGGAGTCTCGGTATAATGTTTTATGGCGGCGATCAGCCGTAGAAGTATGAAGTGTCGATAGAGCGAGGCAGAAGCGAAGAGCGGCGAAGATCAAAGGGCCCATAGAGGCCGCGTGGTAGCTCGGGGGACAAGGGGAGTCCTCTCTCCTCCCTTCTACATCTCACTTTCGTCCCTCACCGCCGCCGTCTTGCCCGGTTCCTCTTCTCCTTCGCGCCGCCACGCTCTTCGTCGTCGTCACTCTTCCGCCGGCTGTCTCTCCGTCCCGTGCCGTTCGAGCAACGGCTCTCTTCCCCACAGCCCGAGCGAATGGTTTCTGCGTTTGCTGCAAAGTCTTTCTTCTTCGTTTGCTCTTGATCCTCCATCTCCTCCTCCTCAATCTCCTCTTCCTCCATGATTGGCGCTGGCTTCATGACGATTCCGTGATTTTCTTCGGCACTCGAGACCGGCGAATCGTATTTTCTGAATACCGTCGAGTCCCACGCTGAAGATATTGAAACCCACGTTACGAGAAGATGATGGAAACGGCGGGCCTTGGACATGAGGCGCAAAAAGGATTGAAAGACTATTGAAGGAGATCGGCATTTAGACGCGTCCGTTCGAACATGGGTTTAATTCAAAATTTTAAGGGTTGATTAGTTACTCCGCATTTTGCCTATGGAATAAAATTACGGGTTCGAATTCTGGCCGAGGTAATATTTTTCGCAATAAGTTTTTCTAATTTATAGCCAATTGTGGTCGAATAATATTATTTGCTTGTATTGGCAAAGTAGAAAATTATAATCCCTGTTTCAAATTATATTCAGTGAAATAATAAGTGATTTTAATCGAGCTTAGTTTTGCACAAGATGTGCGTTAGATACAAAATAGTACCACAATTTATTACGTATTCGCATTACCCTAAATATTCCTTACATCTTCTTACAGCACAAATTGACGTTGCATTAAAAATGACAAGACCAAATATTTTCGCCATTATAAAAACATTTTTAAGACATTTTTCACTAACGGATTCAAAACGTGCGTGCGGGGACGACGAACAATTAACCAAAAGTCAAATAATTCCCGCAGAAAGGCCTCAAGTAAGACTTTGCGTCGACAAGCGACGACGAGGAAATATAGCCGATGACGCAACGAGCGTTGTCTCTTGTCATTTCGTTCGAAAAGGATTTTGCCAAACCGGGTTTCCTTTGTTACGATACATTTGCACTTCACCATAACATTTAACAAATAAAATAAAGTCACGACCGGTTCTCCCTGAGCGGCCGCGTGCGCGGTGACATTTCAGCCGGTTATTATTATCGGCAGACCCGCCGGATTGCTTGGAGACCCGCTCGGGGTCTTTGATGAGTCAGCCTACCGAGCGGCGTTCTGCTAATTTTTCAATTTATTTCTTCAATTATGGCGAAGTGCGCGATACGTCGACAATTGGCCGCTATTAGTTTCGAAACGCGAGGATTCGGGGCTTCCGCCGCGCCGGCAGAAAAGAATCCGCGCGTCTCGACCGCGTTCGCCAACTGTGCGCCTCGGCGCTTCCGCTCGCGCCGATCGTCGCCGTCATCTCGGACGGGGGTCGTTAATACAGGAATAAGAAATTAAGAGGGCGGATCTGTCCTCGTTCATGATCTCATTGGGAAGCCTAAAACGCCGACTCGCGCGAAATTTATGTTCCCGTCGTTACGCGCACCTGCGACATTCGTCGATCTGATTATGTAAGCTAATAAGCGTCACCCTTTATTTTGTTTATACGCCGCAGTTATCATAATGAGAGCGTACTTACGGCGGGAAGTGGATTTTAAAGTCCATCTCCCGCGTTACGAGCGCGGACGCTAATTCTGCATGCGATGCTCGGATTATCGTTCGCTTCTTTAGGGCGATTCGATTAATTTCAACAAGATCAAGTTCATTTCAGCAATTTTGTGTAAACACCAGTACATATTTTTTACTTTCTTACCAATTTTATATCTTTACATCACGCTAGTGTACTGTTCCTACTCGCTTACCGATTTTATATTCCTACTTTATTCAGTGAAATAAAATAAGCGAGAAGGATTTCGAGTGTGGGCTTGGAGAGCTCAATTGGAAGAGCATTCGCTTGGCTCACGTAAGTAATCTAGTAGGAAAAATAGTATCGCGTGCCGTTGGCTCAAGCTCTAACTTATTTAAGTGATTTCTTGTTAGAGAGAAAAGTGCGTAGTATTTGCGACTATAATTGCATAGTAAAATAATTCTAGTCAGGAGTATCATTTTTATAGTAATTATCACTATAATATTACTAATAACAACCACATAGTCATAGTGATGCCAACCAGCATAAAAATTTTACTATTATTTATGAAGCTTTTAACCATTATTCTGGTAAAATATTAAGATGGTGAATAGTAACTAAATTAACTAGTTTTATATGTTTATATATTTATTTATATATAGTAGGTGCAAGTACAATAATAGTAAATTTAACTATACTTTCTATCATCCATTTTACTATTCGCATGGTAAACAAAAGTGAAGTGGTTCGGAATGTCTTCACTAGAGGGACGCGCGGTACAAACTCTCTCGTAAGTAAAAAACCGCTTAGGGTGTTATAAATACGGATAAGTTTACGCATTCGTATAAGATTGCTTATCTTTTCTTTGAAAGATGCTATCTTGTACTATTCTTTATGAGTGCAAAGTGATGTAACCAATGAATATAATGAAATTACTATTGCATATAGTTATTCGAAATTTTATTTGTGGTTGTTATTGCAATATTTATAGTATACCTAACCAAATTAAAAGCTCGTTTTGGTTTATGAAAACCATATCATAAGTTGCATGGACCAATATTGTGTCTATGAGAACTATAATATATTGTTAGGTCAACCATAACTTACGTAGTTGGAAGAATTATAAAAATATGGCTGGGTCCAAAAATGACTATAAATTATAGTGAGATTGTGGTAACTGCAACTATTTTTTTCTCTCAGTGTAGGCTTCCAAACCCAGCCTCAATGATACCACGCCGCTCTCCGACCTAATCCGAACAGTGGAACATGTTCGATCAGTACGCATAAGCTGCACAATTTGTGTATTGTATACAAATGCCCCCATAAATCGACAGCTCCAGATGCAAAAAGTGCAAAAGGCGTATCATGTGTAGAGCAATTAATATCATTAAAATCATGAAAAGCCTCATGTTATAAATATATATTGGAACACTTTTGCATACGCAATCTTGCGATTAATTAGACAGGAGGCTCCCTTTCGCATGGAGATATAATTATTAGTCTCTACTGAGCCCCGCGCAGCATAGGCTGAAGACGGCGTATGTTAATATTCTGCAAATTGATTTATTCCACGAGATTTAACGTTTCTAACGCCGGCTAACGAGACAACTATAATTTGTCGCGAAAAACGGACTAACGAGCCGACGCCATTCCCGCAATTAGCCGCGCGCGTAAACGCAGCTCGGCCGGACAAAGGATTACGAATACATTTGCGCGCGCGATGATGAGAAGGCGTCTCTAGTCGTGATCGCATAAATCAACGCAAAAACGGAGAGCGGCGGCCGCCGCGAGACGAGAGAGTCGGAGAGGAGTGCGCGAGAAAGGGTCAGGCCGGTCGGCCGGCCGGGCCGCGGGGCCGGCACGACGGTCAGGTACCACCAGGTATTATACCTGGCGGGTTCTGGAAAACATTGACGCGCGACAAGAGGCAACGCACCCGTCCCGCCGATGACACAGCGGCGCACGTGCGCGCGGAGTAGTCGCGTATAAATAATACAAGACGCGGACAAAGATGCCGCCCTGCCGGCCATTTGTTTAAATTAAAATTATCTGCGCGGCGCGAGGAGGCGAGAGAGGTGCCCGCGAGTACCCGGGGCACGCGTGTCGCCGCACGCCGCACACGATCGCGCACACGCGGGCCTTTTATTATGATTGTTAATGGTCGGCTGGTCGTATGTTAGGCGCGGGCCCGCAGAAAGAGAGCGCGAATGCACGGCCGAGTTTTGCGAGGGTGTTCAACGTGTGTGCGTTTGCGTGCGTGTGCGCGTACGAGACTGTCTGCGTGCGGATGTAAGAGTAGGCAATTTTTTTTCCTTCGGTCTCCTATGTGTCACTGGTCGGCTTGTCCGATACCTCGCTTACTCCCATTGAACTCGCACCTTTTCAATCAATTCACACTCGATTGATTTAAATTTAGCTTCGAGAAACGTAATCGATCAATTCGTCATCTTGCGAGTCTCGACTTGACTTCGTTGTCAGGGCTACGCGTTATGGAAAATATCGAAATCGATTATAAGATACCGGCCATCTATTCCGTCGGATGTGATTGTATTTACAGTTGCCGCCCGAGGAATTTATTATTCGAGATACGAAAAGCCGGTGGATTTATTGGAGATCCGATGACATAAAGATGAGGCCGAGCGTCAGGATTAGAAATCAGAGTGAGCCAGAGGGTCGAAATAGAATCATCAGGAATGCCGGGCACGCCGCGGTCTTAAATCTGCCGGCCGATACCGATCTCGCCTCTATCGATAGCCTTATGAGCGGCCTTAACTGGATCCTGGAAACGCAGTGATTCGTCGGTGACTTTACGAGGATCGTTACAGACGTCCTGTCGATTCCGTCCCGCGGCTAATTGACCGTTTTCTCACGTGAGGGAGAAGGGCGAGAAGGAAAGCGGGACCCCGGCGACGTTATTCGAGCTCTCGTTTGTAACGATCGCAATCGGCGATCTACTTACATCTACACAAACTAATCTTCCAATTAGCACAGCAGTAGCCACGTCTTTTTAGCTCGATAAAGCTAAAATAATAATGACCACGGTACGCGGTGTATGGTGCATCTTTCATTAAGTATCTGCCTCGACGTTATTAGCGTTAGAACGGAAAATGGTCAGACTGTTACTAATTAATGTAACGAGGAAGCGAGCCAGTGGATCCATTTGTGACTTATGAAAACTGTATTCCGTGTCTGCTGTGTGCATAGACATTGAAATCGCCATCGCCGGCTTGAAAATATCACGTTATTTATAAAGTATCGCCAGACGCTACAATAGAAAAGCATTTAAAATAGAAAAATGACCATCTTGTATTAAAGCAAGTAAGCCATATAATGATTTTGTTGGAAGAAATATAAGAATGTTAAAGAGATGCAAGCTTCATTCGCACGATGAGAAAATGTTTCTCTCGTATGAACAAAGCCCTCATCTTGAGCAAGACCGACAGATAACAAAGCGCGAGGGATAATTGCGATCATAATTCTCGTGTCACGTTAACGGGGGGGGGGGTACTTTATTGTACGAACGCCCGGCAATGTTAAAAAAATTACACTTGACACGGCCGTGACAGCGCGACCGAAAGTGTCGCGCTAAGACGATTCGTAGATGGGCTTGTGTACACACCCGGGCACATCTTCAGCGAAGGTAACGACTTGCGGATCTAGAGATAAGACTCTTTATCGCTATTAAAGAAACTCGTAAAGAGCCGCGAAGGTCCTTTCTTCGAGAAGCAAAAAGATATCAGCGGCGGACTTATATAGTTCGTCTGGGATTTTGCCATGCAACTCTGACATCGTAAGTGAGCTGGTTACTCGAATAAGGTACAAAGAAAACTGGATGGAGTAGTGAAAAAATTTATATGTATACTGTGTATAACTCAAATAAATT
Source organism: Vollenhovia emeryi (assembly GCF_000949405.1). NCBI lineage: Eukaryota > Metazoa > Arthropoda > Insecta > Hymenoptera > Formicidae > Vollenhovia > Vollenhovia emeryi. The sequence continues at coordinate 607,351 of NW_011967209.1, read as the reverse complement.
TAGAGCGTCACATGTATGTACGTAGCTCTTTTCACGGTACTTACATTATTCTCGGAAAGTCAATCGGTGAACATTCACTGTTTTCACTGATAATTATCCACTGGTTAACTTTTAGAGAGTATAATTAAATTTCAATAATTAATTCCATTTTTGAGACAATATGCGGTAGAATATATTGTAGTGGACGCAAGTAATAACCATATTCTTGATCATCTTCGATTGTGTTGGTCGCAATATAAAGTGCCTAACGATCGAATCTCTAACAGGATTAAACGAGATAATTACTTTCCGTCGAAACAGTCGAAGGATACTATGGTATCATTTGTCTACGTAAGTTTTTGAACGTATTAATTAGCAATTGTTAATTTTCTTTCGTCCACTTGATTTTCACGTAGCCCCAATAATTAAAGCCAGTCATTTACACTCGTTTTGCCTCGTGATATATTCTTTCGTCGTACCTCAAATGTAATCTGTACAGAAAATATGGACAATAGATTCTTCGGCCCTCCCTCTCATTCTACTCTAAACAGCCCATGTCTACCCATATCCTTTTTCCATTACATCTCTTTTCACGACTGCAACTATTCGCGCGCTGAAAAAGATTTGCATACGCGGCCGCGTTTGTCCCCGTGACGAATGGTTCACGGCGCGCAATAGACTCTCGCGGAACGAATTAACCGGGATTCGCGGCGATTCGATTACTCGTTTACCACGGTGATCACGGTGCTCGTAAAAACCTGCGAAACCCGTTCCTACGAAGATCTGTCCCTCTCTCGTCACTCGTGCCCTCTTTCTCCGTTAACGTGCCCGCGTACCGGGGCTCGCGCGCGATCTACCACTCCGCCCGCTTTTACCCCCAGTAGTAGAGCACTTTGCGCCGCCACGTACGAGTACGAGTCGTTTTATCGAATCCCGATCTTCTGCCGGACTCCTCTGTCCTTCACCGCCGCTTGAATGCGATCCGACTGATAGTCGAATACGATGCCAGATGTTAGGCCAGGGCAATTTGCGCAACGATCGATTTACGACAGCCCTATACACGTCTATATACGCGAGCGTATGCATGGCGCCGCCTCTCGCGCTCTTACCCGCTTTAATGGAAGTCCAATAAAGTCGTTCTCGCCTGAACGATCATGGATCGCGGCTTAACGCGGTTCAACGGCTCGGCGGCCACTGAAGGATTCATTAAAACCGAGCTGAGGCAGTACGAGGAACCTCGCATCTTTAAATAGATGGATTACGAGTCACCCTTTGGGTGAAGCTCTCTCTCTCTCTCTCTCTTATTGATGAGCTCGGAAAATAATTTCGCTGCAACAATTTTGGCCGATCTGCAGCAATGAAGGTTCTTTCCGCGCGCCGTGGGTTAATTCCAATCCGCCCGATGTCGAGCGTGATACGAAAATCAATCTGCGAAATCTTTTGTTATTTCCCACCAACAGTGTTGGCATTAGTTTCGCCTCATTTTATTAATTCAACAGTAACGTAGCCCTCGCGCGGATAGAATATATTATATTTCAGGAAACGATTTATCGATACAATCGCCCAGGTACATCGATTGACGATTGGCATGGAAGGTGACACACGATCGATCGACAGAGAATAAACGATATTACAGCGGATTCCCGTGTGTGTTTACACGGCGATACGTCGTGAAGATCTCGACGTTCGACGGTCGATCACCCGAGGAATTCGATGGCAGTACCCGATCAGCGCTGGTAGACATTTTGTGGACCGTTAGCCGCTTGTTGACGAGCAACTGTTTGGACATTATGCCCTGCTTCCATGTAATCTCACCGATCTTTCCCCGGTGTTCCTTGCGGGAGGAGGGTTCGGACCGGCCGGTCGTGTGGCGATCCATTACACCTTCACTGTCGTATCATCCTCGCAGCATCTGAGACAAAGGACCGCGGGGTGGACGGAGGGGCAGGGCGGGCGGAGAAAATCGGGGGAGGAGAAAAAGGTATCCGTGTCAACTGGCGGCTGTGCCGCGCGTAAAATTCACGTGGCTGTCGACGGTGACGGATTCCGGCCGTGGAAAACCGATAGGATCGCCGCTCGCGCGATCGCCGATCTATCATCCGGCCGAAACTATTCTGGGGCTGGTTATCGGAATACCGCGGAAGATCGTGCGGGATAACGTCCCGGATCGAAGCAAGTCCCATCTGGTAAGATCTTTATATTCCTCCGCGACAACTTCGACAACAGCACCGTCTCGGGGTTTTAAGTCACGGAGGAGATACATTTGGGTTTCTCGTTCATAATCCATCCGCGGGGCATTCCGTAACGTGAATATTAATTAATTCCGAACGATCCGAGCATCGTAATACGGGAAATAAATATCGAGCGCCGCCGACGTTACTCGCATTCCCTACCGCGGGATTATCCCACGGTAGGCCGACGGTAGGGGTCGCGAATACTCGATTTCGGTAGTTGGCTCCTATCCGGATGAGCTCGGAGGGAAACGATGGACGTGGATGGATCCGCGGAAAGACGTGGACCGGCGTGTGTGGGTGTGGATGTTGCCCGCGCGGGCGAGGACGGCGACGTAGTGCGGAGGTAGACAAGGAGAGCGTTACGAGAGGCAGATGTATGGCCCCGGCATGGAAGAAGGACAGACGTGTCCCGGTTGCAGACCCGGGGAGAACGGCGAAAGAAGAGACGACGTGGAAGAGCCGGAGTTGCGGAGGAGGAGGAGGAGGAGGGGGAGGAGAAGGTGGAGGAGGAGGTGCAGGAGGAACGGGAGAGACACAGAGGGAACTTGTTATGCTTTGAGAGATATGGCGGAGGCCCGCGGAATACATAATTTTGTAAAGACAAAAATGTTGCGGTCGTGCCTCGGCGGAGTCGCATTTTTCCTTGTTTCACGAAATGTTCAGGCTCGCCTTTCCCTCCGCCCTTCGTCCTGCCCCTCCTTGTCCCTTTGCCCTCCTCCGCGCCGCTTTTTCCCTTCTCCCCCTCCTCGGGTCCCTATACTCTTTCTCCTCCTCTTCTTCGTTCCGCTGGTGTCCTCCTTGTCCGAGTTACCTCCGCGCATCATCCCTTTCTCGTTTCTCCGGTAATGCGCCGCGGAATGAGAAACGTTTTGTAAAAAATGTATCCGCATCTTCGTAGGTACGTACTGTGTGTACCTAGTCGGCGCATATCGCGAGCCGCGCAGATGTGTACCGACGGAACGTGTTGCCACATCGTTGCGCGTGTACGTGTTAACGTTGCCGTCGTCGTCGACGTGAATTCTGAATGCCGGTGCGTTTGGCAATTTGCGAGTTCCCAGACCGAGATTTGTCGCTGACGCAACAAATGCGAGGCGCGACCGGGGCTGAGTATTTTTCTCGTTTTATTTTATCTTTTTTTTCCCCGAAACGCCGAACGTTGACCACAATTTTTCTGAATATTCGCAGTCAATGTTCGCTTCGGGGGTGTCGAGTTTTTCCACGCGTTGTGCCCGCGTGTCTCTTCCGAAAAATCTAATAATCAGTTTCCTTTATCACTGCACTACAAAACCCAATTCAATATCGTGGCATACCTTTCAGTCGTAATGATGACAAATTTCTAGTCACAGATTCGACTGTGAAAATCCGTTATTCGAAATTCAAGTATCGCTCAAAGACGAATATCCGTCGCACACGTCCTCCGCGTTCCAAAGTGTACCGACTTTCCGGCTATAATTCTTCAACTGAGATATCGGCGCGACCATAAAGAGCAGAGGACTATTGTCTCGAGGACAAAATGCGGCCAATAAACGTTTGGTCACGGAAATAGGCGAGACGTGCATAACGGTCTCCCCGAAGAAGAAATTTCCATAAACTCCCCATCTTCCCGCGCCCGGGCTCGTGTCTCCTTCTACCTCTTCGTTCTTCTTTCGCGCTCGGCCACGGGAAGCCGGTCTCTCTCTCCTCGCGAGGGAAGGAGCCACCGTCCTTTCTTCTTCGCGCGAGCCGTCCGCCGCGCACACTCGCTCTCGCTCTCGTGCATAGTTGAGATCCCTAACTGATTTTAGTGGTTTCCCTTTGACTTTTTGACAGCTTACAAGGGCCGACAGCCATTCAAATACTTCTGTAACCGCGTGCAGGGACCGTCCGCTCCATAACTAACCTCGGCCAACTCCTGAGAGGGTCAACTTTCCCCTTCCCTCTCTCTATTCCTCTCTTACGTGACCGTGTGTCAGAGGAGGCGAGCTCTACGATCGGGCGCGAGAAATGCAATCTTGATAGGGAAAACCTATTAGGTGCATTAATGATCACTCGCTGACGGGATGCATGTAATTCGCGGCGGAAAGTTTCATTCTTTGAATAATAACAAAACTCTAACAGAGACTCGCCGGTCGAGGTAATCGAGTTAGACAAGCCAGACTTTCAAGATTCAACTTTGGCAGGATATTTCTGTAAACCAACCGCCTCATAATCGATTATTGCACATTAATGATATTATTGATCAACTTCAGTGTTTTTATTGACCATATCTGGCATTTTTAATAATACAGAAAATTTATTGCGAAAAATATTACCTCAGCCAGGGTTTGAACCTGGACTTTCCTACTCTCTAGGCGAGCGTCTCGCCAATTCGACCACTGGGTCTGATACCTCAGCCAGGGTTGCCTAGAGAGCAGGGAAGTCCAGGTTCAAACCCTGGCTGAGGTAATACTTTTCGCATGAAGCTGTTAAGAAGAATACTCTTGTTAGTTAATATTATTTAAAACTATTGGTAAATGCCAATAGCGTTAATCGAGCAATATTGAACAGCACGGACAGTGCAAGCAGGACGTTGCGCTTGGAACCTTCGGAAAGTCGGCAAACTAATGAAGCGGTCAAGCGATCATAAAAGATAGGCGGGTCGCGCGTTGTTTGATGAAGAAATAAAATCACATGTGTTTCTCTCTCTCGCTCGCATCTCCGGCGCGCACCGAGGCGAAATACAAGACGTACCTCTCGCTCGCAGCGACTTTATCTTTATTTTTCTCTCCATCTCTCTCCTTCTCTCGCTCTCCTCCGCGGTTTATCCGAGTCACCGATCGCGTAGATTCTGAGAACCGACCGAAACAATATCATAACTCGTTGGGGCCGGGAGCCGGCAGCCATAAATAGAAACGTTCGTACCTGATACAGGGAAAGCCAACTGCTTCGTATTCCACCCGCGCGAGAGAGCGGGGCCGGGCGAGGGGCGTGCGGGGGTCCACGATAATTATGATGCATCTTAAGGCACCGCGTCAGCGACCGATCGGTTTTTGACGGCGTTGCGAGAGCGCGGCCGCGGCAGCGGCTTTCGTAATGCAGCCCGGGGTCGACCCCGCCTGCGTGATCGAAATTCACGATCGATGAGAGAGCGGGCCTGCTTTGTTGTACTTTGTGGATTTCTTACCCGCGTCCGCGACTCGAGAGAATAAAAAATTATATATTGAATTTGCAAACCGGGATAAAACCGCGACGAATCTGGTGTACATAAAGCGTCTCTTTTTGCGAAATCTATTGTGGAATACGTTGAGGAAGACGATGAAAATACGGCCCCGTGGATCTACTAAGTTACTGCGCGATTGACGACACCTGAATTATAACTTGAAAGTCATCAATAATTGATAAACGATGAAGATTAATTTGAGACACGAGTTCACGTTTCACGAGTTTGTCTCTCGCGCGACAGAATCATTTCGGGCCTCGATTGTATTCAGAAATAGAAGCGCGAGATGAAAATATATTGCAGCTTTCAGCAAAAAGAAGATTTTTTTAAAATCAAACAAGCGAGAGCGCCTTTTAGGTCCAAGCAAGATGTTGGTAGTCCAACAATTGTAATCTAAAATGTGGAGATTTTTTTTAGATATGCACGCGTTTCCTTCTAGTCAGATCCTAACCAATTTTTCGATGGATCGTTGCCACCGATCATGCGTTAATAACCGAGAAATCAAGGCAGAGAATTTTAAAAGCCGCGATTGCGTAACGGCAATGCCCTCCCGGGATACTCTCGACGTTTCGCGATAAATATCTCGACATTTAGCCGAAGCTTAACCCTGACTGAGCGCTCGTGAACCTGAGGAACTGCCCGGTCGGCCAGGAACGAAAGTACAGTAAAACGAAACAAACGATGACGACGGCGCACACGTGTTCGACACGATTACTATTCCGCGGTTGTACCTGCCCGGTGACTTATGTTAATGTCGTAATTATATCATCCTAATCTACCGAGTATACGCCGCGTTTACGTATCCTACGTGGCCGCATCCTATCAAATACCCATCTTGGAAACTACCATACGTGCCAGAATGCAATCTCGACCTGCGAGCCCTTGCGCCGCGGTTTCCATGAAACTCTGAAGGTACGAGAATTCGGCGAACTTTCCGGTACTTTCGGGGGACATGTAGATGTACAGGCGCGATAATTACAGATATATGTGCGGATAGATTATTAAAGGGGAAAAAAAGGATAAACGTTAACAATTAGCGCCCTTTCCAATTGGTCTGATTATATCTTGCACTGTCGCGAAGAAAATGATCTTCAAATTCGCAATTTGCTGAATAAGCGACACGCGATACACACTTTTTTGTGGCGTGAAAATTATATATTCGTTCGCGGCGAAAGAGAGCGCGAGTGTATACGTGAGTCGTGTGCAACGCGCCGACAGAAAGACGTTGGCGTGATGTACAAATTAATTATTTCCTGCAAGCTTGTGGACGGCCAGTCGTCGCCTCACGATATTGATAACAAGGATGAAGTTATTCAAAAGAAACTGGATCGCTTTGGTCATCTCTTCCACGGATTTCCGTCCCTTTGACGATTCCACTTCATTCTATACGGACCGAGTCTTTCGACATTCGCCACGGACGACTACGGTTGGTTACCTCTGCCTTCCAGAACGAAGAATAGGCACTAGAACTACGGGCTGTGCTCGCTTAATCCGCGAATCGAAGCTTTCATGCATAATTCATTACTCCCCGTTTCTCTTTCTCTTTCTCGCTCTCCCAACTCCCCTTCGTTTCCCCGCCGTCTTTTGAATCGAGAACTTTTGGAATTCTCTCTGTCGTTTCTGAAGGGGAAATTTATCGCGCTTATGGCATTCACACTACGAAGAAAAGTCCGCGGCGTTCAGCGCGACCAATGTTCAGATCCGGAAAACGTGCCGCCATGGACAGTTTAACGCATCCGTATGCTGACATAATCGTGCACAGTAACATAACGACTATCTTGGCATCAATTATTATTAAAATAACGACAGACTGTATATCTTATTAATAATTACATTTGTTCTTATAAATTTAAAAAGAAACATTAGGGCAACGATCTCATTTTTATTAATACGAGCGACACGGACATATTTTCTCACTTTGTAATTCCCTTTCGCCTAATCGGTCTCTCAGCATTTCCCTGCCCGCCGAAATTGTGTCCGTAGTGTCGCTCTCCGAAGGCGGGCACCGAACGAGGCCCATAAAATTTGTTGTGAAACGTGCTTGGTCCACACAAGGAGGTCTTAATGACGATTACCAGCGCCTCACCCGTATACGATCAATCTCGAATCAGCAATTGTAATTGACACCGGCTCGATGACTCGAGAGAAAGACTCGCTCGCGAGGGGGAAGCCCCTCTTTCTCGCGTTAGACACCCGCATATATGCATCCGCACATCGGGCCCCGCTAACACGCGCGGTTCCGTACATAATATCAATTTATGTGCCATAACGGACAGCGTAGTCGCGTGATTGGATCCTTCACGCCGGCTTCCACAACGCGTCCGCGGTCGTATAGCGGGGTTCACATCTAATACCGCCACCCTATAAATTCTGAAATATTAATAATATCCTTTTCCCCTCGCAACCGCCTCCCCTTCTGCCCTCCCTGACCACCCTCGCGGTGCGACGTCCGGGATACGCCGCGTGAGACGGCCTGCATTATCCAAGAATTTATTGCCGTTTAGATAAAAAAAGGGCATTGGTTCGCTTTAGACTCGCTCGCATTTTGATACCTGATTCACCTTCGCTGGAAAAAAAAACGAGGTTACGTGTCACGTAACTGTAAGCGTTAGGATTAATTTAACGTCAATATCTTTCATTAGAATATAGTTCAATATATTTTAACTTTCTTTAGCAAACATAACGTTAAAGTATATAATAAATGTCACGAAGAAAATTTTCTGATGAGATGAAATCTACGGAAATCGATTTATGAATTTAGTTAGAATTCTTCTGCAACATAAGAAATAGGAAATCAAGGATCGTTGTTCTGCGAAAGAGTTTCTGGCAAGAAAAAACTGTCTATTATCACAGCTAACAATAAGAGTTAAGAGAAGTGCGCCCGTGCTCGTCGGTGCCCAACGGATTTATGGTTGCAAAATTCAGCGACGGGATATGTCTCGCCTTCGTACAATTTCGGAGACTATATTAGCATTAGAGAGACGGGCCTTCTCCCGGGCCCGATGAGGCCCAGGTAGACCATCCTACGCGTTGGTCCAACAACGACAAAACCACACCCGCCTTTGGACAATGGGTGACGCACTGCACTCCCTCTCTACTCGCCTCTCCCCTTTTTGAATTATGATTTAGGCGATCCTATACATACATATCGCTTTAGATATCGTTCGGCCACGACTCTCTCGATCATTGATCTTGGAACAATATATTTTCGCGGATCAGGCTATCGCGCGCGACTGCAGCGCAGGTAGACGACTGTTTCATATCGATAGAACTTTTAGAGATACGGGCGTGTCTGTGTGAGATTCATATTTCGCGCATTAATATTCATGGTCTTTACTTTATACACTATTTTATTAATTTTGGGAAAACGCTGATGCATTCTGGTGTGCAAGCAATTCAGAGAGTATACACTAGGCGCAATCAATCTGATTCCATTATTCATGTTAAACTAACTCGTTATAATTGTGAAAACAGCTAAATAAAATAAATGAGAAAATATATGTTAAGCTTATTTCGAGAACCTGTCCTTCTAATTTATTACGTTTCCACCTTGTATTTAATACGCAATTGATATCGGGATTTATCTCCACGGCAGACACGTATTAGTGGTACATGCGGTCGTATTACAAGAAATGTACATGAAACTACGCAAGGAAAATTATCGCGTCGTATCAGATATTGTGCGGAGATCGTTTGTCTTCCATTCTACAGATCTTTATCATCAGACTAGAAATTATTATTGCACACGAATGCTGAAAAATGTCTTTTCTGCCTCGTGATTTATGACAACATAATCCCAGGCAATCTTTGACGATGCGAAAAATCTATAAGCTGAAAGTGATGACATTTCAACGATCGTAATGTCACTGCGATCGCGAATCGTGACTACGATGATCGTTGCGTAACGTTTCATCTCTCGGGATCTCTCAGCATCGCTCGAGGTGGAACTTACTGTTATTATCCGGCATACGCGCGCGAGATTATTTCCACCGCGCGAAATCTTTTTCGCAATGAATTTTTTTTTCTTTTGGCCGTACTTTTACGAAAGGCTTTGTATAACATGAAAATACCAGAAAACCTCGCGATATTGTAATAAATTATTTCTGCAGACAGATTGCGATATCAATTAAAAGACACGAATAAGTATGAAAATATTGTTGTAACACTTAATTATACGATATTTTTCTCATTAATTAATTAATTAAAAAATCATTTCGTTCTTTTCACTGAAATTATATAAATTCGTTTATAGTATAAATTTATTTCGATGTACGCAATGTTATCCCAAAGACTGTTTTATAAAACGTTACATAAGTAAAATTATAACGGATATCTTTTCCATCTCGGGCTGCAATAGACTTCTACCGTTCGAAATGTGTTTATGTATGCCATTCTCTGCCGCGCATTCTCCCTCGCATGCTGACAACTTTGACGAAGTCGTCGTCAAATCGTCCCACTGACGAATAATAATAAGTCAATCAAGTTGTGGGCGCTGATAAAGAAATCGGTAGGTCGATCATAAGTGGAAGGACCTCCAACCGCGCGACGCGGACGTCTCTCTGACAAATGAATCTGCCGATGCACAGCGTTCCCGCGGGATCAAGTCGAACGGGCTAGCTGGTGACGTCTTCATAACGGCGAACCCTCCCTCCGCAGCGTTGTCCGTCACACAAATCGCCTAACCAGCCTTCCAGGATGTCACCGATTTATTTTACGAGCCAGTTCGTGGTCCTGGGCGCGGCAAGCCTCCCGGCAACCTCGCCTCCCTCCTTTAGGCTGTTATATTGAGTTCTTACGCGACACGTCCTGCGGGCTCCTGATGCAGGCACATGGATCGATGGTTTATTGAGAGTCATTACCTTTCTACGGGGTTATAAAGTTTTATCCTTCCCTTCCCCCGGGAGGGATAGCGACGCCTCGATCCCGCCTCGGGGATATCGATACTGGTTTCGTCCCCGCGGGAGAATCGCAGGGAAAAAGAAAGAAAGTCATAAGGCAACGCAATCAGCGTCTCTCGTCTCAGGAGATCGAATCTCGAGATACAAGGAGAATTTCGAGTGGGCTTCCTCGCGTCGGTAATTCCACGCGCCTGGACACGACCCTTTGCATTTTTAGTCGCACCAAAATCACTTGATACGAGACAGGAGTAAAACATTACTAATTTGCTCGAAAATAAAATAATTCAGCAGCTAAGCTCAGCTCCAGAATGCCGACTTTAATCCTAATAACAGGCTCTTTTTTTTATCGACTTTGAAACGGTTTACAATTCTGCATAACAAGCCTGCCGTACGATAAATATTAGCGTGGCGTGTTTCGCAGTATTGTTGCTAATTATTTGTTTAATTTCATGACGCGCCGCGTCCGTTCCGTTACCTAGAAAGATTAATTCTTGATTAATTAGACACGTTTTGATGCACGGAGCTGCTAAGTATCTACAGCGCTACTGTAGTTAATTTACGATTAAACTACTTCCGTGGCGCTCCTCGAAGGTCAAAACGTCGAGAAAGTGGTAAAGAATTGGAGTGAAAGGTACGTCTACCAGGTAATTTTTCCCGGTAGCTCCTGGTGGAAGACGATCCTCCGGGTAACCCTTAATTACCGCGAGCAATTAGAAAATTGTGCTAGTCGGAGGTAAACCCGATTCATTATCGTTCCCCTCCGAGGAATCGACCTGTCGAATACTCTCTCTCTCTCTCTCTCTCTCTCTTTAAAGACTAAGTATTTCGGATCCGCTGCTATCCGATAGACTGAATCAGATATCAGGGAAACATCCCAGAATTGTGCAACACCGTTGTGCATCCCAATTTTCTTTTCGTGGAAAAAAATGTCAAGCACATTTCATTCTTATTTATCGACAGGTACGTCTGACTGGACAGGTAGACCGATATTTTTTCCGGATATCGCGAAACAGATTGGTAATCAAAACGGATTATTCAGATGGTCGCAATCGAGAAAGTAGCGTTACATCTAGCCTTCAATTTAAACCCGTAAGACGACGACAGTAATAGCAGGATCCATGCATGAATTGCGAATTTACATCTCCTTGCCCCGTCGCGGGGTGATTTGAGCTGAGCGCGGCGGCGACGGCTCGGCGGCGGCGTCGGTGGTGGCGTCGCGGACACAAGAAAAATTGATACGTAGGCTCCTAATGGCCCAACAAAAACGGGCCCAACAGGGACAGGACGACAAAAGCATATGCATATTATGAATGGATGAACGAGGCGAAGGAGGAATGGATGCCAGAAATATATTGCCTCGGTGCATCCACTCCCTACGCGTACACGTGGCCCGACGTGGAAGCGAGACGAGGACGGCAAGTTTGGGCCCGTCTAAAGAGAAAGAAAACTTCGACGGGGGATGTGTTGTGGGGGGGGGGGGGAGAGAAGCAGGAGGAGCGAGAAAGAGAAACCAAACGGAAGGTAGAAGGGAGAGTCCAAGTTGCGAAGCTTAAGCATCCTTTCCCCTTTATCTCCCTTTGTGCGGCGGACGATGGCGCGCGGCGAGTCCGTGCGCGACAGAAAATTAGTAAAATCCGGCGGCCAATGCGTGGAACTGTCCGTCGCGCTATCCGTTGCCGGATTTATAAGGAGCGAAGGCGGGATTTATGTCGGACCGTCGGTTATTTATCGGTTTCGATGGTACACGCGATATCGTTACACGGATATCGATACGTCCTTAGTACGAGTGAGGCAGAGTCGCCTCTCCTCTCCCCCTCCCCGTCTTTTCTCCTTCTTTCTTCCTCTTTCTCTTGGAATATACGCCGCTTTATTATTGGGTCTTTCTCCCACCCTTCTTCTCCCTTTCTTTATCTTTTAGGCGAGACTTGATTTACCTGGGGACACCTGCAGGGTAGATCCGGTAAACACGACATCTTCGATCGTGAAGGCGAAACGCCTGGGCCTCCCGAGTAGCCATACCTCTGGAATTTCCTTCGCGGAGGCGACAAAGAAAAGCAGAAGTTTATATAAAACTGTACAGGTGGATATTTAGTGGCGCTCAAGTTTTCGCGTTTTAATGAACGGACTTTCGCATAAGTAACGCTCTCTCGACATCGGTGATTAATACAAAACGTACTATTGGGCAATTAGTCTCTACGTAGAGCGGTATTCTGAAACTAGGGCGCAATAAATGAATCGGTAATCGAGCCCGATAAAATTAATAACATCGTTAATCTTGGCTCTCATGCTTGCTCTTTGCGAAAGCATCGTAAATGAAAACACGCCAGCAAATCGGTAAGCACAGTTTTCTCGAGTATCGCGCATGTTAATGATAGATGTAAAACTTGATGAATCCGTGCAGCTGGAATTCTCCCCGCGTTTGTAACGATCATCGCGCCCCTCGACTCCCCTCGAAGATCCGATTTACTTTGACCCGTGAAATTTGCCCCAAAACTCGGCAAGGGCTCGGAAGCACCGGACGGGGAAAGGGGAGCAACAAGATCGGGAGAGCGAATGAATTTTCAGCTGACGTGCTGCATTCTTAAAGATCTCGCAACTTTCTTCCGCACTTTCTGAGACTATCCTCGGAGTTGTAAGTTGCAGAATAGCAGAACGGCATTTTTTTTCCCCAGAGTCATCGTATGCAGCGAAACAAGCGACGACCTGTTATATACTGCTGTCCGTTTATCGTCGCAATCTAATCAATCATCGCGATTAATATAATACATAAAGAAACACTACAAACACAAGGAAACAGTAGAAATAAATTAATAGATAGAGAAAATTCTTAACAAACGCGTAACGTACGCGCGCTCAGTACGGGGCACTTGATGGTTAAACGATAATGGTAATATTATAACAGGATCCGTCGAGACGGATGGCAGATCAGGGCGATTATTCGCAGCCAACGAGCCTCGGCGTGCAATTATTAATGCCGAGCAATCGATAAGCTCAAAGAGGTGCCTTCCCGCGCCACGCTTGTAATTATTGCCGGCAGAACGGCAAGAGGAAGAGGAAGAAGACGCGGGAGGGTGAGGTAGGTAACCCTCAAAGCACAATGCCACCCTCTAATCACGCATCGACTTATCGGCAAGGAGGAGACAGGCGTATCGTATGCTGCACCCGTTTTACTCGTGCCTACGATGTAGAATGGCTTGGAAGGACTCTTCCAGACTGTCTAACATCCAACCTTTCACCGCAGCCCATCCACCACCGTGCCAAAGTACAGGAAGCACTTTCTTCCGCATTTCTCGCCTGTTTGATGTTCGTCCCTCCCGTCTCTTTCCTCCCCGCGAGTCGAGGGTGCGCGTACACTTCGACGTTTTTGACTGTCGAAAGGCGTTCTATGAAAATTCATACTCGATTCGTTGTCTTTTCCCGCGCGCGCGCGCAAAAAGAAACACCTTTTTCAACTGCCTGGTAATCCAGCGTGTTAATTGCATCCGTTACGTCTCTCGTAATTACATACGTCTCTCTTAATAGCAGTCATTTCTGCAAATTTATCTAAAGCGACTTTGCTTACGCAGAGGTTTCGTGCGACGATTAGTTTCGGAGCGTGCGTGTCTTCCCCCCCCCCTCCCCCTCGTCTTTCTCATTTTATCCGACAGGATGGTGCCCAACAGTAGGTATTTATTACACTCGAACAAATTCCTCGGATATACGCGCTCGTAACGAAACTACCGCCAGTTCAAGGGACGTGACCGCACATACCTCGCTATACCGTATGCGAGGTTTACGTATTTCGCGTGTGCGTGCGCACAAACTGGAACTTTCGAACTATTTCTACTGTATTGACGTCTAGATGAATTTACTGACATGTACCGGAAGAGCAGAGCAGAAATGCCCTGCTTTCGAAGAGTTCCGAACGTCGACGGATCGCGCAGCATTCCAACCGACCTACTTCGCGACACGAGCCTACCACGTATATAGTCACTCGGGCTGCGGTTAATTGTAATGTTACTCGTTGAATAAAGATCCCATCGTTCAAGAAAGTTCGCTTAAACGCCCCTGTTAAAATAGCGCGACCACTTGTTCGATTTTCACGAATATCATTTCCATGCATTTATGCCGGGAAACTTGATAAATTTAATGTTAATATTGGGGATTATTCGATGACTCTGGATAGGCGAGGACGAAAAGGAAAAGACGCTGGTGGACTTAAAAACGCTCGGAAATGTACATAAATATACATTAATCTTGCCGCAGCTGCCTGGCGCCGAGCCACGGAAGATTCGGATGGGTCCGGCCAAAGTGCTATCCCGTTTCGTAAAAACTTAAACGTTCCGGATAATAAATCAGAGATTTATTATCAACCGAGAGCCTTAACGAAGCGAGATGGTCAAGTGCGCTAATTACCAGCCAGTTTCGTCTCTTCTTGCGTCCAGACGTGTCCAGGTATTGTGCTTGCTCAATAACGCGTGTCAAATACATGAAATCGTTCGTAAACAGTGATTAACTCAAGAGAGACGCCGAAGAAACTGCGCATGCTTTGCGACGACACTGTGAAGAAATCACAAACATACACATTAACGAATATAATTATATCTAAGTATCACTAAGATTGCATTTAGGTATTTCCGTTAACAATCCGCCAAGATCATCTTACCACAGCGATAGAATCTAGATATAGATACTCGGGACATCGTCCTCGATCAAGGGCCGATTTTACCAACTTCTTGGTGAGTTAACTAATAGTCAAATGATACGTCTATCCTTGTCTAATTTGAAGGAAAAACAAAGACACGCGTATGATTCAACTTAGTTAACTTAGTTAACTTACCAAGAGGTAGAATCTAGATAGATACTCGGGATATCGACCTCGATCAAGGGTCGGTTTTTCCAATTTTTTTGGTAAGTTAACTAATAGTTAAATTATACGTCTATCTTTGTGTAATTTAAAGGCAAAACAAAGACGTATGATTTAACTATTAGTTAGCTTATCAAGAGGTTGGAACAACCGACCCCAAGTTCAACGAGAAACATGCGAGTGCAACGAAGTTATCTCGATCCCCGAAATCGAAGTTTAATAAACGGAAGAAATTTTTCCTGAACGCGTGTCGCTAGCAAAATGCAAACGCGGACGAGACGAGGCGGGGATGCGTGACAAGACCCACCGTGCCGCACGACCGCAACTGTATAAACGTCTGGCCGCCCTGTGTCTACGTATTCCACGAGTATCCCGTGCGTTCTGCACGGCCGAGAGCCGGCACCCACCGGAGTCGCGTATCGGGGACCGTGGCCAAGCGAGCGGACGACGCGAGCGGTCCGAAGCGCGGCCGAGGCGCGCAGTAACGTAATGGACGTCATTAGCCCGTGTAGATTATAGGGCGGCGTGGAGTAACGATCACTTCTTATAGGGCACACCATACCACGGCCGTGAAGAAGGCCCACCGTGGTCAGACCCTTGTTCTTACTTGGGTCGCGTCGCGATCGATATCGGGTCGACGTCACTCCGTCAATCGGCTTCCGGTAGCCGCGCGCCCCGGAGAGACCCTCGCTCTCGCATTTCGGATATCTCTTACCGCCCTTTTTTTCTCTCTCCCCCCTCTCCCCCCCCCACTTTCATTGTCCGTGACGTATCATCGTTATTAAATGGAAATAAGAAACGATTAAGCGCTGAGCTATACGATAACGATAAAGAATTAATAAAGCCACTCGCCGTAATCAGCGGACGACGCTCGCTGTTAGCGTCTCGGGATGTGGCAAAAAATTTATGCGCAATTATCATGGTGCACAAAAAGACGCAAAAGCCGTCTTGATTAATTGATCAGGGATCGTGGATCGTTGATTGCCAAATGCGTTTCGTGACACGATGCACGCGCGCGTTTGTAGATGTTGTCAACTTGATAATTTGTCTTTCGACAATACCTAGCGAATTTTTGCAAGAGTCATTGTAGTCTATTAGATACAGCGGTAAATCTAATACTCAATGACATAATATTGGATGCCTGCAGGCAAGCTAAATTTTCGGAGCGAATGTGTGCATGCGTGTACGGATGCTAGCGTGAAACTTGACAAGTTTTACCGTAGTTATCGGGAGGAAAGCATCATAAAGCACCAAGTGGCATATGACTTTACTGGCCGAAAGATTAATTGCCTAATTATCTGTGCATAAAGAATCGCCGCACGCTATTAATTCGTTTCATCCGACCGCTGAGGAATTGAAACGGCCGGGCATGAGACAAAAGGCGCACGGCCACGTGCTGTCGTACCACCGCGACGTCAGAAGTGTTCACGCGGGCTATTTAAAAATCGTAAAAGCCGATAGAGACCGTTTTGCCCTCGCGGAAGGGGCGGCCGAGGGAAAGAGAAAGAAGAATCGTGCGGTCGAAGAGGATGGCTCTTTCGCCCGAGTAGAGGGGTGCATTTAAAGTAATGGCGTTTCACTGGAGATGCTATAAATTTATCTGCCATAACTTGTTATACGCGGCTCTCCTCGCGTATTTATACATGCCTTCGTGGCCACACACAGATTCCGCCACGGCGAGTCGCTCGTATGCCCCGTTCTGTTTCGCCTGGCCGAGTTATGGCGGGCCTGACGTCGATGGAATAGGGCGTGGATGGGAGGGCAGGAAGATGGTGGGACTGAGACACTGCCTTTCGCCGAATCATTCGGATCAGCAACGATCATGTGGCCGCCAGTAGTGCGGGGAACGTGCGAAAAAGCCTTCGGGACGCACTGGCGCACTCAACGACACGCGAAAAGTATATTTGCGTTATTGGTAAGCAAAAAGTCGGAAGACAGCGGGAGAATCGAGGCAAGGTTTGACCTAAAGTTTTCCGGAAATTATCCAAAAAGGGATCATCGGCAAACTGCTGTCGGGAAATCAGTTAGTTAAAGAGTTACGCGGATCCTTGGGTTTTCTTCCGTGTACTCGGTCTTAAACCTAATTCAAAGTTTCACGTTAAGCACACGCCGTTGACTCCCTGTATCTATAGTTCTAACTACTGCGACCTGCACAAATGCCAGTGCAATGCATGCATAATTTATGACGGTGTGTGGAGGCAAATAATAATATTCTTATCATGCACTTCCATTAGACAAATTACAACGTTTATGTTAACAGGAACATTGTCTGCCCATATCGCGCACCTCAGGCAGAAACTGAAACACATTCAGTGAAAATTTTAAACATACGTTTCATTCAACTCGCATCGACGCGTCGCGGTTGGCGGAGAAACGTTTGTGCTGCAGAGGCACAAGGTACGCATCAGTTCGTTCGAGGGTAGGTACGTAATGATACGGGCGAAGGTATCGGAGCGAGAGGATCTGAAGTGGCTCGAAGAGTACTGTAACATGCCCTTAAGGGACGTGCGTACACCTTCAGATTCCCGCAAGAGTGTAAGACGAGAAAACAGACGTTAACGTGTCAAACGCATTGTAGCTTCTTCGCGAGATTCACTTGTTAACGCGAATATTTAGTCGTCGATTAAGAAACTTTTCTTCACTGATTACCGCGACAAGTAATCGTTGTTTGTTTCTCTTCGTCGATTATTTTCTAAAAAACAAAGCAACCTGCTGGAAAAAATACGTAAGATTGTATGGAAATGTTCACGAGATGTGACACGGTGATTTTCATACAAATTCAACCACTTTATACTATTTATATATATATCACGGGAAAGTGGACATCTACTACAATACCAGATGAGATAATAAATTTCGACGATTGCTATAGAAACTGATCTGAATCCCGTCGTACGCTCTTGCGCATGAATCAACTCTTTCGCGACGGAGGTATGCGCTGTCGATTTTCCCTGTCGTCGTTAGCCTGCGGCCAATACTTGCCCGGTTGGTCGGGACTAACTTTTAAACAAGACTTAACTAATTTTCAGATAGTTTAATATCTTACGTAGCTCTCGCGCGCGTGACTGAGGCGGGTGAACGACTTAAGTCGGGACGGCTGGCTCGTCTCTGTCGTGGCGGGGAAGGAGAGCGATGGAAGAAGGAGGCAAAGGGTGGGCAAAGGGGGGTGCAAGAGGTGGAGCGAGAGGGTGGATGAGCCTGGAAGCGAAGTGGGCTGAGTGACGTGTAAAGACACCTCCACGTCCCGAAGAATTTAACTAATTATAATATGGGATAAACGGTTTATTCCCGCCTGGCAACCTACTCGGAGCGATACTGATACCACCTCTCGCTCTCCCCTTCATCTTACGTTCCACCATCCCGCCCCTCTCTTGGATCCGCGCAACCCGCCGCGACTTGGCACACGTCACAGAAGTTAGCGAGTCGAGACGCGGGGGCACCGGGCCATGATTAGGCCAGATTATGGAGGTTGAACTTTGATCGTCTCGTGGATGACGCGGGAGGAAGCGCGGATTTCCACTGTTCGACGTGCCCTTCTTGAATGCGGTTGCCGCAGAATTTATACCTTCAATTTTCTCGTCCGATCGCATCAACGAATTTTAAACATTCCTCCCCGTCCGTATACTCGCTTACGTTCGCGACGTTGCATTCTTGGTTACTACGTAAGCATCGTTGACACTCACTAGTGAAATAACTTATTTAATCGATCGATACTTGTGCAGGTTTAAAATACCGATTCACCTAGTCTCTAAGTAATCGATCGGTTAAAATAGATGCACGATTAGATATACACACATCTCTTGATTTAGTGATAGAAATTATTATATCTTCAGCGTGTGGGGAGTGAAATATAAATGTTACAATTGCCCAGGATCTGACAGTCATCGGGACACGGGCAGAAATTATTAACGGTGACATTATACAAGTATTTCTTGCAATGATTTTTTGGTCCGATTTTGCTCTTCTACTCGGGAATGCACATCGACGAAAGTAACGATTATACCGCGCCGACGTGTTTTTGGAACGGCTGTTGTGACATGCAAAATATGTGAACACGTAAGAGGCGGGAGAGATGAAGACAAAAGCTTGCTGCTGAATTGTCAAGTTTACCGGTAATCGACTTAGCAAGTATAAATTCTGGAAAGAAGCCGTCCGCGCGAATGTCGATGCCCGGGCATCGGTGTGGGAGGAGATAAACGCGAAAGAACCGCACTCTTTCTCTCTCCGCGTCGAATCGTTAAATAAAAATCGGTACACCCGGTACAGCCTCGGAAAGGAGCCGCGCACGGATTATGCGGTTTCATCCGTAATCTCCGTACGACCGATTACGATCCGCGTAATATATGGAGCACCGCCAGTACATACGGCTTTATCGCCAACCGTACGCACCGATCGTTTCAGGGAAGAATCTCGGGGCTGCTTCGGGGAAGATTGCCGCATGCAGTTTCTCCCGGAAGTGCAACAGCGAAGCGGATTATCCGGAGCACCTGCGTAACTTTTACGTTCTCGAGCAAAGACGATTTTTCATTGGCCAATAAAGAAACTTTTACATATGAATGCGCATATATGATGCAGAATCAAACCGTGTTTGTTCTGTAATTGCGTAAAATAATGTAATTAATTTTTATTCGATACTAATTCTCTCTAATGAAAGTTGTAAATAAATTACGTGATAGATATGATAATTTATGTTTAGTGATTTCAATCCTATTATATTTTATTTTAAATTAAACAATTATTACGTAAGTGTCTTAATGTACAGCCTCGGTACTGATCAACAATGCAGCTACAGACACTCGGGGCAGTTGTCACGATTTTTTTAAGGTAGCGAATTATCATAGGAATCTGTCTGAAGGCGCATGAGTAAAGATCTGGAATTCCGAAGGGATGTTAGCATGGTATTATTATTCTGACAGGATTTTAATTTGGTTCGCGTCTGGCGTCCGTGAGAAGTTCGACTCCAATTTCGTAGGGTACTCCAATATGTAGGATCTGGGTGAGTGTATCGATATTGACGAGGGTACTGTCCACGTGACGTTTCGTTCAGAAGGGCCCGCAATACCCCCGGCTCGGACTTCGAGCCTCAGCGGGGGTCACTCACAAATTATAACTGCCAGACGTGATGCTAATCTGGAGAAAGTTTGGAAAATCGAGGCTGATCGATTCTAATTTATACTCGTCGCGATGCTGCCTCGAACGTATACGCTAAGTCTTCGGAAATCTCCGGAATTGAAAACAGCCCGCCCACACGGACACGTCCGGGGTGGACAACCCCTTTGACGTATAACGCCCAAATTTTAATTTCACGCCGATTCACAGTGGAAAATTATCCACGATAGATATAAATAACTTCCTGTGAGCCCGAAAATTGATGCTACAAGCTGTTGCGTATGTTTGAATCGCGTACAATAGAGAAAGTCCACGCGAGAATTCAACGATTACACCGAAAAATCACACCCCCCAACTAATTCGAGGCGCATGGTCCTCCAAGGGCGTCAGTTTTTTGCTCTGTACCAATTTCCCGAAGCTCTTCTTCGATCGCTCAAAGCGATGTACGCATGGGCATCGCGCACAATGCCACCTCCGGATTACTCATCCTCGGCGATGCGCGATCGACGAATGCGGCCCCGCGCTCAGTGGGGGAAAATTTATGAAAGTAATCCGGCCCCGCTCTTGACTGCTGATCGGCGTGGGAGCCGGCGACGGATTTTTATTGTGACCCCCGCCGCCGTTACGAGAAATCAAACTTTCCAACCGATAAAATACGACGCAACGGATATACGGAATAAAGGACGCGGGGTGTCACCTGTCTGTATGCTCAACAGGTAACTCCCCCATTGTCAGAGCTGGGCCCCCATCGTGTGCGTGTGCGTGTGCGCGTCCGCCGTAGTCGCGGGTCTACGCGAGTGTCGCGCGTGTGTGGGTGCATGGATTTGTGCCCCGGCAGATTAGAGGGGATCGCGGAGATGTGAAGGGGTCAGGAGCTATCGAAGGACTGGTTTTCTCATCTAGCGGACCTGAAAATCTCCCTCGCGGCGTTCGCCCGACCGATTCACGCGTTTCGCGCCAATGCAGCGATCTCGCAGCATCATATCAATCGGTTGCGAGATTAAAGCCCCTCTTGTAGATCGCGTGTGAAAACACTGGCCGCGCGCGCCGAATGTTTCTAGCACTTTTGACGTCCGTCGAACAAACGAGACGGACTGAATAATTTCGACATATCTGTTCGTTGCAATCCTTTTTTAAAACATCTGCCTTCCGCCGCGTTCAAGAGACGTACGTAAATTATTTTATAATTGATTACTGAAAAAAATATATATAAATTACAAATTATGCGCATAAAGTTTTAGGATCGCTCGCATATATCGTTCGATACGAGGGATGGCGTGCATACATTTCGATAATGAGCGCATCTACCTGTTCCCTCGAATGCAAATCGATCTATCTGCGCGACTTTTTCGACCTTTATCGAAAATTATGTCACGCATAAAAGCTGGAGCGTGACGATCTTCCGTGGCTAGACGTAAGTGGCCGTAAAACTGGCCTTTGCCTCTTTCCACAAAGGAGATGAGATAACGCGCGAAAAAGATCGCCGAAAAATATGTCTGCTTGAGAGAATATAAACTGTCGGGTTTATCCGAAGAATCAGCCAGTGGCTACGGTAAGGTACAGTAAACTGCTTATTGCATAAAAATGGGATAAATTTTAACGAGCCAAAGCATTAGCGAGGCAACGGCGGAACTAATTGCGGATCAAGATCAGAAACGATCACGGCCGCTATCTCCGCCGGTGCGGAAACGAGTTTTCTAATTGGTACGAACGATATAACCAGTTTTACGTGGAGAATCTGATTGCGGTCGTAAATCTGATCCCATCGCTAATCGATGCTTCCCCTCGATCACGCGCCGATGTTACATTGCGATGAATCCTTAAAAAATAGTATATCACTTATCGACATCTTCATTTGAATTCCCGGAATTTCTTTCCGTCGAGTTTACGCTGGAGGGCAATCGTTGGCTACTTTACCATCATTGAAATAAAGCTACTTTTTACAGAGCACTAATGATTTCACGGCGACTTGACAATGATCACTGTGAAATCGTCCCGGAATTCCAAAGGCATTATCGCTTGATCTCTCAACGCAATCTCTAATATATCTTATAAGATATGCTAAAAGGATCAATGGAACAGTAATCCCGCATTCGTTAGGTTAAATTCGGACATCGACGACCAATGCATCCGTCGAAGCTGGCCTTGAGGCCCAAGCCCGACCGTTGCTCATTTTCTACGCCCATCGTCGATCGAAGGTCACCCGATATATTATGGCCCGAAATCGAATGCGTTCATCCGGCAGGCATTCCAACGAGACAACCAAGTCGAAAGAGAGAAAGGCTGGAAGATGCTGGGGAGGGAGGAGGCAAACGAAAAAAAGGTGCGCCTATGGAAGGGTAAAAAAGGAGGACGAAACGTCGAGATGCAGACGGATGGCGTGCTACGATCGAGTCTTGTTTCTCAGCTACGAAAGCTACCAGAGGAGAGCTACCAGGAGCCCTTCAGCCCGGCAGGGCGTAGCCCGCACGCTCGATCATTACCGACATTGTCCACTAATGGATATTTATGAATGCACCAATCAACGCCACTACTACCGGGCTTCAATGCAATCAGAATCGATTATATAGATTTCGCTCGCGGTCGCAACCTTCGGTCGTCCTTGCAAAACTCCTGACGCAACGCATCAATGAGCCATTGCACCTGATGATCTTTCGCATCGGTAGACTCTTGAACGCGCTCTGTCCCGAGAATATAGACTATCTCGCGCCGCAGATACCCACGCATCTCCATTGGCGATCTTCGAGATGTGTTCGTTATGCGTTTCGACGTATCTCAAATATATTGCGTTGCTAGTTACGCGTTCTTTGAGGCGATCGCGTCACGTAAAAGTGGTGAGTTATAGCCTCCGTTTCCAAGAGCCAAGAACTACTATTGTTTTCGACAATAGTGACGGGGAAATATTATTTCCGACGTCAATGCAAGAAATACCACTTTGTTCACCAAAATCGAACGCCTTGTCGCACCCACGGCAAGCGGCCCCGCGTCGCCGGGGACACTTCCGAGAGCACCTTTTGATCTCACCGCCCGCGGATCGCTTTTGTTTCCACCCTCTTCCGCGACTCGGAGAAACAAAGACCGATCGGCCGGACTAATGAGGCCCTGCTAGCCCGGGGCACCGTGCGTGTCGTGACGTAATCGCAACATTTTTAAAAAGTCACGAATGCGTTTAGCCCTGCGTCTCTGAGCGCTGTTACGGAGCATAACGCGCCGTGGCCGCGCCGCGTATAATATCGCATAAGGCCGCGTGCATTGTATGTTTACGAGTCGGCCGGCGGGGCCCGTGTTGCGGGGTGTCGGCCAACACGTGTCCGTATCGACGAGGATGTATCGACGGCAGCTCACCGCCTTCGGCTGTATCCGCGTGTGGTCGCCGACATGGACTCGAAGAGAGGACCGTACGGCGAATTAACCGTATCCCCTTCTCTCGTGCGGCGAACTGCCTTCGGGAGATCCTGCGAGAATATTGGGACTTTACACGTTTTCATCCCGCGACGATCGAGCCGCGATGACGTTATCGCTGGAGGCTGCGCGCGATATGTAGATTGTACAAGATCGGTGCGGCGATAAAGTCGCCGTATTATTGAATATGGATAGAACGCGGCGTATCGGTTCTCTTACACGTGTACGTATATGGATAAATTGAGGAGTTTAACTTCCTCATGGTAGAGGGTCTAGTATAATTAATATGCGGTGCATTTTATTTCCACTGAATAAAATGTTTATGGTCGCAGAAGAGAAAAATTATTTAAGAAATACGCAAAAATTGTTTCTCACGAGCGCAACTGTTTGTAAGTGTACACTTTTTTTTTAATTTTTCCAAGATACGATTGAACGGTGTGAATGCGCATATGGTTGCAATATTTTATTTATAATTGTAACGCGTGGACATGATTTAGATTCCATCAGTATTGCAGAAGTGCAATCTTATTCAGCAATGTGTCGAGAATTCTCACGGTAATACTCGCTCGGCGTGTTGCAGAGAATCTACAAGATTTAGTTTTATAAGACGGATTATACTGATATACGTTCAATATGCGGGCGAAGGTTACAATGTCCAGTAAAGGCAGAGGGTGTCAAATTATGGGACATACGCGTTACAAACATAGTCGAGCCGAAGTACGAATAACTTGGCCGCGTTGCCCGGTTAGCTACGGACTTTATAGCCAGTTCATTTTATACGTTATTTCACCATGAAATGGTCGTTATGCCATGGCACATGAGTGTATCCTATCTACCGAACGATAAATGCGTGGTAAACGCATTTCGCCGCATACAGGATTATTCCAGACGAATAAAGTCATCTAAAAAGTGCACGCTACACTCAATATATTTCCTTCATTCCTGTTCCAATTAGGTATCGATTCGCATATAACACGTGGCAAAATATTGCTCCCATATTCACCGGTATTTTAAAGTAACTCAATGTTGCAACGATTATATTGTAGTGTACAAAATCTATAAAATTTATTCTCGCGGTCGGGCTGCCTCCAAAGGCCCAGCTTCGACGGATGCATTGGTCGTCGATGTCCGAATTTAACCTACCGAATGTGGGATTACTGTCTCCTTGATCCTTTTACACCCACAGAAAAAAAATTCCGGATTCAATGCTATTACACTTCAGTGTATCGTAAAATAGGATCGATATAGCGCCAATCGTATTTATTATAGAGAAAGAGATATTTTAATCTTAAATTCTAAAATGCAGGATGATAGTATGTATCGTCTTTTGTCGAATATCGTGCCAACTTCGTGCCTTGTAAGATGGAGGAACAATTTATTCTAAACGCAAGAATATATAAACTTACATTTGTATAAGTTACTCTTGTCTCAATACAGTAAGTCAATCTTTTTTAATTCGACAGAACAGAATAAGAATTATTGATTTTATTCTGATATCGTCTTATTTTTGTACTAAATGAGGTTGTGAAAAATATAAATGCGTCGAGAATATTTTTGTCTCGGTAACAGAAATCCTTTCTGAGGGTGTAGCATATCTTATATTTATTCTCGCGAATAAATTTTATAGATTTTGTATAATACAATATAATTGTTGCAACATTAAGTTACTTAAAAAATGCTGGTGAATATTGGAGCAATATTTTGCCACGTATTATATGCAAGAATGGATGTTAAATGACGCGATTTAGACGGCAACTACGAGACTTCACTCGGCCGGCAATGTTGAAGCTTTCGCAGAATTCTCTAAGAGTTGGTCAATCGCAGATGTAGGTTTGCGATGGAATCGACGCGACGCGAGGATGGCTCGGTTCGCCAATGACGGCGTGGATCGGCGGATACCGAGGCAGTAGCATCATCAGAATGAAGAACGACTCGGAGGTGTCCACCTAAGGTTACTAATGATCCCGTGGGCACCGTAGAATACATATGGAGCGGCCAGTCTGAATTAAAATCGCTCGGGCTATAGCAACGGCTACCCTTCTCTTCTCCTATGATTAATGGAGAGTTCACACTCAGAATGCACACATAGGATAATTAAGGGGATATATTCCGGCCACCGAGTCTACGTATAGTTTGAAGGATGTAACGGGTGGAGTGTTCGTCAGCACGGCGCACCACTCATTGATTTCGCGTTGCGTCTAAGTCTATTTATTCTGGAGAAAACCGAGGCTCCGATGATTCATAAACGAATCGTTACGAGCCCAAGATCGATATTACGCGAGGCTACTCCAAGTGGAGCTGATCCGTAACTTGAAAGAACATCGGATATGAAAAAATCCCGCGCGAGCAAGATAAAACTTCTCGCGGGGAAATAGAGATGTTCCGGTAAAAGGAGATTCACGCCCGATGTTCGCGATAGCTTTAATAAATACAAATATTTAAGCAAAAAAGAGAGTGCCGTTGTAAGAAATACTTTTTATGAAAATGCTGGTCACCCAAATCTACGTCGTTGTTACAATTAAAAAAAGACCATTCGTGAAATTGTCGCTTCGAACTTGGTCCGATTACGCAACACTCACTTCGATGCTTCAGTTTCATCGGTTACAAACGAGAAATCCGTGAGAAGTCGTTCGCTCAATTCAAAGAGGGACACCCGGTACAGGGCATCTGCGCGGCAAGCTTTAAGATCCGTCGCATCATGCTACGTGGAAAGGGTGTCCTA
This sequence comes from Vollenhovia emeryi, assembly GCF_000949405.1. NCBI lineage: Eukaryota > Metazoa > Arthropoda > Insecta > Hymenoptera > Formicidae > Vollenhovia > Vollenhovia emeryi. The sequence continues at coordinate 580,983 of NW_011967209.1, read as the reverse complement.
ATCATTAATTCAAGGATTAGGCGTAAACAAACGATGATTTGATAACGTCCAGAGAAGCGGAGCCGCCTCTTACGGCTACCGGGCGCGGCTCGGCGGGGTCCAACGGAGAATCTCCACTTGATCCGTTCATGCGGTACGTGTGCTGAAGGAGGACGGCGAGCTCGCGTAGGTACAGGTGGTATATCCGCTCGTTAATTATGTATACGACCTCGCGAGAATTACGATCAATTAATTCTCGCCGATGTCCATCCGCTCGCGAGAAACGAACGGCTGCGCACTTTTCCTCGCGGTACATTTCAGCGTGCTTTCACGCGCGGATGTAAATTGAGCCCGTCATTTCGCGATAAAAAAATTGTCGCAAAACGGGCTCACCCGCGAAGGTTGTATAAAGTTAATCTGCATGTGATACCCTCGATCAAGCTGCGATAATTGTTGAGAAAATTGCAGATATCGTACAATTGACGCCTTCCACTTTCAAGTTGAAGGATTCATGCCATTTGTAGACTATCAAAATTTTACTTACTCGATCATGTAATTTTGATTAATCGCTTTCACCAGTCGTGAAATATGCGAATTAAAATAATAAATATGACACGGTCCTTTCGACCGGCCCGTTTGAATACCCAGGCTCGAATACGTTTCATTGGCGTTCCAATGAACATTGATTGCGAGGTGGGCCGGACGCGGTAACGCGACGCGAATTTATAGCCCGCCCGATCTGCGACAAATTGGTCGGGGAAGGAAAGTAAAACCCGTCTGTATCAACGCACGCGGGGTCGCTGGCGAATGGAAAAGCACCTCTACCGGGCGCGGGGAGCTTCATCCGAGCGGCATCGTTGCGCGTCGGCGGATCTCAGGACGTCGGAACTCGGCGGCGTAGGGAGGGTTGGTTTTCAGGGGGTGGTACAAGCCACCGTAACCGAGAGGTAGATGGGGCTCCGGATGGCGATGGCCCGCTCGTTGGCTCGTGGTGGTGTGTACGGGAGCGAAAAGAGCGCCATTCTTTTGTAAGAAGCTCACATAAATTGCGACACCCAAGAGTTAAAAGCAGTCTTAAATTACGTGCCGTCGACTCCTTGATGAATTGAGTGCTCCCACCTCGCCCTCTGTCGTCCCACCCCCACCGGCTTTCTCGTCGTTGCCGCCACCACTGGCTCGGTACCCTCGGCTACTCGGTCGGGTGATATTATACATTGTTTTTACGTTCCTCTTACGGTCAGGCATCCACGACCCCTACCTACCTGGTAACTAGAGCAACTGAGTATAACGAACGGCTCTCTTTTATACCTGATGGGGTTATCTGCGAAAGGGGCGCTCTATACTCGTGAATCGTCTCAGGAGAAAAATGGCAGAAGCACTCGAAATAGAAAAATCCAGACGTTCCGCCGAGCACTTTGTTCTCGCGCGCTTTGATTCGTAGGAAAACAGCGACCGTGACGATTGCCTCAGCGCGTTATCATTCGCGGATCTCGAGTCTCGCGATCCGAAGAACACGTTTGAAAGGGGGAACTCTCCGAGTCTCTCGTGACATGCCACTATAGCGGCTCGTGCAAGGGCGCGTCCGCGTCGCGGAGGAGCGCCTACAAAGGAAGCTGATTCCAAGTAGAACGTCTACCGCGGATAATCGTTTCATTTTGATATCCCGAAAGCAGCCGACTGAGGTAAATCCAGGCGGGACAATTTGTTACAACGACGCGACCTTTACACCTTCCTCGCCGCCGTGCGCGCAGCCGCCGACTAACCGGCAGCAGGACTGAACTTTGGGTTAGACTGGTGCCATCGCCGGGATTTTATTATTCAGGTTCCTACACATCGTGAACCGCGGTGAAATCTTTATTTGGAATCATTCCAAGAACAATAACGTGTCCCCATCTCATACCGGCCGTTCCCTTCTCTTTCTCTGCCTCGCCGCCCTTCGCATCTTCTCCTCTTCCCTCCCCACGAGCAGTGCCAAATAAAACTAAACGTAACCCAGTTATTTTCTGTTTGCGCCGCCCGATGATTCCCTCAGATATGATGGCTCCTCTCTCGGTGCTTCTCCGCTCGTTGGCAGTGGCGGCACGCGTGTATCATCGCGCATATAAATCAGTCCGCGAGGATCAGATAGGATTTCAGAAATATAAAATACACGGCGATATTAAAAAAGAAAAGGGACACTAGGTCAGACAAAGAGCGAGAGAAAAGGCAGAGAGATAGAGAGGAGGGGAGATGAAAAAATCAAAAGAAGAGCTCGAGAGGGAAAGAGAGAGCTGGTCGACGAAATGGAGAAACGCACCCTGATTGGTAGGCGCGATGCAGCGCGATAAAACCTGTTTACACGAATTTCGGATTAATTTATAATCGTCCTGCTTTCGAAAACTGTAGAGATATCAGTGTGAATTTTTTTTGGAGCGCAAAGTAATATCGTTAAAATTTTAGGTAGAAGGCGATAGTAATCTACTTACGCATACATAGATAATTATAATGCGCTATCGCGAGATATCGTGTGTTGCGAATCTCTTGTGAATCTTTTACGAATAGTGATGTAATTCTTCGCTATAAATCTGGGATTCTAATACTGCATTATATAAAATAAAATATCTGAAGCTCTAGTTTAAATCAATGATACGGCAGAAAAATATTTTTGGCCACACGCTACGGTACGGGCGCCTGTAAGGAAGACGAAGGTTTGGAGAACATATGATCGTGTTTGCGTGGCTGAGTTCTTTGTTCGGTAATAAGGACGATTCTGAGTGGTTCGAAAAGAGCGATTGGGCGCAAAGGACAAAATCATTGTCCCCACTTGTCCGCGTCGCCTGTCTCGCGGAACTCTGGCCCTTCTTGCCCGGTATTCGGCATTAGCTGCGATTATCATATTTTCGTTGGGGATCTGGTGCCATAAATTTGATCTCGTTATCTCGTTTACGGGCTGCGCTCGTGCAACAAAGTGAGAGGGAAAAGACGGCGAAGACGCGGGCCCGGTAGAGAAGAAAGAGGGAAGAGGAGACAACGTAGGAAAGTGAGCACAAAGATCAGGAACGTTTTAAGAGCGACTGGTACCCCGCTGTTGCCAAAAAATGTTATCTTATTATAAGCTCGAATATATGCGATGGAATATTATCTTAAACAATCCCGCGGTGTGAAACAGAAACGTTTTAGCGATATCTTCCGATTATTATAGCTTCCCGCATTTTCAATACGGACGCTTTTAATATAAATAAAATGAATACTTCGTGGATATGCGTATGTGTGAAACTACTGATAGATCTCGAGACCGTCTGTTCGGTAAGCCACGCGATACAATCCACTCTTTATCGGACAGCTGATTATCGATAAAGCTACCGTGTTTCTCTCTCCATGATAGACCGAATGTGCAGATAAGACCACAAATATACGCACGCACACTCATAGCGCGTACACGTAAACAAACGTGCGGGCTGCTGCGCCTCTTTTTCGATTCGGCTAATTTCGCCGTGGTCACTTTCACGCGCACAACTGTGCATAAGCGAAATTTATGCCGGGCGATTTGATTACCGCGATATAAACTTGATGCGGACACGCGGACTCGGACGACAAGACGGGGGACATACATCACACGGTTGGTCCAGCGATATCACTGGCTCCGGCTTCTTGGTACCGTTCTTGGTACCCGCCGACTCTCTCGCTCCATCGTTTTCTGTTTTCTTTCCCACTTCCTTCAACATTTTCATCTCGAGATCTATGGTTGATTAATTATATACGCTATCACGAGATATCGTGTGGTACAAATCTTTTATGACTCTTTTACGAATAGCGATATACGTAATTCCTCGCTATAAATCTAGGATTCTAATACTGCATTATATAAAATAAAATGTCTGAAGCGCCTAGTCTCTTATATCGATTTTTGCGTTTTTGTGGAATTCATGCTAAGCTATGACTTATAGTGAAAAAGTGTACAAAGTATTGAAAATGTAGTCTACCGACTTTAAAAAGAAGGAAATTAACGTATACTGACGATATACACATTTTTGTGAAAGAAATGATATCCACTGTTTAACCTATTCTTCACAATAATCGCTAAAGATGTAAAGATTTACGAAACATAAAATCATCTCAATAGAATTTATATTGTCTTGATTTATCAAAGTGAATTACTTCTGATCATGGTCGATAACCAAAAAACTTTCTTACCAGTATCAAGAAGTCAATGTCAAGCAGGACCTAATCTCGTCGAGCGAAAGTGAGAATCTAACAAGAAGAACGAGACCTCACAAAGATACATGTATAAAATTCGTCTGGCGTTTCTAGGAGACCCTTTTGGCCGTGTCAGTAAGTTTGAGACAATAAGTTATAAATATTGAAATCTGCCTACAGTTCGCCCGCCCTTTCCTTCTATCCTCGCCCGCCCTGTCCTAACAAAAACCTTTCGCCCAGGTCACGACCGATCGGGGCATTAGAGGTGCCGTGTCGCCCACGATGGCTCGTGTTTCTATAATGTAGGCATCGTTAGCAGTATTCGTGTATTAAATCGAACGTGGAAGACGCCAGTGTACGTGAGTGCGAGAACGCATTGTAATGCATCGACACCGCCGACTCTTCGTGTTGTCGGTGTTGGTAAGATGAAAGGATTTCCGGTCTCGCGAGATGCAGAATCTCCGAACCTGTCTGGCTGGTTAAAAGGCGCCAAATAGAAAGCAAATTCAATATCTATCATGCATTTTTTGTAATGCATCTAGTTTAACCTTAACACGTTTAAACTACGATCTCCTACTTCTTTTCCGTTTAATTATATGTCGTTTATGCTTTCCTTTAGTTTCCCATTACGTTGTTATTCACAAAAGTACGTGCGCTTACGTGTACGTGTTTGTGTAAAGTGTGTGAGCGTCCGTGTGCGATGAGTTTGGATTCGTGGGTTCGCTAAAGCCAAATGATTGTATGGATCCTTGCGCGATCGTGCGCTTAAAAAATTACAGTCAATATTTCTAATTACTACAGCGTACTACGCTTTTGCGTTACTTGTTCACGATTAAAATGACATAATTTACTACCGCGTAATAATATACTGATAATGATGTAAATAAATGAATAAATATGCATTTCGACTCGATGTTATTGATGCCCGCGCTTTTGAAGACGCGGAATGATCTTGGCCATATCTGCAAATAACCCATGGACACCGGTGGGAGGACAACGATTACGAGGTTACCTTGGTCAGAGGGTGTTCGATGCCCGATGCTGTAGGTACGAGGACTATAAATCATAATTAGGCTGCAAGCGGTAGCTGCGAAGTGGCTGCAGGCCCATTAGCAGCAACAATGCGCCCAAGCAGCTTAAGACGTCGTTGTTGCCAGAAGAAGAGTAACTCGGCTCTCCATTTACTCGAGCCAGATCGTATCGAAGCTACGTTGCAGGACATTCGCCGGCAGAAAATAATGGATGTGAAACATGTAACGAATATTTACGCACGCATATAGACTGTCATTTATCCTTTTTAACGCGGTGCTAATGTACCTAAAGATAAGTCACTAATGCACATCTATAATTTAAGATGCAGTGAATTTTATGCGTCTGGAATAACTGTGTAGAATGTATTACTTGAAAATGCTTTTCTCAAGTCGAGTTTTGGGATATCCATTGCATACTCTAAGACTGTAAAAAAAAATCTATAATTTGATACAAGGAGCGATTAACGAGCTAATTGGAACAAAAAGCGGTGCTAGTAAACGATAAAATTAAGTGGAAAATTTTCAATTTAGACAAACGGTCGAGCGTATAATCGCCTATTTAACGGAGAAAATCCTAGTTACTTTTTTCCTAAGCGTATTGGTGCACGGGATGTGCTATTCAAACAGGTTCTGTGGGGCAATGATTAAGCAATATTATTCTCGGCGTGGCATCCGAGAAATCAACTGCAGCCTATAGTCTACTGAAGGTAAAAAATAAATAAATATAAGGCGATGCTATTTTTACTTCTGTAACGCTTTCGCTCGAGGTCTTTTTATCTCAATTTTATGACGGTTTGCTTCTTGTTGATTTCCAATGGATAAATCCTTTATGTGTTTCCTTGTTTAACGATATATTTGCATGCGCCTATACAACGGCCATTATTTTTCTTCAAGTCAAAATATCGCTGTTTATACAAGAACCGAGGAGAAGAGCAGAGACGCCTCTGCGCGAGGATCCAAGAAATCTCGGGGCACGAGATCGAGGCCTGTCAGATTATTATAGTGAGTCGTCGATACTTGAGTCGAGTGCGCGGAGATGAGTCTCCAATCCTCCTGACGCTGACGCTCCTCGATCGACGAGCGAAGTGGCCACAACGGATTCCATTCAGCCGATCGACGGTGGTCACCTTTGGTGGTCCGAAATTCCTTACACTCCAAATTACTTCCACTCGTAAGCGGAAATCGGCCGTCTACTTCGTTTGCGGGCAATCAGGGACCAGTCCCTCTCTGCTTCTCGTGCGAGCTCGATGCTGATGAAGCGCGGTTGAAAGATTCATCGAACCCTTTCCCCTCCTCCACCCTTGACCCATTAGATTTTATTGCACCCATAATTATTTCTGTGCAAGCTGAATCCGACGACTCGGGGCTCACTTCGATTCTCAACGATTAAAACCGTATCTCTTATTTCATATTTGTCTTTCTATTTTATAAACATTCGCATAGATTACGATAGCAAAGCTTGATTGGAATGTCTAGTTGAAATATTTTTTATGTGCTCGCATCTAGGTATATTTTTATGTATTTAATAAACAAATGTCGGAGTCTTAAATTTTCGTAACTGACAATGACTTGTGTCGAGTTTGTATCGTGTGCTTTATTCGATATTGTAATAGCAGTGACTGATAGAAAGCCACGTTATTTCGTGAACATCTACGGGTGCTTGCGCATCGACGTTGAGCATTTCCCCGTCAAATGACGAATGAGCAGAAGTCATGACGAATTATTACGGCCGGTACACCATGAATCATGCTGCCAGCGTTTACCGCGAAGAATAACGAAGATCCGACCGAGCGAGTGTCTTAAATTTCATACCAGCACCTTCTCGCGACGGGTTGCACGTACAGACGTCACGGCTGCGTTGTGTCGTGTGTGAGTTCGACGTATCTGATCGCCGACCGGCGCAACGGATGCCGAGTCGATGATTCCAATCTCCTGTCAATGCCGCTCAACTTTGGCGGACCGGGCCATTTACTAGCCAGCAGGACGTGAATGATTCCCGATCGTGTACGCATGCGAGTCTGCCTCCCGCGAGAAAAAGACTTCGATTGGCTTAGATTAATCGCGTGTAGCCGCCGGATGCGAACAAAAGAACGTTTTTACAGCGCGCTGGATCTCGAGTTTTCTGAATAAATCCTTTTTTCATTCAATGTGATTTATATAAAGCAATCTTGTACGCGGAAAAGATTTCACAACGATGCAGTGATTAATCAAGTTCCTGTAAGTGTTATACCCGATTTCATCGATTTGATGAACGCTGGCGTTAAATTTAGGCAGAAAACAGTCGCGCAAATCGGCGTGTTTCGTCAAGTCGCAGGGGACTAACTCTTCGCATCGTTGATATATTAACGAACGATCAGCGTTCTCTTTCATTCTTGTCGAAACTTTCGCGCTCGAGGAAGGGAAAACAAGTTTCTCCCGATTCCACGGGGCGTTTAACGTTTCAATGGCCCGTGAAGGCTAAACGGGAGGGGCACGACAAATTTTTCGGATATCGTCGATTTATCAAGTCGGAAACGATTCTTGAATCGGGGTGTCGCCGGTGCCGCTGTCTGACTTTGTCACTCGCGCGTCCCGACGACAAGAACGTCGGGGTAGACGTCGACGACCATTAGTCGCCGGGCGATGCGGCCGGCTATACCGGTCTGATGTATTTCGATGTTGACGGAAAACCTGTAAAACGGCCTCACGCCGGCTTACCGGGGATCTATTAGCGCCCGTTATAAATGGTCCCGTCACCTTCGCCGATGTCACCGGTGTCGCTGAAAGGAAATTGACTACTCATCCCCCTCCGGGTACAGAGCCGAGACGCGTTCACTCTCACGTTCCTCCTCTCGCCTCATCTACTCGAGCCACGGATTTCGCCGGAAATCAAAAACGGCGCGCTGCGTCCGGCACATGGCCGCACGACTTCAGGAAACGATGTCAATTTCTTGATTTGATCTCGAGCAATCAAAAGCTGGCAGAAATTACGGTGCGTCACGTAGGACGCGCTTGATGTACAGTTTGACTTTATTACAGTGTCATTACGATGCGAATTGTGTCATGTAATGTATACATGATAAATGATTGTAATAGAATTCCTCGTCTCATAAATAATTTGATAATAGAAAGTTTACACGGCGCTATCAATTCATGCTGCAGATATGCGGACTCGATTGATGCTGCGCGAATCATTAAGCCCTAATCGCGCGTCGAGCATTCCAGCGCGATATCAAGGATCATTACGCCCGCTACCAATTCTGCGATCTGCGCGACGCAGGAAGCTTATCTATTCAAAGTGAGATTCAGAAGCGAAGAACGGATCGCGCCTCGCAACACACGCACACGCGCAGCCGTGCCTTTTAATATTCCGGTAGCCGGTGGCGAGCCAATAACGCTGGCGTTAAAATATGGTAATCGAGCCACGGGATCGGCATATCGACGGCTTGACAAACGATGCGACGCCCGGAGCATCGGACCACCAACAGATCGTGAAGCGTCCGCGCTCGCGCGCGCGCGCCTCTCTTCTTCATTCTCCTTCTCTCCCCCCTCTCGCACTTGGTCAGCCCGCAATCATTTGTTATGTACGTGACTCGAAGCTGACTGCTATCCTGGCATCCTGCCATTCCTACGTCCTGCCGTTCGTATCGCCTGTCGGTCCAGAGTGCCTCCCAGTCCTGGTCGCACCTGGTCGCTCTGAGTGCGAGCCGAGTGTTCTGCTACCGATCGAGGGATATGGCATTCGGATTATAAAATAAATTCAATCCCCGGAATTTGTCTCAGATTAATATTCGATCATCTGTTTCTTTTAATCTCGCTTTTCACGAGTCATTTATAGAAAAGCATAGAAAACAGTTTAGTTAATTATATTTTAAAATTGCTAAAATTCTTTAATTTGTCTCAGATTAATATACGACGACCAAGCATGCGTTCTTCGTTTCTTTTAGTCTCACTTTTTACGAGTCATTTGTAGAACAAGACAGAAAACAGTTTAATTAACTATATTTTAAAATTGCC
>NW_011967209.1:515429-570991 GCF_000949405.1 Vollenhovia emeryi | reverse complement strand
AAAATTTCTTAATTTGTCTCAGATTAATATTCGACGACCAATCATGCGTTCTTTGTGCCCTTTAATCTCGCTTTTCACGAGTCATTTGCAGAAAAAGACAGAAAACAATTGGATGAAGTATTATTATATTTTAAAATCGCCAAAATTCTTTGCTTAACAAGTATTGCTTGATTTACAATTCTTGATGCTTAATCAAATTAATGCGCGAGATCTGAATTGGGAATTCCATCGCTACTTCAATCATATCGTATACTTAGCAGAAGTAAAAGGCAGGTAACGTCATGCAGTGTAGCATATTCTACTTTCTAAGTAGAGAGTATGATCGCGTTTTCTCGTTCCAAAGTGATATCACGATTATGTAAAAGCCACAATTAGACACCGACGTTATTCAGGGCGGCGTGGCAACGCATTTCGTACTTCTCGACACAGGAGATTATTATTCGGTAGGACATTAATCTGCGAACGGCGAAGTTGGCGTAAAATTCGAATGGACAGCTGATCGTACGAGATCGGCGTCACGTGGCCGTGTCGGGATTCGTTTAGACAACGTTATTTAAAGGATACAGTACAAATCTCTCAAGCTTGCCAGCTGGCCGCATCAATCCTGTTACAAAGCGCGTCTATCTCGACGCGGCTTCTCGATCGGCCGATCGACTCCGGTCCGCGTCCGCGTGTCGAGCTCGAGTCACTTCGCGTCGTGATCAGACGAAAACACGGGTTCAGTTGTCCACGTCGATCTCGCGAAGCTACCGTTACCAAATGAGGATCCAAGCCAAACCACGTATTAATACAATGACCGACTCGAAAATTGCGTACTTAAATGTCGCGTACGTTTTATTGCCAAAACCTAATACTTTGATCTCTCTTATATAAGAGAATTTGCACCGGTCGCCTGTTATTTATTCTTAATTGTTTCGTAAAATTCTTGTGTCTATTAAATAGCACAAACTAAAAAGAAGATTGATTAATGTTATTTCTATAATTTGAGAATAAACGAAGAATAAGAACGGAACATTATGTTGGCCAACGATGTAGTCCGAGATATTGAGTTAATTATAGATTATCCCTCATACTAAACCATAAAATGGGAAGTTCGTAAAACGTCCAGGAAAACGATCCGAGCGTTCTGTTTATATTTCGTAAGTCCCGCCGCGTAAAGACGCGAATAACGACGCGCTTACAAAATACGCACGAGAGCGAGGCGTACACAACGGGCCTTTGGAGATGATCTCTAAGTAGTGCTTAGAAGTTAAAATAGTCAATGAAGGTGGTGTTGGTTAATTTACGATCCGGCTGCACGCGGAGATCACCGCGGAATGGCGAAATGACCGTTGCACGTACGGTCAAACTTATTGTTATGCGAAATATAGAAATGCATGTATCAAGGTATGAGTCAGCGTCTCACACGTCATCGAATTATTTGCGAGCATTCGTCGCATAATGCGTCATCTCGTGCGGCGATGTTTACTTCCGGTGCGCCTCTCGAATTTTTATGCCAGTTTTTTAAAACTTATCGCACCTGCAAATTGCATACAAAATACTCGCGTAAACTTCTTTCCTCGTACTTATCTTAAACATGTGTTTTCTTTGCACCAGTTGTTCGAGATTAAGGAGGATTAGCGCACCTTCGAAAACCAAAAAACTCGCGCAGACTCCTTTCATAAATGATGCGCGCACAATAAACCTGGTTGTCTTTATTTTATTATAAATTTGCATTTTTCTAGTTATAAATAAAACGATGCCTCACCTTTAGATTTGCATTAAATTTTTATCCGACAAAAATAGATCAACCTGTGCCCTCCACCACCTCCGCCGAATATATGTACATTTATTATTCTTACTTTGTCAAACTACGTTGTCTAATCTTTTAAACTATCGAATTATCCCCCCCCCCCTGTATTCCTGCCCACCCGAATCCCTATCTTCCGGTATTACTACCCTACCCGTATTCCGAGTTATAGTCCTGCCTATCCATTTTCTAGCTACCCGTGTTTCAACATGATGAACTTACAAAGTTTTAATTAATCGCGACGGGATTTTTGGGACCTAATTTGGAGTTTAAACACGCGCGATTTTTCAGAGATTTGATTTGGCGTATTAACGCCGCGTGGGATTTAATTGGGGTTTCAATCTCGCACACATGTGCGAGAATGTATCGAAGAATAGCCCACCCGAATTTTCACAAATAACTCCATCAGAGTGGCCAATATTGACCACTCGTCGTATCTAGTCTTCTTTTGTTGGGCCAGTTTGGACCTACCTTTCGTTGCTCCTGGCCATACAGTCTGGTCATTTTGACCAGAGATCAAGAAGGAAGAAAAACTCCTTCCATTGTCGGTTTGTTACAGTCACCGACAGATATTGCGTACGATTTGAATTATGTGCGAGCGTCGAACGTATCGAAAAATATACGATTACGAGAAGTTAATTAAAAGAGAATTGTGATGCGAAAAAAATTACTGCATTAAACTAATCAAATCTATTTCTACTTCCGTTTTTTACTCGAGAGTATTGACCGTCTCTTCGTCACTCGATCATTGAATTCAAAATTCAAGTAAAAACATTTTTTACTTTGCGTTATATTAGTTTTATTTATATTCCGCGATAAATTAACATCTCTAATATGGATGAAATTGAAAAAGTACTAATATCTTGGAAATGTTTTTGAAAACCGATCGCGAAACTCGATCACGAAAACCGATCGCGAAAGTATAAAGATGCGTATGATTATGCATGTTGTTCACGCAAGACGCACCTCGAAAGTATTGCAATATATACCAAATAAATGACGTGAGATCCAGAATTAAAGAACCTTTCTGCACGATAGATACTGGTATTGTAATCGGATATTACAGATAATCAATAACCGTCAATAATATATAATAATAATTCGCAATGTTTCAGCATTCTCGACAAAATATTTGAATGTAGTGGTACTTATTGTCGCCAGTGATGAATAAAAATAAGTCGCAAACTTATAGTCGACCAAACCGGCAAGAGATTAATTTATTAACAAAAAAGCTACAACGTTTCGACCAAATTACGGGTCCTTATCAAGTAGAATACACTTATTGTATGTTCTAAGAAATATCACGAGTTCATTTCGAAAATATTTAGAATCTCACGTCATATTATTTTATTTTACATATTAATATATTGATAAAAAATAGATAGATTACAAGTGATTAGCTCGACGAATACATCAACAAAATCATTCGTTCTATTTCGCGTAATTTCTGCGATGTGGTTCAACGATTCTCAGCATGGAAAATGAGCTCAATATACTCTGATTTGTGGAGCTCCATGGAATTAAACTAATGTGAAAGGAAACTCAAGAATCCGTTCAACGTCAAAGGCCCCACTGTAGGAAGGAATAAATCCCAGATCTTCCGGATTGCCCCCGATAGCGGTCATTTCAGCAGCGAGTTAACGACGATCGTTTTTCAAATTATTATATCTCGTATATTTGCAATTTTATTGAAAGATTAATAATTCTTCCATTATTACGTGCATGTTTACTTTACTGTCTTTTTATCAGCAGACAAAAGTATGACAAAGACTAGTGTTGGAGAATATTTATTGAAATAAGTATATAAAATTTTTTCTTATAATATTATAGCTAATTTCGCGACTCGACGTCGCGTACACGTGCCGAAACCACTGCTTCCGGGATTCCGAGACGCGAGAAAACCAAAGATTATCTCTGGATTATTCTACAACAAGGGCCTTCAATCTCCAAAGGAAAAGTTAAACGATGCAAAGGTCAAGGGCCCCGCTGCATGAAGGAATGAATCCCAGATCTTCCGGAATACCCTCGGTAGCGGTCACCTCGGTAGAAAGTTAACGACGGCCGGTTTTCAATCATTGATTCGTACATTTTCACTATTGCAATATTCTTTAAATATGAATCATAATTTTTCTTTCTCTTTTTTTAAATCTCTTATTCTAATTAATTTCGCGTAAAACCAGGAATTAATTCTGATTCTGCAACGGGGCACCTAATCCGCCACGGTAAAAATCGCGACCACTTCTCTTCGGTAAATTAATGTAAATATATTAAATAGACCATGAAATTATTTGTAATCTATCTATTTTGAGGTAACGGATCTACGAAATATATCAATCTACGTTCTACAATCTACGATTTACTAAATGTAGATTCCGTTACCTCCATAAAACAATGTCTCACTCACCGACACGATGCGCAGCAGCGGAGTTGTATCTACGTTGTTTCTGGAACATATCTGCCGGCGCCCGATGTCTCTTCTAGGCTTCCTCCTCCTTCACTCAGGTCGTCCTCCGACACACTCGCGAAAACACTAAGATCGTTCGCGCGATTTTACACTCCCGTTTGTAAAGTCTTTAGTTCGATTATTTAAACGGCACTCCCGAACACGACGCGACGCGACACGACGAACCGCCGCGCGCGGTTGCGATTCGTTTAAATTACGTGACGATATAATAACGAAATTATTCGATAAGTAATGGTGCGAAAATTAGTACTGAAATCAGAAAAATGGACAAACAATTAATAAAAAAAATTAACGAATGTGCTCTCTAAAAGTCAATCGGTGGATTATTGCGGAAAACAGCGAATTGATTCATTATTTTTAGTATTAATCTACCGATTGACTTTTAGAAAGTATTAGGCCCGGTTTACCATTTTCTGGTTAACTAGAAGTTAATATAGAACTCGACTTTCTATCTTTTTCTATGTTATCTGAGAAGAGACAGAGACTTGATTAAACTATGGTTAACAGTTTATTAGAAAATGAAAACTCGAGTCTAAATAGTGCAATTTTGGTTGTCCCGTCTTTAGAGTATGTACTCTCCAAAAGTCAATCAGTGGATTATCATTGAAAACAGTGAATATTCACTGATTCGATGATAATGCATTGATTGATTTTTAGAGAATAACTCTTCGGGGTACTTAAGCCCCTCCACCACGACAAGGTAGTACCCGAGGAGGGGATTATCGACAAAAAGCCGTACAATTATGTGCGCGTGTAAAAAAATTAATATCGAGTGAACATAAATTAGGTTTACTATTTAAAGCACGACGTGAGAGAGATTTATCCGAGTTCGATTGTTAAAAAAGGTATTAGCGCTCGTGGATATATCGAAACTGACTACCAATTTATATATGTAATTCCTTTACTTCTACTACAAATTACGCGTGATATTCTTCTCGATAAATCACCGCAGAAATCAGCGATAAGATTACGGATCGCGACAATTAATTAAACGCGATTGATAAATGTTAATAACTCTCGTAGGAAATGATCGCGTAGCAAGGAGCGATGCGAAGATACGCGGAAGACACAGACCCTCTTCGCTCGACTGTGCCGCGCCGAATGATTACGCACAATGAGAATAGACTGTTTTCGACCGAGATGTTTATACGCTACGTCATTTCTCAGAATCAACGCTCGGCGTTCGACGCCCGATATTCCAAAAATTTTTGCGATTGATAAAACTCAATAACTGGTGAAAAATTTAAAGCACAACGTGAGAGAGAGTCCGAGTTCGATCGTTATGAAAGGTATCGCCCGTGGATGTATCGAAACTAAAATAATCTATACAATTCCCTTATCACGCTTCTATGTCAAATTACGCGTGATATTCATTTCGAGAAATCACCGCCGAACGATAAGATTACGGATCGCGACAATTACTTAAACGCGATTGATCCATGTTAATAATTCTCGTAGGAGACGATCGAGATTCTCGTAGGATATGATCGCGTTACGAGGATCGCGACGCGAAGACACGCGAAACGTCCGCCTCGCTCGACTGTGCCGCGCCGAATGATTCGGCACGATAGACTGTTTTCGACCGAGGTGTTTACGGCGCTATTCATTTCTTGTAATCAGCGCTCGGTCTATGGCGCTACGTCATTCCTTGGGATCGACGCTCGGTCTACGGCGCTTGGCGAAACAATAGGTCACGCCAGATCATTCACGCGGCGACAGTCGAATAGTTTTTAAATAATAAGCGATTGTATCTCACAAATGATATGAATGTCGCCCCTTTTATTTAATTCAAGTAAAAATCTGCAACGTGTAACTTCAAAGTGTTGCAGCTGTCAAGTGGTCGATCGATATCAGTTACCATGAAGGTTGTTACTGTGCTAAAAAGGGCGACATTCATAGGAACACTTTTATCACTTGTCATGTCGCCGCACCTAAGCGCGCGAAATCTCAGGCCTATTATTTGCGAAATATACTCGCTTGTTATTTAAAAACTATTACAGCCTCGACATTTTTTTTATTAGAATTTTCGTCTTGAAATTTTCTAAAGAATTTATGATTACAAGGATATCCTGTGTATGATGGTCAACGATATTCAGACGATAATTGAAAGCAGTATATAGTATTTATAATAACAAGCAATGATATTTATAATAGAAAATGAAAAACTTACGTTATAGACGTGCACGAAGCAATATCTATATAACGTGTGAAGAGATTTAATTATATTTCACCGCAGCGCGCATTATTTGCAGTTTCTTTCATTTCGCGCATACATTCAGGTGCATCTGCATTCAGGTGTACGTGCATTTAGCGTCCGTGGGTCACACAACCTTCCAGTACCTAGCCGCGAAAGGGTGAAGAAACCATGAGAAGGGGGCGGCTGGTGGGCGAGGGATGGCGCGGGTGGGGTTTAAGAGTCCGAGACGCGAAGGACGTCTCCGTAATGACGGGGCATAAATAACTCGGACGTTTACGTGCGCATTGATTTAAGCAAACTAATGATTTCACTTTGACCGGTCGGCGGAGGAGAAACGCAGCAGAAAACGCAAGCCTGGCCTCGGTGAGTCCCGGCTGGTACCGCCTGCCATATTGACGTTTATATTCGTCTGTATAATTTACATGTCTATGTATGACAATTATTGCGATGGGACCGGAGAGTGCACGAGGAGATCGTGCAGTTGTTATTAGTTGCCACCCAGACTCGGTCGCTATCGAAGATTTTGAACAAAGAAGCGTGCCGATCAAACGCCGCTGCCGTTTTACAACGCGTCCAGCTACCGGATCTCGTACGTGCAATTGGAAAATTCAATTTTGCAATTTCGCGCCGTGCTCATCGCGCGTATTGTTATACGAGGCGTAACGCGACGTAATTAATTATTTTGGGAAATTCGCGATTATATATCGCAGTTGCTTTGGAATTTCGTCAGTGCCGATCTTGCGTACGGCCCTGCGGTCTCGATTCTGCTTGGTTTGGCCGGAGTCAAAGTCTCGGCCAAGTTGAATACGGCTGCTACTTTGTGTAGGTGAATGTAAATGCGCAACTGCAACATTGCGTCGTAGCGACGCATGTGTGTACGAATGTGTGAACGTGTGACCGTGGGTTATGGAACATGAGATGTACCGCCATATATCATTTAACATTGTTTACTAAACCTCATACGAAAATATATTAACCGCAAGCTATGACCTATTATGTTATTGCTCATTTGATATTATGTTATTACAATTATCCGTCTGTTTATTTACGTTAACTGTTGTATGAATAATGTTAAATCACTTCTTCATTGTATAAATTACAATAGTGTAATCTTGTGTAATAGTGTAATCTTCTGAAGAGACAAAGAGAGAGAGAGAGAACATTACTTAAAAATATTTAAAAACCTTTTTACTTACAACTAGTAACAGATAAGAAAGTATGTGTAAATACAATTAAATATAATTACCTGTTAAAATTAAACATTCTTATCGATATCCGTTAAAATACAATTCGTAATCCCTGATATTAAAATATATTTGTATCTTATCCTAATCTTTCTCTCTCTCTCTCTCTCTCTCCCTCTTCCCTCCTCCCTTTTCCCATTATATTAATCGTGGAAGGCGTCTGGCTCTATGTGCCCGTCGCAGTATCGTGTCCTCTGCAGGCGAGATTTGAAGGGGTCGAATAGCCGGAATTTTCGCGATTTCCTAACGGTAGACGGCACGACATCTGACGTGGAAATCCGCGAATGCGGGATAGGTGGAGGGCGGGCACCATATATTCAGTCTGTTTGTTGCACAACGTCCGATAAGTCTGAAGGGGCTGAGCTCGAGGAGATGACATTGACGGGCTAAGCGCAGGACTTAAAGCCTAGAGCTTAACTCATCCGTCAGTATGTGACACATATACTTGCGCAATGCTTCCCTAAGTTCGTATTCTCGTAGGCCGAGACGAGCGGCAACGCCAGACATGTGTCACACCTTCTTCGATCGCTGTTATCCTCAGCTAATTGAACTCATCGCTAGGGAACAAATACCGAACGACATTTCTTTTTTTTTTTGGTTTGAGGAAAATATGAATTTAAAAAAATATACATGATTGCAGCTTCTAAGTGTAAGAAAATAAAATGTATGAATTCTCGGTCAATTGGAAATGCACAGTGTCTGAACTATTTGTAATTAAACGAGTCTACGAAAGGCACATGTGTGAACCAACCTCGGACCGCCCTGCCGACACGCATCGATCGCGCGCGGTCCACGTGGTTCCCGATCGGCCGACCCAGATGCATACTGAGGGCCCCCGGTTGTCCATATTCGTAATGGCACAATCACTGGCGCCCCGTAAGTACGCAGCACACGGTATACACTCTTATCGGCACCGACTCCGCGCACCGCGGTATGAATATTCTATGTCGCTTAAGTATAGGTTTGCCCACTTGGCACAACGCTCTCCTGTACACACACGTGCGATAATGCGTCGTGAATCCTTTACGCGTCTCCATGTGTGCACCTATGCATGCACATGTGCACGCGCGATCGTACGCGGGATACGGGCGGGGAGGGGACCGTGGCCCAACACACACCAGGCGCGCGCGCACACGTGTAACGGCGTACGTACGTGTCGCACTACGTGGACACGCGCGCAAATTGCTTCTCTGTGTGTGCTCTCCTACCGCAAAATGATTAATTATTGCCTATAGCCCGAAGTAGTGGCGAAACGCGCTAGAACGGACCGGAAAGGAGGCGAGAAGTGAAGGGGTGGGTGAGGAGTGCCACCCGGAGATGGGTTCGAGGGGATACCCCTGCGTAGCATGGCGAAGGACACGTACCGGTGTTACTCCGGAACGCTAATAGCTTCGTAATAATTCTGATTTATGCGCCAGTAAGTAGGCGCGCGACGCACCGTCGACGTCGGTCGACCGGCGACGACGACGGCGGCGGCGGCGGCGGCGGTGGCGGCGGCGGTGACGGGGGCGGCTTCGTTTACACGCTCTTGGCTTTCGCGCCCGAAATATCCTTCCCTGTCTTCCTGCAGTCTGCAGACGTCTACGCTATGCCCGGCAGGCCGGGTAGGGATGTGTCTGGAGGCTTTGTCTGGTCAGGGAGAGCGGGCCCGCGCTTTTAGTCACCTGTGCGTCAACGGAGGTTTATACGCCTCCCAGACGGCATGCGACGTTATCGCACGCGTGCAGAGCGATTATGCTGTGCTGACGAAAAGTCAAGATTACACACCTCTGACGAAGCGTCTTTCGTTGCGCTACATTTCGCCCGTGCGAGCCGTGCGATAGTTCAACAGACTACTACAGAAACTGATAATTCTCATTGCATTTATCTTCTTCTCGTTAATGCACACGTAATAATCCTCGATTGGGATTGAAATCCTTTCGCGTTTAAATCGTTTCCTACGTATATTGGTAATGTTGAAAATCGAGGAACACGGAAAAACTTGCCGTTGAATTGAAAAATAATAAGTTGCTTGAATTAAACGTTAACGTTAACGTCACGGGCTGCCACGAGCATAAAAAAATTCGCTCAATTGTATTTGCTATGTGGATTTTTATTTTAAGGATTGAACTAAATATCCAGATTATTAAGACAACTATCCGATGTTTTTCATTCATTAATACTGATGCTGTTTTAACGATTTTATTTCAATTACACTGATCTGATGACACAACTTCATTTTTTTTCCGTGTATAACTCGAAATCATATAACAGATATTAAACGCATCTTTATATCTGTGAATAATCCCGACAATCGTCGAATTCAAGATCGTAAAATTGAAATCGCCACGTCCAAGTTGTCCGCATTTTCTTCCACATTTTCACTCAACAATAAGGCACGTTTTCTCCGGCAGCTTAACGCACTTCCGCGTTTTAATCAAGCCGCTTCAAGCGATCGTACGTCGTTGATTCGCGCCGGATCGAACACTATATGGGCTGTAACCGACGGACACGCGATCATTTAGTCATTTTCCTGCCCGAGTGGAAACTATAAATTACGCGTAGAGCGCGTGCTCGATCACATTGCAGCACGCTAACGACATGGCGGATGACGATCGGCGTGCGTGACTTTGGTCTCGCGAGAGAGGAGAAACGAAAGACAGAGAGAGTGTCGCGGTGAGCGCGACAAGTTTATCAGATGTTTATATCCGATATCGATAAATCCAGTTTTAATAATGCACCCCCCGCGGATAATTTCCCATTGAAATCCGTAACGCACCTGTATACGCGCTTTAATTATAAACGTTTTCGCCATAACTATCTTTTACTATTATCTTTGCTATGCGAATTTCACAAGTAATTAGTATGGTATTTTCATACAACTATTACATGCCCCTGGAATTCTGAGCTCACGGATGCATTACCGCGATTCTAATCTTTATTATCTTATTAATAATAAGTGCGTTAACGACGAGATACCGCGTGATGGACTGTAATAATAATAATTATTGCAAAATATGTAATATTCTTGCCTTAGAAAGTATGATGTATCTCGAGGAAACTCCATTGTAATTTTATACGATTTAAATTGAGCATTCTAATATATCCGCGTGTACGTGCGTACCGCGTATCTTCTAAGAATCGACTGGGTATCTTATCGAAACTGTGCAATGGGATACGCAGTCATGCATTTTTTTTCTCAAATGGGTCGTTAGAGAATGAAACAGATCGGAGGTGTTGCATCCTTCTACGAGACGTCAGGGACGCCTTCATCCGGTAGTTAGTCATCGGCTGGCAATTTATCACGAGTTACGAGATTCCGTCGGTCTAAGCTCCACTTACTATGCGCGCGATCCGCGCGGCTGCGCAGCCGCAACGGCGATTACATATAATTACCAGCAGATTAATTAATTATACCGGGAGGTGGACCGCCCGAATGTGCTATACATACGCTCGTCCGATACAGTCGACCCGGCGGGAGTTGATTTCAGGATTCAGGCAAGTTAGGGGCGATAGTCCGAAAGTCAATTTCTCGAGAGCATCGCGTGTCCATTCTTTAATCGATAAAGCTTCACATTATAACAACACACTTTTATCACGTTGCTTTGTTTAATGATACTTACTATACATTCTACGCGTTAATGCATCTCTACACATTCTCATCACAATTTCTGTGATACAGTACGTAGACGAAAACCACAACTTGGTTTCGCGTAGAACCGCGATCCAAAGTACATCCCGCGGCAATAATTCCAATTCGAGTTGTAACAAATACATCAATAACGACCAGAGTCAAATTCATATTGAAGATCTATTCCGAAAAATCGAATACTCCCAGGCATATCTGCGTTGCTCCGAGGCGAGGCTTCTCGCGTCAAAGATAGCGGATTGATTTATGGTCTCGCTCGCGCGCTCGGTTGCCTCTCAATATTTTCGGAACACGTCGAAGCCAATTCCCGCGTCTTTGGCAGCTGCTCGCACCCGTAATGTGCAACAACGGAGGAACGCGCGGAGCGGACGCGGAGAGGAACGGAGCCGAGCGGAAAGGCGACGCGACGCGGCGCGCCGGCACCGGCCGGGAGGAATAAATACCGCGACGATGGCGCGTATCTCTCGATTACCGCTGAAATCCCTCCATAGATCCTCCGAGCGCCTTGTCTCGCAGATGCATAACACGGTTCGCAGTGCAGTAAACTAGCGTGGGTGACACGCCGCATGATGGACCGAGAAGCAGGTGCAGCGGCGTACTTTACTTTTGCTTCTGGTGCACACACACACCCCCGCTCCCTCGCGATCGCGTTGTCTGTGCACGCACGCATTTACGCACGCAGTGGCGTAGCGCATGCCGCGAAATATATTATAGCAATAGCACACACACACACACACACACACACATATATATATATATATATATATATATATATATGTATAACAAAACTAGAAAACAGATGCTTTATTTTACACAAGTAGCAAATAATATAAAAATCTAAAACACTCACCTCACCATTGCTCCGCGCCGTTGCCCGATGCCTCCTATGCCTGCTCTTCCTCTCAGATTTCCTTGTTGCACTCACACAACACTCACTCGCGAAAAATCATCGATCGCGCGAAATTTCGGGCACTCCCGTACGCGACGTGAAATACCGCGAAACGCACGAAATATTATTAACGAATATCGCGTGACTTTCTATCATACAAATTACTCAAACTAACAATTTTCGCTTCGAAAGAATAGGATAATGGATAAATCACTTTTGAATTGTCGACATAAAACGCAACGCGAGCATCGAAAGCATAATCTGCGGTAAAGAAGTATGTTATTAGTCCGCAACAAAACGATATTTTACAATCTTTGCCATTCAATCTAATCCTCGAAATAAATTGTTTGAACGAAATTTTCAGCGATAAATAATTGTTATTAATTGCAACAGTTAATCGAGATACTTTTCGATTACATTCACATAATGCAACGACGTGCAATAAGCGACTTTCTTTACTTTCCGCCCGTTTGAGTTGTGAAGAACGATAGAGCGAATTACAGCGCGAACACCGAAATCGTATAAATTTCTCTCTTTTCCCGAAAATGGAACAAATTACACGAAATTAATAGACAATTAAAAGCGCGGCGCGTAAACGAGATGTAACCAAGACAAAGTACCACGGTTTAGATTCATATCTTAGATGAGTTAGTCTCGTGAAATATCTATGTATGCGTTGATAAAGAGCCGTCGTCTCAATATGCAATTCGTTTCTCATTACAAGTTGTAGAAACTAGATAATTAATCGAGGAACTTGTTACTGATAAAAGTGTACAAATCAATAGCGTTTTATCCCTACATTTATCGCGATCGAATCTTGGAAACCGATAACGCAAAAGTAATGACACGCACGGAGCGACTCTCGCCACTGCACTGCTTGCCGGCTCGACGTTCGGCGAGCGAGTGATACCGCGGCGACCTTCAAGTAAACGGTGGCCCGCGTGACGTCGTACGATACCGCGCCGCGAGAAAAACAACAACGAACGTTGAGAGTTTTTGTCCCGCCTACGAAATTGAAAATGTTTACATTACTTTGTTCCGTGACTGTTACTACGTTTTGCGTATCATTCTGCGGACTTATTGGCATTTATTAAATTAAGAAAAAATGTTTCGAAACAAAAATTGTTACTTAAATTCTAATTACTAAGATTAAAGATTTTACCTCAATAATTGGTGTATACAAATGTATATTTCCAAACTGCAAATCTTCATTTACTGAATCTAAAATAAATCTAAAAGAGAAGTGAAGCACACCGCTCTTCGTGCAAACCGATCGGCATCGCGGAAAAGAGGCCTCAACTGTTCGATATTAACGACATTCGCGCTGGTAACATCTCTTTTTTAGAAAGGGATACTTCATAATAAGCATTTTCGAAAAATATGCACGATTTACGATAAGTCGGCTAATAAAAAGAATTATTCTTATATTTTTTATCGAATTATTATTCTCGCACAGAATTAACCGTAAAATCAGTTATAAAGATAATTATCTTTATAATTAATTAATAAATCAAATATTGCGCTCTCAATGTACTTTGTAGTTCGATAAGAATTCAGACGAAGCTGATCACTACTACGCCACTGGGTGCGCGCACAAATTTGCGAACCGCGGTTGCGATGCGCGTTTCACGATTTGCATCCAACGATGCATACAGAAAGAGAGAAAGAGAGAGGGAGGGAGGGAGAGAGAGGGCCTGTCTTCTCCCTTCTTTCGTCTCTCCACCCGCGTCTTCATCTTTCCGGCGTGTCTCGCGTGAAAGACGTCAAAGACAGTTCCGAGAATCGCTGCCGATCTCTCCCCCATCCCCCCCCCCTGCATCGGACCCGATGTTGATCTTCGCGCAGTCTCCGCATCCCCCTTCTCGCGATGCGCGTCCAATAAATCAGCGGAATCTCCGCGGATGCCACGAGTGGTGACAACCTTGCGTTATGTCACGACCCTCGGCTTTATGGCTTATTTAACCGGCATGCGAGTAACCGGGAGAAAAAGGGCGCGTCTCACTCTCGCCCCTCGTACGGGCGCGCCGCACCGTCGCGGAATCCGCATACTTGACGGCAATACTTGACATGAGCGGTGTCTTCCTCTCGAAGAGGAACTCTCGAATCTACGCGTTCGATGGGACGTGGAGAACGTGACGGGATAGACCAGGGAGCCGGGTGGTCCATCTCGAGATTTATGAGCGGCTCTCGTTCTGCAACATTCAAAGGAAACGGTGCGAAGACTCGGTGCGCGAGTTCGCAGGACGGCCGGGAAAGAATGCCAGCTAATTTCTCAAGAGAGTTTCGCGTGTATGTGCACCGAGAGAATACTTGGAGGAAGGATCGAAGACTCGAAGAGCACAAGTGCGCGAATATAATATTCGTTATCTCGTATTTCTTCGCAGAGTGCGAAGCGCAGCACTCTGTCGCGCGATTATTTAAAATACCTAGTTACAAGTGCAGGGAACAAAATACAATTTCACGAGAAAGATCTTTATCATTGGGAGTAAAAACAAAACTAAGAGCGAGCTATAAAAACACGAGCTCGTAAATTGTTTTAGGAAAGCGTCTGAAAGAAAACGTTACTTCGAAACGATCGGCCGGCGTTTATCCCGTTAATCTTTTATTCCGGGAAGCCTTTTAAAGAACACCGGGAGCGCCAGAATATGGAGAAGGAAAGAGATGAGCAGATAGACGGAGAGAAAGAAAGAGAAAGAGGGCCGGCTCTCTCCAGAACTCTTTCGATGGGCCATGACACTTCGCGGAAACTAAATAGACCACTCGGATGGATAATTACAACCGTCTCCGTGAAAAGGCAAGGGCCGAGGAGTGCGAAATAAAAATGCGAGAAGAGCCACGACGTTGCTTCGTGCCTCTTTGATCCTCCCAATGCGTTATACCCGCCGATGATTTAGAGACGCATTTCCGCGACGCGTGCGCGATGTGCGCGCACCTAACATCGCGTTTAATTTGATTTATCGGTGCTATTATGCGCGTTGAAAAATAGCCGAACTAGATTACCGGGCGCGTAATATTACAAGATCGTCGAGAGATTCTGCGGCTTGCGAAGATCCGTATAATCTCGTTCTTCTTGAAAATTTTGTGAACGTCTCAAAGTTTTCAAATAATCATTACCTTTCTGTCAAAATTTTTAACAGAGTATAGAAATGCATAGCTCATGCGTGTGTATTCTAGCTATATTTTTCTTTGCGCTGAAATTATTTTTTTTAACTATAATTTTAAGGTATACTATTTCTTAAAATTTAACACGCGATATTGAATTCTGTCGATGTTTCGTCCGATTTAATCTCTTTTTTAGGCGTGAGCCGCAAACGTCAGAACGACGCAGTCAAAATCGGCGCGTGGGTGGACTCCATAATTGGACCATGAAACAACGGAGAAACTGCGCACGGCAATTAAAATATCTTCTTGCGGTTCAGTTCCGTTCAATATCCTCGGTTAAACTCGCGCCCAGGTGGTGCTTCGGGCAGAACAACGTTGGTGATCCTCCGGGTTACATTTACAATACATTTCACTACCCCCGTGAACATACATTAAAATCGTTCGATTCAGATTCGCATTAATGCGGCATCGTTGAAATGTTAATGCTTCGTTCCATCTCAATTTCAATCCCAAGTCTTAAAATTTTATTAGCCTTTATGCACACGTAATGACATTTATCGGTGTAAGATTCAGACAGAGCTCGTCGCGATATCTTTTCATCGAGACAATTTGTTCCAAACATAAAAAAAACAAGATGTCTATGTTTGCGCGTTAATTTTTCTCTGCGGAGTGCTTCTCGCTCGCCGTCGCGTTATTCGAATTCTTTCGGATACATCACTTATAAAACGAGTAATAAAATATAAATATCTTTTTTTGTATAATATTTCATGTTTACATCTCTGCTTTCTCACGCGTATCTTTTGCTTGAGAAGGGAAGGCGAGCCGTTCTTATTCAACGCACGGGATTGAAACGAGGCATTCGTATGACTAATAGTAACTAATAACGACTAATAAATGAACCGTCGAAGCAAATTTATAGCATCGGGCGGCGAAGACGCGTAGCGCGATATCCCGATCGATTACATGTATATACGCATGCATATGTTACGTATACACGCAGGCTACACGAGAAGTTGAATCGCGCTCAATCTCCACGGGTCGCGGCGACGTCGTAGCCAGCAGGCGAATTTGTAAGCGCGCATCATGCGACTCCTCTCGATTCTCCGCTTCTCTCCCTCTCTTTCTCTCTCTGTACTCTCCGCCACGGCGGAGGTGTAGCGGACGAAAGGTAATGGTCCCGGTAATATTGGTGCTGTGTGTGGGGCCCGAGCTGTACTACTAGTAATTGATTGGTCATACCCCCCGTGCCACATTACTCCTTCAAACTTCGCCTCCCCCGGCTCCTTTTCCGCGGCCTCTTCTACTACAACGCCCGGCATTGTGCTATCGATTTCGCTATCACGGTGGTATACTCGAGATACTCGAGATATTCTCGGAATAACACGACAAAAGCACAGAAACGGAACGTAAAGGAAAGATCTCTTAGGTCGATCGACGCAGCAAAGAGAAAGGAGCCTGCGTAGCAAACATTTACAATTATCTAATAAGAATTCCTCAACGTCGCCGGCGATAATTAACAGCGTCAGTGCTTTCTCGATCATACCTGCCATTTTTAATAATACAGAAGGTTTATTGCGAAAAATATTACCTCAGCCAGGGTATAAACCTGGACCTCCCTACACTCTAGGCGGGCGCCTCACCAATTCGACCACCGAGGCATGCGATAATATTTGTCGCAATAACAGTATAAAGATGTTGTTTACGCGATTTATTACATCTATTTCGACATTTTTTTAACTGCGCGCCGATAAGGGTTGTCGACCGTACGCAGAACTGTCGAATACGCGATTTTTAAGTTTTCCCTCCCCCCTTACCCAATTGCGTGGGAAACACCATGTTCTAGGTCAATGGTGAACCCTGGCTGAGGTAATATTTTTCGCCATAAATTTTCTGTATTATTAAAAATGCCCAGGTATGGTCGTTCACTGTCGTTTAACTCTGGTTTAATCAGCCGATTATTGATCTTCCTATATCCGCAAGTGCGTTTCTCCGTGCGTGTCTTCAAGGAGAGTTACCGTTTCGACTGAGAGAGCCAGTCGCGCGCACAGGTCCGCGGATAGTTATTAAGTCGTGTCGTAATTGCAACAATTAATTATCACGCGCGTAGACGTTACCCGAGGACTTGTTTGGCGTATCCGAAAACGGTCAGGAAATGAGCGGCGAGAATCCGCATCCCTCCGCGTGCGCTCACACGGGGCGCATTACCGATTGTACGCGATAATTATAGAATAAATAAATTCACGTCGTGGCGGAATGCGTATAATATATCTACGTCTGCCAAATGGTACCGAGATACAGTCGTATATCACCGGGGGAGTTATAGTCCCCGCCCGGTAACTCATTGCCGGGCGTACGTCGTCGTCTCTCGCTATCCGTTTGGCTCGTATCCACCTCGTTGCTCTATGGTGCGAATCGTGCGTCACGCGAGATCGACGCTATTGAAAAATCGCGCGTGTTTATCTGGGAATTGCTGGAGATCGCGCGGCGAGAAAACGTGGAAGACGGACAGGTCGTCCCGCGAGAATAGTCGCGAGGCGACATTCCGGCGGCGAGTCAGAGTCCGAGAGTACTAGAGAAGAGGAGGACCATGGGCCCGGTTTAATTACATCAATATTTCATCTTCGCGGTGTAATTTAAAGAATCGCTCGAATATTCGCAGAATCATGTAAAACGGAGCTAACTCTAATAAATGATCTTGAAATAGTCACGGAAGTTGGACGATACATCTTTGTTGTGTTTTTCGTGCCGCAATGCAACGTTACGTATATATAAGAATATTTTCACGTATATCGGTGCGATCTTGACGAATATGTATTATACCAAGGGAATAAAGAGAAGGTAAGGCTGTGTACTTTAAGGTGTACGGATGATGCCGTCGGTGTCGGAGCTATACGTCTTGCCGCTCAGGCATCGCGGTAATATAGAAATTCAATCGTTCTGGCAATTATGCGTTGCGGCTGTTATTATGGTCCCTCTTCGACCGTTCGTCCGTATCTCGGCCCCGTACGTTGCGTACGTAATATTTTATTAGCTTTGTTTACGACTCGCGAGTGTGCCTTAACACGATTGCCTCTCGGGACGTTTCTTCGAGTGTCCGTACGCGCTTCGCTCGGTCACTTTTTTTTTCAGCTACAAGTTTGCTCTTCGATCTCTCGCTCTTTGCGCGGGACAGCAATTTTTCAATGTTCCCATAACAAAACACGAGATATCGAGGTACTTGATTATTAAAGGTAACATCCCGGCTTGCTTCGCGAAACAGTTAAAAAAGAAGACCGGACGAGTGTCACCAAGGAAATGTATGTCAATGAGAACCGCTGCGAGTAACAGTAGTGTAGCGGCAATAAGTGCAGCAAAGTCATAATGCAACATATAGTTACATACGAGCCAGCGCGGTGAAGATCAAAGGTTTCACGGAGCGTGGACTGTGTTGCCGGTCGCGCGGTGAAGGGTTAAAGCCGGGCCATTGATAGCTCAATAAGATAGCCCGACCATTTATCCGGGACACACCCTTGGGCGAGTTCCGGGGGGGGGGGGGGGGGGGGGTGGTTACGGGGTGCAGAATGGAGATACCTACGCGGAATTCTTCCTGGCTCATTGTAAGGCGTCGATACCATGTAATCATCCTCGCAGAGTCCCCGTCCGTTACGGAGCCCAGCCGCGTCCATGGGAAAAACACACACGAGATTACACGTGTGTGCGTGGATGCGTTCACGCGAAATGATCGCGCGCTCGGCGACGGGTCGCGCGAAACGGATAATTAAATGTATGCTTTTGGACTGACGTAATAACATTCGCCCCGGTACCGTAAAAAGATCTGTACCGTCCGCAGGGACTCGATTCTTGAATTCACTCCGAGGAGAAACGTACGCGAAAATTCGACTCTTTTAGAAAAGTTTGCAAGTCGACTTGGCTATGCTTTTTGGCCAGTCGACTTTCGGCTTTTCTGTGAGAGCAAAATTTTCGCGTATGTTTCTCTCTCGAATGTATTCGAGAATCGAGCCCCAGGTTCGAATCCTCGTGTGTACGATCGTATACGTACGACGCACAGCGAAGCGCGCGTACGTTTGAGGCGGCGAAATGCCGCAAAATTTCGAAGGTGGTGTTAATTCAATTCAGCAACCACGATCCTCTGGAAAGTATTCATAAATCTTAGCGCGTAATCGCGGCTCCGCGCCGGCTTCTTGGAGTCCGCGCTGGCTCGGGGACATTATGGTCGGTCGATACATATTTCACCGTCGGGATAGGATGTCCAGACCGAAGCGGAGCAGAGCTCGCCGGAGTCTCGTTTGCGATACGCCACCCGCAAAATAATTTTTGTATCAAAAGGAATAGCGAATGAAATAACGCTTGCGATCTTATCTCCGCTACGTCAGGTATTTTGTCCGTGCCCTCCCGCATCAAAGGTTACGACCAAACCCCAACGATCCCCGCGACTGATGATCAAACATAAATGCGCTTGTGTGCGCGCGTATGCACGTACGCGCGTGCACGCGCGTGTGCGCGTCCAGTAGCATCGGAGATCCATGCTTCGTGCGTGGGGTACGTCCATCTCGCCGTGGACGTTCACAATAGCTTCTGTTTAGAGTACTTACGCTGAAGGGGAGCCGCTGGGTAACCCAAGTCCAGCCATCTTACGTCGAATAAATCATCGCCAAGACGTAGGAGATATCATTGAACCGGTTGACGGAGAGCGGCGTCGCGCCTGATGCAACGGGTGTCGAGAGAACATCCGCACGCGGTCCCTCGTATACGATAACATTTGTCATGTCATGCATTATTCGACGCGGGCGATGTCACGTTTCTTCTTATATTGTTTCCCGCGAGTTGTAAAAACGGCAGCACACCGGGTGGCAATCGGTAATGACGTTGACGATCATCGACACGCAATACCGTAAGAAAAAAAAATGCAAATCGCAACGGAAGCAGGAGATTAAACATTTCCCGGGAATTTAATCGACAGTACACGAAGTGCAGGAGAATACACGGGGTATATTTCGAAGAATGGCGTTACGATACGCGGATAGTATCGCGTATCAATCAGACGCCGAGGGCCACATTGTCTTACGCGTCAGTCGGATAAAGGGGCGCCTGGTCCGCGTGCTCCACAGGCCTTGAGGCCCCGAGAATGCCCGGGAGCTCAGGACCACCCGGACAGAACCTATATGCCCGACGGGGATCTTATTGACTCGATACCGGTCTGCTGAATCGTATCCACGTCCTCGAGTCAAGTGTCTTACCCGACACCTTGTCGAACTTTGGGCCCGCGGAAAAACCGGAGAACAAAGTCGTGATTCAGCCTTTCCGCGCAGGCGCAGCAAGAAATATTTATTATTTGTAGCGTCTTGTCTACCGTAAGAGTTACAGAAGTCTTTTCTTCAAAACGTATAGATGCAAATACAATATTTGTTTCGCGAAAATCCCGCCTGATAAATATGTCCGATCTAATTACACCTTCAATCAAATTGTTTAATTGTGCCTAAAATAAATTTCTCTTTCTCTCTTCACGGGCGCACGAAAAGTTACGAGAATATTTTATACTCGTTATTAAATTATTAATATATCGCACATGTGCAAAGCGATTAGAGTATTTGAAGGTGAAATTTTGGATCATATTTGCAACTCGCTGATGGATCTAGTTAAAATATTGATCCAGTGAAAATAAAGAAACATTCGTGTATTAGTAATCCCGCTTCTGAGTATTTCGATTCTAAAAGGTTCGAACCGGAAGTCTCGAGAGGTTTTTTTCGATGCCTTATCCACGATAATAACTTCTTATGATGAATATAGGGATGACCGACCGGTTGGCCATCTCCTTCGGTCAAAAGTTCCTCGTCGACAGACGAGGGTGCACAGGGGGTGGGCGGAGGGGGAGATAAAGGGGCCCGGAGGGGCTCCTCGTGAGGACTGAGTACACAGTAGCAGACTTCTCATATAATGCGATATAATCACCTGGCATGACTACACACTATCTGATCCACATGCACACGGGAGCCCGGTGTGCGCGCGCGCGCGCGCGCTGGCGCGCGCACGTGCATGTGAACAGAAATCACTGGTAGAGCCCACATTTGAATCCCAGGTGATCATTACTCACTGCTCCTGATATTACTTCAATTCAATCAGTGTCTCGCCGGCGCGATGGCTACCACGGGTAAGGCGCGCTTACACACGGTGCGCCGATATTTATATTCAAACGTATCGTGAGCGCGCACACCTACGATCACCTACGCGCGCGGCCCGCGGTATATTACACGCGTGTATAAGCGCGAATGATGAATAGATTCGGCCGTCGGTGGAATGCGGTTCTGCGCATTCGACGATTATTGGTCGATTTTTCCGTACCGGCTCGCGGCACGAAGCCGGCCGTTGCGGGCGATTCGGCGATCCGCGGAGGTTCGCCGTGATGAAATGCCGCGTATTTACATAGGATCGGCCGCGGTTGCCAGTCGCTTCGCGACGCCTTCCCCGCGCGTTTTCCCGAAGATGCATAAGCGCCGTGACGGCTAGGTGCCAGCGAGACGGCACGGATAGCAGCGGCTGGATCCCGCAGGCATCGCCAAGGACGGCGGATTCCCCATGCGCCGCTTCTCCCTCGTAAGAGAAGATGAAGAAGAAAAGGAGGAGTAGGCGGAGTGCGCGGCGTACGTGGGTATCCGAGTTGAAGGGACTATCGTAGTAGATAATTCAGCGCGTATCTCGGTAGCCGCTCGCGTCCCTGCGGCGGCACGTTGCGTCGGCTATCACAAAGACAAACCTCTGATGCGGTATACCGGAGCGTTCCGCATCGCACACAATCATCCCACATGTCGTGTAGAAACACGCAAGACAACTACTGCGCGAGCTGCTGGGAGAGAAGGAGAGAGAGAGAGCCGAGCAGTGTAGAATGACAAGAAAGAATAAGTGGGAGAAAGGACGCAACAGGGGAGGTAGAAAAGATGAGGAAGACGGGGAAGAAGAGAGAGGAGACGAGGTAGCAAAGTCGAACAACAAGAGTCGAGATTGCTGACGGGCCGCGAGAGGTTGGCGCCATCGCGTGATTACCAATTTGGAATTACCCACTCGCTACGCCGAGGGATGATGCGAAGGAGGAGGACGGATTATCGAGGAAAGGACGCGATCTCGTCCTGGACTTTATATCCCTCGGCCGCTCGCTTTCATGGCGAAACCAAGTGCATTATTATAGCTATTAACGTACGACGATCCATCAAATGAGAACTTGCGATTGTTCTAACCGATGGCAAATTCCATTCGTTAAGACCTAGAGAATCCGATTTAAACCGCTCGCAGGACTCGCGCTGACTCGAGTCTGCCGTAGAGCCGCCGGCCGCGAGCTGATTATTACGGTGGACGTTCGCGAAGAGTTTTCTCGGCGAGCCTGGATAAAATCGATAGATATCTGAAGAAGGAAGCCCGCGGCGCAGCCGAGATGGTGAAGGTGAAATAGAGTCCACGGATTACGAGGTCACAAGAGATCCTTCCGCGTGCATCCGCGGTAAGTCGCCGTCTCGCGATGCTGCAACTGGCTGGATTCGCGTCCCAGACATATTGCACCGTGCTCCTGGGCAACGTTAATCGATGTTCCCTCTGTCAGTGACGAATGGGCGTAATCGGTAGAACCGAAACGGACCGTGTGAATTCCCCGTCGAGCACAAAACCGACCTGCCGCCCTCCCATTCCCGCTATCTCCGTCGTGCTACCCTCTTTTACCTCTTTGTCTCGTGTCTGGGCACGTCACATAGTAACAGAAAGCAATCATGCTCATGGACCGCAACGGTCGATCGATTGCTTGGAATCATTAAACATGCATTCGCTTGTACGGTAGTGTATTATAAGTACACTTGGCAATATTTGTTACACACTGTTGTACATGCGAACAAATATTTTCTTTTATTTAGCAGAAAGAATACAATTACTTTGTGCTTGGTTCATTGACATCTTCAGATATCTGAGATGTCTTATCCGCCGCGACCGGACAACAATAAATTCTGCGGTAAGGACTACGGCTAGCGTATTATAAGCGGTCAAATAATCAAAATTACAAGGTTTGCCTGATGACGTTCTCTCAGACATCACCAGAAATAATCTCCGCTCGGCGATGCTGATTTCCATTCGCCATGATTGGTAAAGTAAACACGCTGAAAATTCACTTGGACGAGTTCTTCTACGATCCGTTCTCAGCTCTAGGATTATATTGTGCGAGAGCACTGTGACGAAATCGTATTGATATTTAGGCAAGCGAAATACGAATCCAGCAATTTTTAATATTTATCTATCAAAGTTCAACATTTTCAAGTGGTAATTACCCTTTAATTATTTTATGATTTTAGCTTTTTCATATTTAAATTGCTATTTTCATTTAAATCATTTTCTATACGTTCATTGTGGAAATTCACGTGAGGCAAATTGAATCGCTACATTCGCAGAACAAAATGTAACGAGTGCAAATGAGATTCGATAGCAGCATAATTTTAACCGTCCTGTGCGCGCGCGTGCGTATGTTTGTGTGCGTGTCCTCTTTTAATAATCTCTTTAAGATTGACCAGCGAAATTGTCGAGATATATACAACGGTGCGCCTGAGGCTGCGTGGGCAGAGAAATCAAGTTATTATGTCGCTTCGGGATCTTCGGTACGCGACGTCGTGATCCGTGTCTTCGTTGTTCTCTTTCTACTTGTGCTTCAATTTTTTTTTCCTTTTCGAATCGAGCACGAAGCGAACGACAACGGCAGATTGTTCCTGTCATTCCGACTAGGCGACAGTTCCCGGCGATCATCCGGGATACCGTGAATGGGCGATGCAATTTCCCCAGACGTCTTCCGAGGCTATACCGCCGGAAAAACTCCGTGAAATCTCCGAGCGAGGCGCGCTCGACTTGGCGGATAATTGAATTTTAATTTTGTGATTCCCGTCGCGGCCGACATCAATCCTCGAGATATCGAACCTCGTACTCGTCACAGCTTTTTAACATCTGATCTTGTTTGCCACACCACGCTCATAAAATACAAATTAAAGATGTTGCTCCCAAATCGCTGATTGTGTACTCTTCTTACCACGCACTTTGTAAACATTTAATATTTTTATTGAAAAAACTAGCGACTTTCCTTCGTTATAGGTGACTTAGTCTCTGGCGGTCATTACGTTTGTATTCCGTTGCGTTTAATCACGTCCAGGGAAAGAACGGGAAGAGAACAATACGAATTATGATATCTGTTCGTTGACCGCTCGCAGAAATTCCTGGGGTGAGCAGCTTCTGGGAACGGATTCGACCTTGAATTTATCTTCGCAAATCTGTATAGCGGGATGAATAATTATTGAATGCGTGTAACATAAATACGATACGTTACACGGGAACTGGTTATACGTAAATGCTGGTACTGGTTTAAGGTGCATTCATATTGAATGTACAGGATTTCTTTTTCATCTTTTACGAGCGTATATTCAACTTATAATGAGTTCTATTATATACCTCATCATAGAATTCCGAAATTTCATTAGTATGTTTAAATTAATTTTAGAGAAAAATTCGTTATTTATATTTTTCTATACGAAATGTACCATTCAATTTATTAACTCTGTTAATAAACTTCTCGACTGTGCTAATAGATTTCCAGATTTATTTACTCGATAGAGCGCTGCTGCTCGCGCGATACGTACACGCGGAGGAAGAGAAAGGAGTCCAAGAATATGCTTCTCCACGCGCACACATACATCGCACCGAAAATATTTATAATCGCAGGCGAGGAAAGCCGTAGAGGGTGGTAGGCAAGAGGGGGTGGACGACGAAGTTCGGCGGTTCGTATATCGGAAGTTCGTGGATTTTAATCAACCGCCGATCTGACGGTGGGTTCCGACGGAATTAGCCTTAGCTGAGGCTGAGATGGTGCCGAGGCGCCACGGGGGTTCGACACGTACAACAACCGCCCGTGAGACGCGCGGGGTGCGCGTGTACAGGACGCGCGAGGTGTAGGTTTCTACCTGGCTCGGCAGCAACTCCCTCTAACACCCCCCTCCCCTCTCTTGTCGCCCCTTCCAGCGCCCTTCAGCTCCCTTTCGAATTCGCCGATTTTATGGGCCACCTTCGACGTTTAATGAAGGAACTTTACGAGGCGGGATTTTGTTTTAAAGAGTGAGCGGCCTCTCGTCGATAATTTTCGCATAACGACGAGGCACCATCGTTACCTATCTTGGATGCGCAGGGACTCTCAGATAGGATACTTGCGATCAACTTTTTGGTTGTGTCAAGCTAATAAATGCCGCAGAAACAACACTGTAACGCAAGAGGCTATTTAAGGAAGAATTTTCGATAGAGAGAAAAGATTGGAGGGCGAGATGATCGATCTTGAGAAAAGAGACTTGATATCTAGATAAATAATTACATGCGTGCGTTACAAATAAAGAAACGTCATATAAAAAACAAACGAGCTTCACGTGAATAAGGAAGGCAGATAGGGTGCTCTAAAACGTTTGATCTATCTTGGATACGTAGATGATTTTATTAGCATTCCGCCCGTTCCATTACCTTCGCTCAATCACTAATTACTCTGATTCCACGAGATCGAGGCTTTTCCGGAGTTTACCGCGCAGTAATAGCCTTTCTATTAATAATTCCACGGCGATTTAATTAAAATTCAATTAATCAGCCGTGGGCGGCCGCCTTCGGTCCGCCGCCACCGCCGCCGCCACCCCCGCGACGTAAGTTGCGAAATGAAATTTTAATCTGTTCCGTATTAGTTATGGATTTATGTTTGTTACGACGTGTTTGTTATTCAGCCGTTCGTCGAATATGCACGGATACCTGAGACCGCTTCTACCATCAAGGCGAAGAGGCGGACGAGGAAGAGGAGCACGGAGGATCCAGGATAAAGAAGAGGGAAAGAGAGGAGGAGAGAGACGCCGGGATACATCCCACCCGCTGACGCCACCCGTAGTATCGAGCGGACAAACAAATTGTCTTGTTTTAAAGGCAGCGAGAACAAAACGAGCGTGGAGGAGCCTGCTCGCTTACCCGGCACGGTTGCCGGCTTCTCCGTCGTCCATGGTGGCTGCTGATATTTAATACACAATTTTTTACTGCATATTCATCGTATTGGCGCGGAAACCACGGGGGCGCGGCGTGCCGTGTTCTTGGGTAGGTAGACTTACACGGTGTCCGCGGCCGTAAATATATCCCCGCATCGATATTTTAACGCAGAAGCGAGACCGGCAGGACGAAAAAAGGAAACGATCGACGGAGGTCAAGCGAATGCTCGAGTCTCCTGCGCGAGCATTAGGTGAACGCTTATCCTTGAACGGTGGCTTCTCGCTCGATCGATGTTATCGTGCCTCTTTTGCAATAAGGACTTTGCAATAAGCTACAATCAATGATACCAAACGCGGAAAAGTGCACGTTAAGAATAAGCTCGGAGATCGTTCGCCGACATATTTTAAGATCGTGGAAACGGGTCTGGCAGTAAAAGCCCGAAAGTACTGTAAGATATACAAATAAAAGTCATAACAAAGATCGTAACGTCGTTTTAAAAAACGAAGGAATGTAACTCGTTCGATCTCCCTCCGTCCCGAATATCTTCCAAGGTCTCACGGAATCTCGCTCATCGATTAACCCGCTCGGCGATTCGAAACATTTTACTTGTAAATTCCCGTAAAGTCGTCATTTATCACGGACGGGTGAACTCGATGCGGGAATGGCTTCTATTTAGCAGCTGTCCATAGGTAAGTGCCCCCTTAACAATGCGCACGATAACGGTAGACGAAGCCGACCACCCCCACCCCCTCCCTCCGTGCCTTACGAATCACGATGTTCGGTTGGGTGGAGGTGTTCCGGCGGTGGTGATAACACGGCTCGATCCATCACTGCCTGGAACGGTGGCCGAAGGTGGTCGGCGGGGTGGCCGAAGAGAGGTAGTCGAAGGGTGGTTTAAGGCGGTTTAAGGCGGACGAATGTATAACGCGTGCGTGAAACTGGACGCAGGCGTCTGCTCAGATTGCCGTGTGCCCCCTCGGAGCGTGCAGGTCACCGTACAGGATGTCTGTGAATTGCGATACCGAACCCCGTGCAGCAATGATATTTCACGTGGGAAAGAGCAAAGTGATTCTCTCCCCCCCCCCCCTCCCTCCCTCCCGCCAGTAGAATTTCGATCGCGCGCGATAATTCTTCCGTAGCTTTTTAATTACACGTATCTGTAATTAAACGCCAATGTAAAACCCATCTTAAATTAAGCGAAGAATAAGCTCCTTGTTATTTATTACGTAACCTAAAGCCCGTAAGCTCGCGTAAATTCCTAATAGTTTCCTTTCCACCATAAGAAATATCGCTGTTATGAAATTTGTGCAATAATTTAGCAACACCCTGTAGAATATAGACGTGTGTATGTGCGCTATGCAAGTAACGAGCGCCGATATTGTATAAGTAACGCAGCGAGTGTATCGCGGTAATCGATATCTCGAGTGTGGCCTCGACCCGAAGTCAAAAAACGATTCAACATTTGATAATCTTTATGGCGCGATGTAAGGCTTCTTGAGAATCGCGGAGAATGAGCGCGATCGCTTTCACGAATCGGAAAAGTAGAACTGAGCACGCCATCTTTGGGCAAATCGAGAAAAATCGTTGTATTGTATTGATAAGTGTATACGATAAGTGTGTACATATATGTGTGTAAAATAAGTTGAATAAAGCCGTCGGGATTAAAATTATTATATCTCATAACCATTTTCCGCAGCAAAGAAAAGTATATATTTTCTATATATGCACACGCACGTTATATGCTATCTGCGTTTAAAAATGATGTAGATTTAGAGCACGAAGATTAATTCACATCTACGATTTTCACGCCGGATACCTCGTGGGGTGCGCATAATCAGGGTGACTAAGAAAAACCGGCCGGCAGCCGGACGTGTATCTCGACAAGGCTTTTTAACACCGCGCAGGCGAAACAGCATGCAAACCAGACCATTTCTATTCGCGAAATTATTTTTTACGAGCGCGCAGTTCGTCAGGCCAGCGGTGAAAAAGAGAGAGAGGAAGGCGTCGCCGCCGATCCTCCGCGATCGCGCGACACCTCGATCACGCGTTATCGTGTATGTGTGACAGTACGTGCACGACAAATCCGTGCAATAACCTCGCGCCTCGGCGTCGTGTAAAATGTGCAAATGTAGGCAACCGACACGAATCGGTACGCAAACCGGTTGAGTTACAACCACCGCCGGTTATAAAGTACGAGGAGAGACGTTGCGACGTGGGGTTAAAGTCGAGTAGCGACGGTCGCCGGCGAGCAAGCCGGAGGCCGGCAATGGCCAGGGAGGGGGGGGAGGCAGAGGGTACTGAGGGGATGGCCACTGAGAAGGGGGCAAACCCTTCGGGGTAATATCT
Organism: Vollenhovia emeryi; assembly: GCF_000949405.1. Lineage (NCBI taxonomy): Eukaryota > Metazoa > Arthropoda > Insecta > Hymenoptera > Formicidae > Vollenhovia > Vollenhovia emeryi. The sequence continues at coordinate 542,316 of NW_011967209.1, read as the reverse complement.
CCGTGCCACGCAACTTTTAATATCGAAGGGTGTTTTCTCACCTTCAGCATAACATTAGGCGGCGGGTTTTTAACTTAAAGGTCACGGGTTTCGAAGCCCACCTAGAGCCGATATGCTAATGGGGTCATATACAGCTGCGCGTAACCGGGCTGATAACTCAGCTGCGGTTCGTGGGATGCCTTCAGCCTCCCGACTGCTGTGCGTGCATTTAAATTAACGACCGTTGACTTCGCGGAGCGGGATAAATTGGCAAATAGATAAATATATTCCGAATCAAAGCAATTACCCCGGTACGTCTTACTTACAACTTGCATGTTATTTACAAGTTGCAGCGTACGTCAAATTAGCGGAGGAAAGTCCTCTATTATAAGATACGCTCCTAATATGAGATAGCAGGGTTTCTACTGAATTAATAGACGTCATATATACTGGTTTTACCGTGAAATTTATTACTCTCGTTAGGAAATTTGTTTACCGGTTAATTTATCGTTAGATCGGGCGATCGTTGCGAAAGAAGATTTGTAATTGAATTTGGACGTGGAAAACTCGCTGTCTCGTACTAGAAGCCTATCCCATAATAAGGGACTTTGGCGCATTCTCTTAATCTTGAGTGAATTTAAAGGTATACGTCAATCAGATTCATGAATTTTACAACAGTTGAAAAGCAGCTATTTCTGCTGAACGCAGCCAATAAAATACAAGTCTATCATAAAGTCATCGTTGAAACACACAGTAGCGTCTCGTAAATACGAAATAAATTATCGACAGCGCAAACCCAACTGCTTATAAGGAGTTGGAGGATCAAACGGCTATTTGATATGGTTACCGGTTGGTGGGCGGTGTTAATGTTCAGTCTCGTAATTAAGAACGGCACACGAGCCCGCGCGATAAGGGTGCACACAGGGGCGGCGCGCGATGACCTACAAGAAAAATCGGCATTCCCGGTGAAGCGGTGGTGCTACCAGTCGACTCTCCCCTCCGTCTCTCTTTCCAGTCTTCGCGACTGTTTCTTGTCTCGCCGTTGCATGCCGCGCGGCTAATCTCAAATACAGTTTATGCACTGCAACCGTATACGCCACGACATCTACGCCTATTAATAGCGACGGCTATGAGTGGATGTCGCGGATCGGCTGTACAAACAAACGGACTGGTAACCCCGACCCCGTATGTTAGTCTTGCAGAAGTACGTGAAAATAAACCAGGCACTCCAGTCGTAACGCGATTTGGATTGTCTATTAACGTCCGACGGGAAACGTGTAATTCGTCGCCGAGTGTTTTCGAAGTAACTCGAGCGAGCCACGAGGAAAAGTGATTATGGTAAAGGCGTGGTGAAAAGATCACTTTGCGGAGAATGGTAATAATCGCGAGTTGACAACCCCGTTGACATATCTATTTGTTGCAATTTGATTAATACAAGAGAAATTGCAGCGCTCGACAATTTACAGAATAAAAAAAAAACGTAACTGGAATTTGTTGGGTAGACTTTTGCGATCTCATTAATCTGATCTGATTAAAAACCCTTTAGTTAGCACCTAAGCGTGATAAGTATTTAACAAAATGTTGCATCCACATTTCCACGTAATTCAAAAATTGCAAATTATCTTGCGTACAAATTCTCGCTCCGAAAGAATTACCGCATTTGACTATTTATATAAATGCGTCATTATTTGTCGATTCGCAGATAACGTTCATTGCGCTCGAAACGTCCTTGTGCGTCAAATAAAAAAAAGCCTACCCGAGAGCAAAACGCGGCCCTTCGAACCGCTAAATTTGTCACCACGCACGCGTGAATTCTTTCAGGCTAGCTTATAGCGTTCAACGATTGATTTACACGGAGTGACTGCGCAAATTTATGGCGCTTATTTGTATGCAGGAGGCGATAATTAAAAAATCTGATGCTCGGGTCAAGGCCCCAAGGGTACGGCGCGGTAGAAAAAAAATGCATAAAGAAGAAAAGATCGAGGGAGAGAGAGAGAGAGAGAGAGAGAGGAGGGGGAGGAAAGCTGTGCACCGATAGGAGGGGGGAACAAGTCCGGGGCCAATTAGGCGCGATCGAAGGGCACCGGTAATTACGAACCCCCCGCTGACTACGTATACGCCGATGGGATATTCGTTTCCGTGTGCCACTTTAAATCAGATATCGCACGGATAATGACATCGTGTGTATGCTCGGGGAATCTTTATACTGTTCCTTGTCGTGAAGGAGAAACGAATGGGCTGAGACAACGGCCGTGATTGAAATCGCGATATTTATTAATTAACAAAAAGAAAGTCTCGGCAGCCGCAGCAGGGATATTTCTAACGCCGCAGCGGCGAGTAAATCTTTCAAGTGCGTTAAATAACAATTGAGAATCGGGACGGTCGGAATTTCGTCGGAAGCGCAAATTCGCACGCGCGGAGACAATATTCGACGGTGACATTTCTGTTGTGCATTTATTATCTCGGCGGAAATATTAAACACGAATTGTTATCGTGCACGCGCATGTGAAAAAAAGACTGAATTAATTTGATATGCACGCGCATAGATTCGGAACAAGCGAGAGCGTATTTCCCGCGGAAAACGCTTTTCACGGGATGACTATACATGCGTGTCAATTAGTTAAAGGTACGTACATGTGTACCGCCGTGGAGTCTGCCACTCCTAAAATTCATCAACTATTTAATTCTAATTTCCTTCCCTCTGGGAACTTACGTTTTCCTCTTCTCCTTCCGCCTCGTTCTGACTGCCGGGGAGGAGGTGTGGGTGAATCATAAGGGTAGTGCCCTACTGCTATTCCTCCGTGTTACTCTCTATTCAAGATAGAATACAGGATACGCATTCTCCTCTCGTCAATCTTTGACTCCCGAGACGGAGAAACACACGCCACCTCGTGCGCCCTCAAAATTTCGCGATCCGCGCCTGATCGCGAGATTTACTTCTTTCGCGTAATGTGTCGCGCGCTTAAATCATAAATATCTGTAAAAACGTATCTGCGTCAAGAGAATTATACATTAAATAACAATTTTTCCACCCGCCAAGTAAAATTCGATTTATCAAATTCTCGCGCACACCAAGCACGCGCGTACACACGCGCGCGCACACACCCTCAGCCGTTCTCCGATACATAACTCTTGGACCCACCGTTGCACTTTAGGTACATGCACAAGACTATGCACCCCGTCTATAATAAAGTAGCGGTGTGCTTCGTGATACACCGTATATATGTATAACGTCGGGCAATCCGTCGTGGCACGGAAACCGGGCTGTAAGTAATTAGGAGCCGGGTGTGGATTGAGCTAAGGCAAATATCACGGACCCGCTCGCGTATTCGCGAATACATGCACGAATGCGTTTCGGCGGCGCGGACATAGTATGGACCAAGCTCAGGCTGCATATTTACATGTGTACACATAAGTAGGTACACGTGTACGCGTATAAGTGCCCGGGAACGCATAATTGCATACATATATTCGGCTTGACTTAATCGTCGACCGGGAGCATTATACAACTAATTCCGTCCGTGTGTCGCGCTATAGAGATTTCGCTGACAAATAGGAGCCACTCTTCTGGCGTCGTGTATCACATTTTATGCGCATTAAAATTAATTTACAGATTTATAAAAAAAGAACCAACCAAGGAACTCGTCTCCGCGTCGCGCACCGAAAATATTCTTCGCGATACACCCCTTGCCTCTTTGCGGGACGAATTCAGCCGAGCTTGTCACGCAAATATCCGCGCGAGCGACGACTACGCATTTCGCGTACGTGTGTCTCTCTCTCTCTCTCTCCCTGTATGTATTAAATATTAGCCTATCCCAGTTTCCTTTTTCTCCTCTCCCATTCGACTTCGCCTACAGTCGACGGCCGTGCTCGCATTATCGATATTAAAGGAAGATACCCCGTCTGGAGCGTACCTGACCGTGTCGCGTCGAGAGGATTAATTAACTCGAGCGCACGACATCGGGAGTGGAAACGTGGCTTTTGTTCCCTCTCTCCGTCCATTCCGATGGTTACTCGCCGGCTTCCGTTCTACCGCGATGGTAGCGGCGGCGGCGGCAGCGCGACGTGTGTCTCGTGAAATTCTGTCGCGATTTTCAGGACGGCGAACGCACCGCGCCGGCTCGATATTCAGGAGCCAGCCCGACCGACCGCGCGAGGACTGCTCGCGTGAAAGAGGTCGGCGAATAAACCGGAGAAGATAGAGGCAGATTTATTGTTCCCCGGGACAAAGTCTCTTAAGAGCATCCTAAAATATTGCGATACTCGTTTCCCGCGAATAGTCCGGAAGCCGAAATACCCATATCGTTTTACGGTGCCGCGTACGTTTCTACATTTTCCTGATAAGGTCGCCGCGCCGGACGAGCCTGACGAGCGTCTCTATCTCTTTCGCTTCATCGAAAACACTCGAGATCGACGATACGCATTTTATTTTACTCCGTAAATACAAAAGGAAATAGATTTTTTAAGGTGATATTAACAGGCTTCGTTTGTGGTCGAATCTGTTAAGAGGCCTCGGACGAGTGTTCAAACGCAAGTCAGTACTTATTCGATAAATGATAGATATTCATACGTATATAGGAATATTTAATTATCCTGAGTACCTGCCGGTATGTCGCCGCGCTGACAGATAGAAAAAAAAATAATGAAAGAGAGCAAATTGAAACGTCGCGGGGAAGAAAATTAGATGGGGACTGGGCCGAGATTCGTGCGCAAACCGCGTTGTTTTCAGGAGAACGGAAGATGGACCAATCGAGATAATGAGATAGCGATGCGCTGCCGATTCTCCGAGGGTTTGAGTGTGACTAGTTCCCCGAGCGAGCGAAGATAAAGAGTGGAGCGAATAGAGGGAAACATCGGATGGGAGAGAGAGAGAGAGGATACACCGGCGGTGGAAACCGGGCAAAGGCAGAAGGGCGACTCAAAGAGGACTCTGGGCGAAGGATGCGGGAGGGAGAGAATACCAGAGGCATTATCCTTTAATCAAATACATTACACAGAATTTATCGCGGCCCGTGAATTAATTAAATGCCGAAGGATAAATTCTCGCCGCTCTAAAGCTGAGTGCCTACATGAAATTTAACATTCAATAAAATAAATCGCACCCGTCCTCCTCCCCAGCCTCCCACCCTCACGAATCGTTCGCCCGCGCTTCTCGTCCCCTGCTGGAAACCTCGGCCACCCTTCCGCGCCGTGCTTCACGTACGTCTTTCTCAGCGTCCCCCGGTTATTATATCGCTCGGTAAATCACTATATCGGCGAGAGGCCTGGAAATTCATCAGGGTATACGGCCGTCAATTATAAAACGCGGCTCTGCATGTACGCGGTAGCTTTCTCCGCCGGACTTTTCTCGAAATTAACGAAAATTGATCATGTTTTACATCATCGCGTTTACAATCCTTCCTTCCTTTTTATTCGAGTGTCTTTTTAAATTCAGGCGGTAAAGGACGCATGGAGCTGGAAGATATTTTGGTTTGACTCATTGCACAGTATCACGAAAGATATAAAAATGCCGCGTGTGTCATGCAGCCGTGCCGTAAAAGGTGTTAAATCTGAATTACATAGGAACGGATATTTAAATCAACACGAAAAAAGGAAATATACGCGCGGGACAAGTACAGTCTTATGGCGCGCGTACACGTAGCGTTGCAGTATCTTTGCGGAAGCGCTGCTACGACACGTAGACTTGCATTGTCAGTTGAACGACTTTTGCATGTGACCGGCCAGTTCCGCCGGTCAAGTTTACAATTGCACGACAGAAAAAAAACGGAGGAGAAGGAGGTCGGGGCTAGTTAAACAGAGAATACGACGGCACGAACGGGCTGCGATCAACGCCTACGCTGTTTTTCCTAGTTCCTTCTTTAAAATCATAACTAGTTCGTGACTTCAAACGACCTATATGTATATATCCTGCGAAGGATGTGCGGAGATATATATGTTTAATCTTTATCGCATTGCCTGTCTTCTGCCAATTTATTGTAACACTAAAACAATCTTGATGTGAGAATATAAGATGGAATTCAAATAAAATTATAAAGGATTCAGTATTACCTTTCGGACAAGGGAGATCTTCTTTTTTTTATCTGTACTATTATTGTAACTCCCGTTACTTGATTAATCTGATAATTGTGAATTCGAAAGATGTATTTTATCTTCTAATGTTCAGATAGCACAATCGTCTTTTATGGTAATAAAAACATTTCTATTATTATCTAAACCCTGCCACGGATATAGGCTTTCGGCGTTTATGATTTAAAGAAAAGAAAAAAAAGTTGCGCGCCTCAAATATGATATCCTATCGATGTGTGGACTTGCTTAATTTTATGAACATCCGGGGTTCTAAGGTCAAATTATCAGCATGGCTCGCGTGCTACGCGGGGTCGACAAAACAATCAGCTCCGTGTAGCACTACGCGGAAGGTGGAATAGAGGGTGGTCAGACGTAGCGGCGTTTGCCGCTGGAGGGCGAGGGAGGGTGCGGAAGGCGGAAAGAGAACGCCGGTGGGCGACGTTACTCGTCGGGGGTTGCCACTGCGAGGGCATGAAAACACCGGCTCCTACATCCATCATTGTTCCTCGGCTGAAGACTGATAGGGCGCCATTATCTTCGAACTCATTACGATCCCCTATTGATAAAGGTACGATTACGCCGCGGGGTTAATCCGGGCTGGCCCCGACCTCCAATTCGGAAATTGGAATTTCTGGCTCTGCCACGAGGACGTCAGGTCGCTTGAGAGATCCTCGTGCCGAGCTTCGAGCGTCGGGTTATATCGACTACCTTTGCTTTCGCGCGATTTCGATCTTTTCTTTAGATACTGCCCCTTTTTTATGTTCCTCTGTAAATCACGGCTCGGAACGCGATGCATACCGTAATTACGTGGTTGCCGATTAGAAAATGCAGATTGGAGAAATGCGAGTGCTTAAAATAGTTGGTTAAATAACTGACTTTAAATAACAACTGCCTACTATGATTTTAGATCCCGTACGCGATTTTAAAGCTATTTGTGAGTTCTGTTTTCCAAAGCTCCAATTTAAAAGTCAAATCCTTCGGTTGAAAAGGCAAAGAAAAATATTAGTACGTAATAACACGGTTAAGCCTTCTTGCGTCACTCGTGAGTTTTATGTAAGATTACTTTTTCCTTAAAAAAGAGACCTGTTTATATTTCTGCAAATCTGTCTTAACGACGAGATGGTTTTGCAAGAAAACGTATACAAATCCTATAAATGCAAAAGATTTAATTACAAATTATGCTGTCGGATTATTAATTGTGAATTAAACCTGTTTGCATTAAATTTGAACAATAGTCTTCTTTACATTACTTCGAATGCATATAAACGGTATGTAAGAATTTCCTTGTCTTCGGATTAATTTCGCGATTGGCTCTCGGTTACTTTCGTGACGACTTTCGATTTCTTCCACGGCTTGTTCCTTTTCTTTTCTTTATTTCGTAGCTTGCCCTTTCGTTCGTTCGTTCGCTTCTTCTTTTCGGTTGGAATCGAGTTTCGCCCCGCGATGCGCATTTGGCGGTGCCTCTATTAAGTTTATGACACGACTTCGAGTAGGTTCCGATGTTTGAGAGATAACAACCGCGGGCTTTACGACGTCGTCGCCGGGTGAAGGAATAACGGGCGATGTGAATAAAAATTAACGATAATCTCCCCGGCATTCCTTTAATTTTATACCCACTTTTCTACGAATGAAAACGGCTCCGACTTATGCTCTCTTAATTTACATTGTTCGCTTCGACAAAGTTTCATTGGTCGTAGAAGGAATGTTCCTTGTACGTTTATAACTTAATTTCATTTCTAATTATTTTTACAAATTTGGAAATAAATTTCACAATTATCCACCTGTTAGAATATCTTTTTGCAATGATCGCAATAAGAAAATATCTTTCGTTAATCTTTTAATTAATGTTGACATATATATTTATTAATATATTCTCTATTTCACCATTCGTTTGGTATTTTTATTCGCAACAAGTACTACTTTCATCTTCATAATGAAATTAAACAACTTCTGTTGTTCTCCATTACAACTTGACAAGTGAATATTAACGTCTATTACAAGTAATTCTCTGACAAATACGTCTGCATTGTTTCGTTACGATTCGCTTTCGTGCGTTTGTATCGAGCTCCGCTGCACAATAATTTCCGCTTGATGGGCAGACAGTCAAACTGCTGCATTGCTTTTTTTTACTTCCGAAGTGTAGTTTCTTCGAAACGCAGAAAGTTCCTTCTCTCGTTCAACAGCAATCGCGAGGTGTCCACGCGCAACGAATTGAAGATTCGGGGCAAACGATTGCACGACAGGAAATTACGGCGCCCCGATCGGACGCCTAAACGCACGCAACCCTTCGAGGATTTAAGGGGCGATCCTTGCAGAGTGTGGTCTCGACAGTTTCGGACGTGATTTCGATTAGATTTCCCTCTTCTTTGTGGTTTCTCTGCATCCGTAATTCACGAATGTCACCCGCGTGGGCTGTCAACCTATCGACGGACGTCGGCTCGATTAGTACGGAAGAGTTGCGCACTTGTGGTGACGCGAAAGAATTATGTAGCTCTTATATTGTTTAAAGGACTGATTCTAAACTTTGTATCTTTAACTAATAAGAATTCTTCAATGTCGCCAGCGATAATTAACAACGTCAGTGTATTTTTGACCATACCTGGCATTTTTAATAATACAGAAAATTTATCGCGAAAAATGTCACCTCAGCCAGGGTTTGAACCTGAACCTCCCCACACTCTAAGCGGGCGTCTCACCAATTAGACCACCGAGGCATATGATAATATTTGTCGCAATAACAGTATTGGTGAGACGCCCGCCTAGAGTGTAGGGTGAGGCCCAGGTTCAAACCCTGGCTGAGGTAATATTTTTCGCAATAAATTTTCTGTATTATTAAAAATGCCAGGTATGGTCGAGAAAACACCGACGTTGTTTATATCCTTAACTTTAACGATTATCTTTACTTAAGCAATTACACAAATAATCATATCCTGTGTAATCTGTATTGATGTTTCCCATACATTTAAAAATATCGGCACGTAATGTTCATTTTACATTATTGAGAACTTTGCCATTATCCTAATTGCAAAATCGATAATAAGATACCCTTTCGGGACCGCCTTACTTCAAACTCGGCCGCAAGAATCACTTATCAATCTATCACGTAAAATGTGACGAAGCAGGTGGCGTCTGCAACCTTTGTAAAAACCCGGAAAGGACCGGTGAAATACGCACGTATACAACACCGGCTGTGCTCGTGGGCGCACATAACGTCCCCGTAGCGTCGGTTCGTTCGTAATCCCCGACTTAGGCCGCGATAAAATCTCAATTTATAAGTGTCCCACGGCCGCAATATCGAAGACCGAAGGCCAGATAGGCCATTCTTACCGGGGGGTGTACGGTATCAGGGACGTTGGTATTACTCGCGAGCACGCGACTACTTAGCATGCAAATGCATGAAAGCAATAAACTACTCAATACACTGCGGGGAATTTACCACGATCGATTTAGCAGGCTCCTAAGCCCGTCGTCCTCCGGCCTGTGTTGCGTATGTATATTCCCAATTTAAACGTACGCGCGTGTGCAGTCACGTTATTCCATGCCGTGGCGTAAATCGTCGTTCTTAGCAGCGCGTTGCCGTTGCAACTAGTTCGTAACATTCAAACTCGTGCACGATGTGGATGCTTTGATCGAGGCAATGCCCTTCGATTTTCGACAGCGAGAATTACGTACCGTTGTATATCTTACGTGACGATCGGCGCGAAATCACAACAGGCTTCAAGCAAACACGTGGACACGAGCATGACGTTAATGAGCAAAGAATACATTTTCAGAAGTAAATCCATAACGGACGAGATATTCTGCAAAGAACAATCTCTTATTTCAGATAAACTGAATCAACCATACCGCACCATAATCGATGCCAACTCCGGCAATTAGCGTGAATGCGCTACTCTGACATTTGAATCTGCAATATAATTTTTTTATTTTTCGCAATAAATCTAAAAATTAAAATCATTTAGGCATTAACATCCTGTCTTGGCTCTTATAGTCTTTACTCCTTTGAATTGTGATTTCACGTCAGAGCCTTATGAATTTTTTTATATACGCGCGAGAACCCATGATGTACTATATCGTAGCAGATCGTAGCGTCGGGGAACTTTTTCGTCGGCCCCGGGCCATTATTAATTGGAAATACATTAAAGGTAACGATCGATGAATAGATTGTGATCTGACCACTGTTAATGTACATTTAACAATTTAATGAGAGGCGTCCGCCCGCCGACCAATTATTTGACGAGTCACTGCCGAGAATCGTGACCGGCGCTTTTCGTAAAATCGTCGAACCTGTCCTAAGACTTTGGCCCGCTACTCAAACGAATGTAAATTGAGCCATTACAATATAGAGTGATGGCGCCAACTATAAAAAAATTTTGAGCGTGCAATACAGTGTTTCTTTTCAAATGTCGGAATAAATTGTTTGATGTAATTTCTAGGCCACATAGTTTCAAAATTTAATTTAAAATATTCGAAATGTGTTTTTCAGAATATTAATTATATACTCATAACTATATAATGTTTCACATTGGTACTAAATAAAAATGTTAATACGAGAAAAATTAGAATTCTATTCATACTGTCTAGGAAATTCATTAAATTATCAAACCGTTCACCGACGAATAAGCAAGAAACGTAATAAGCAATTATATCGCAAACGTATTAATATGTATTTCGATTAATGTTGATCTCTTTATCACTCAATCATGCTATGAACTCCATTCAGATGCCACATTTTCGCACGTAATACATTATTATCTTTTCAAAACTTCTTTAAAATTTATATCCTAATTATGTTTAACATCGGCGCGAAATTGCAGATAATTGCGGGCTGTCTTCATTGTAACGCACAACATAATTTCTCATTGAATTGCAAAGACACTTCGAAGGGTACGCAAGGATCTTTTACGTACTGCATTAAGCGAAATAGGAAAATTTACACTATTTTCGAAGGCACTTCTCATGCGCTAGCGTAATTCATTGCAGCAGATACGAATGACGTTGCGATTTATTTCACACGATACCGTCGTGTAATTATCGCACTTCTCCGGACTAAACCGCATTTTAATTGACAGTCGGAAACCGAAGACTCTCATTCTCGAAGGATTCGCTTCAACAACAAGCCACGAGTTCTCTCCCACATGTCCCGAGACATTGCAAATTTTATTTTGCGCCCTGAAGCCGCTTGCCGTGGCTGTCGCGATAGTTCAAGGTGCGAGAATTTTTTTCTGTAACCTTGAGCGTTCATTAAAACCCTCGTGATATTTCTAACATTATGTGGACAATTAATGCAAAAGACCTCTGATGAAATCAACGGCATTAATCAAAGTCAAAAGAGCCGAGTAACGTATACCCCCCGCCCTGATAACGTACGAATCTGCAATCTCAAGTGACATTTAAGGAATAAAAATGTACGAGAGAAGCCGATTATTAACGTGCTAATTGCTTTACATTATGGAACGTACAAAAATGTTACACGTGTGCCCTGCGATTGTAAAAGAGCGTAGAAAAAGGCTAACAAATATTACAAACGATAGATTGCCTTTCAGCCAATTTTGGAAATAATTTAAAATTTCAAGAAACGGCTCGTCCAACTCCATTGTGAAGCAAAGTAATTACCGCGAGGCTCGCACCGATGTCAGAATTAATAAGTGTAATCGAGATCCAAGCGCAAATCCATTTCTTATTATTCCGCGAGCAGCATGGTGCTTCGAGCCACCCACAGTGGATCGATCGATCAAAGGCAAATCGATTCTCTATCTTACAATGCGTCGCTCATTTTCCGTGGCGTTCACGCGGCGATAAAGACACAGTGGCTCTTATACATGTAAGATATGTAATTTCTGCAGTCCGTCTGGTCGGACATTCACACTAAAAGAATACATATGGTATATACGGGGTGTCCCGCTGTAACGAAATATTCTTATCGCGGCTCTTCTTGTCTGCGTGTAAATATATTACAATTGTAAATAAATTGATTGCCGATATTAATTTTCCCAGTAATTCTCTTGGAGGTATAAAACGGACATTACAATGCGTCAACAGCTTTTACGGCGTAAGCGTCGTAAATCCGTGCGTTATGTGAAACACCCTGTATGCACGGTGATCGGACCTCCCGCTTGCGATCATCAATGATTTAGACTCGGGCCGACAATGCCAAGAATTTCCTCGTTTCCTGACTTCGTTCTCCTTTTTCTGCGCGGTTCGGCGCGGCGCTGCGCTCCAAAATTACGCCGACAAAAAACCACCGTTCGTTTCGATTCGATCGAGGGTACGCGCCCCGGGTTCTTTTCGTCCCTTTTGGCGCGCTACCGAGTTATAATGACTGCATTATGACGATTGCGGTGTCAATCTTCATTTGCGGCAGCGCGAAGTCGGAGCCGCTCGCGCGCTGCGCCGCCTCGCTCGCAGCATGCACGTGCTAGTTTATTAATTAGCTGTCTTACGATTTTTCTTCTTTTTATCTTTGCCCGTTCATCGAGCGCGCCGCGCAGAATCTCACGCATCGTTGGCCGATGCACTCGCTCTACGTTTCTGCCGCGCTTATTATCGATCTCATTGTGCGAGGCCTTATGAATTTATGATTGCGCGCTTAATTGGGAAAGTCGACAGCGTCTTCGAGTCTTTCCGTAATCCGCAAATTATTACGCGGATTAAGAACACGTCATCTTTTATTAATATTCATTCCGGATTCGTTGCCGATCAGCGATCGTATATCACGAGCGCGAGGTCTTATTTGAAGAAGGGAGAAAGCTTGAAATCTTTATATCGCGCTATCATCCTATAATTGGAGAAGCGTGCATTATAGAGCCACCCGGTGGCTAATTAACGATGTTAAATTATAACGAAGACGACATTTGTCGCTCGCGAACTCATTCCAATTCTCGGCTGCGCAGATTATTAGTTTTAAAGCCGTCCCCATTAATACCCACAATGTTCCGCGGGTCTAGTTAGTAACTCGTTATTTCGAACACGTGTTGGCTGTAAAGACAACAATCATTATTATTATCCGCATTATTACTGAGCATGTTTTTGTTATCACCGTAGCCCGGCTATACATCGTATGACGAACATTTTTATCGTCGCGATCTTCGCCTCCGCCGAGGGAAAGAGGGAAGAACGGGGGGGAGTTCGGTTCGCCGCTCCACAGCGGTCTGCGTATATCGCGGCTCCACTATTTTTCACCTCTTTGAAAATTCCAGAGAGGAATTATATAATGGATTTTAGCGACTGTGCGTGGAAATAAACGAAACGCCAAACTTCCGCTTGCTTTATTTCGTCACGCGGCCACAATATTTTAGTCTTATAAATCAGTTTCGCAAACTAAATAATGTAAATATACGCGCGAATGTTAGTAGCATCCAAGCAAATTCCCTTTCTTCAATGTTCGCGCGCAGATGCGACAATTAGTAAAAGTACTTGGCGAGACTCGTAACCCTGCTCTTGCGGCGTTCGCGCGAGAAAATAAACTGCTGCAAAAGAATACGTGTATCGCGTCTGAAATATACAACTGCGATACGTAAGTTGTCAGTTCAACAGATCTAATGACGCGTTGTTGTAGAAAAGCGCCGCATTTGTTCCGTACTGGAGAAAATTTAGTCGCGACGCGTTCTCGATCGGATAAATCAGGGCTTAAATCCCTCGCTATTAACCGAGTGAATCAGTTAGCCTGAAACTGTGCGCGGGACGATAAATTTAATGCCCACGGTCGTGTTCGCGCATAGCACTGTAGATACAAGGTACGGTGATGGTAGGTAAGTGCGGCGAACGAGGCAGGCGGTTCGCAAACGAACGACATTAAATAGAATTGCGCCGGCGTATAAACAATCGGATCGATAATTTAAGATGGTTATCAAAACCCTTATATTAGTGCCAACCTCGCGACCGTTAATTCCTCCGCGACGCAGCGGTTCTCATTGTAACGAAAAGCCGGGCTCTGAGCTGCTTTGCGATTAGTGCGGGCTTTCGGAAAATCGACACGACAGAAAGACGTCAGGTTTTGGATCGCGTTTACCTGGCGTCGATTTATGTACCGCAGCAAATTTCATTATTAACAAACGCGTTGCTCGTAAAAAAAGAAACAACGTTGATAACAAAGTATCTGCTCGTATAATTGATCGTTCAACGCGTATAATAATACGAGCGTGTCTCGATCAATCATGATAACCATTATACTACTGTTCTTAACTCATAATTTAGCACTTTGACGTCATCCGTGTGCTGAAAGAACTCGTAGTTCGTATGGCATTTCCTAATTGAACGCCGTTGTTCCCGGAAGTCGAAGATTATTCCGTTGTAGTAATATCAGCTACGTGTATACAAATACGCTGGCCAAACTAGAAGTTGCGGAACTTGTAGTATGTAAATCCATCTTCCTGTACGTAATTGAAAAACTGACGGCAGTATGCTATCACTCTCAAAACCGGGCGCGAGGTCGATACATTTAAATACTCATTTAAATCGCACTTGAATATGACCTTTTAATTCCGGGATAAAAGACAGAAATATTTTTTATCTTGCAAAAGTACATCGCGTGGTATATAATTTTTAAATGCATTAAAATGATCTGCTAACTTTCCAATGTATAAAGAGCATCAAATTTATAATAAAATAATTTTGTGGAATAAATTCCACCGTGATAGATAATAACATTTTATTCAGGTCCAAATTTTCATTTGTGAAATAGTTCTCCCTCTCCCCCCCCCCTCTCTCTCTCTCTCTCTCTCGCGTTTCGTTGATGGAAGGATAAAAAAATTGGTAAGATCAATTTAAACAAATACGATCTAACGTCTATTTTCTCTGTAACAATTGTGTAATATTATCGATATGCTTAAATGCACATCGATTAGCGAATATCGAAATATTTCAATCGAAGGATTGATAATACCTGGCTGGAAATTGTTGATACAGAAAAGTCGATTCTAAACTCATTAAGGATCTTAGAAATAGACCCGGGACACCCTACGTACGTCCACCGTCAGTCTCGACGAAAATCACGCTGGCTATTTGATTTAAAGCACGAGCTTCCGCGCGCTGTATTTGCGTTGAACCAGGAATAGCCGGGCGTGCCGCGTGTTTTTGCCCGGCGAGAACGATCCTATAATGGGGTAGTGCGCGTCGTAGATTGCGGGGTATTGAAGGTAAGGCGTATATCGTAAATGTTAAATGCACAAGTGAACTGCGCGGAGACCGCGCGACCTTCTCGAACTCAAGCTTCGATCGATCTCGCGATGCGGAACGGAGGACTTATCGACCGTCACCGCCGGCCAGCCGAACCCTGTCTCAACCCTTCGACGAGTGCGTGCACGCGATCCTTGGGACATGAGTGACGTCATAATGCCGCGGAAGTACGGTCCGCGTATGTAAATCAAAAGTAACCGCACGCAAAACCGACGCATAACACAGCCGCTTTTAAATTGCTTTGTTTGATCGCTTGCTATCCATTAAAGCTTATTTATCGCGACATTCTCTCGAGAAAATGCCGAGAAGATATATATAATCGGATTGCCGCTCATTAAGATTCGGCCTAACATCGCAGGTTTTAAATTGATCTGTCAAAACTGCGAAATAGAAGTAAAAATTTACACCACCCGCCTACTCCTTTTTTTTCCTCTTATTAATTAGACAAAGGAAAATATAATCTGAGCAACAAGCTTTTAAATCTGTCTTGTTACCTAAGTCGCGAATAAAATCTATTTGAGAAGCAAGAAAATAAAATTATTATCTATTTAGGATATTTACCTTTAAAGTTAATTCTCTTTAATTGCCGGTAATTATAATGCTGTACTTGAGTATCTCATCAAATTACCTCAACGAAAATTAACTTGCAATTTCTAGTTGGGGAACTTGTAACTGGGAAAAAAGAAAATGTTGAACTTTAAACGCCACGTAGGTATAACAAATGGTCTTTAAGCTCGCGATATCGCGATATTATTTCTCGCGCGAACGGTAAGAGCTTAACTCGATAGAGTTGAAGTGGCGGTTGCTGCGACAACAGACGGCAAGCGCTCCTTCGTATCGTTTCATGTCCCATGCCCCGTTTCGCTTTCCCTCCCCCGTTTACCATGATTTTCGATCACGCATGAGTAACCGCGTAAAAATTAGAAAGGCATCCGCGAGAATGAGCGCGCCGACGGATTAAAAGCCGCGGCACGCTCGAGTATTTTCCCGCAATTCTCGCGTCTCCGTGCTTATCCGGTAGCCACGGCCCTTCTTCTGCATCCCAGCTACCTTAACCGCCACCACTACCCACCAGCGCTATTGATGTCGACACCAACCCCTAACATTCCGTCTCTCCCTCTCTCTTTTGCTCTCTCTCTCGTCGGTCGAGTATAAGGCGATAAAATGGACCACTATGCGCCGCGAAAAATTTTACAATCAAGCTCAGACAAGCCAGTCCTGCCGCAACGATGCATAGCCTCTGCCTACAGTTGCTTCTCACCGGTGAGGATGGCGATGCTTGGGTAGGTGGCTGTCGGCGTCGGCGGCTCTAGTAGATGGCGGAGCTCCTGCTCACTCCACCGCACAAGCCTCGGATATAATAAGTCACGTGACATTAATATTTGAAAGCAGTCGGTACGTGGATTGCATTCGGAGTGCCTCCGCTTCTGCCTTGCAATATTCCTTCCTTCCTTCCTTCCTTCCGTCTTTTTCTTCGCGAACATCCAACTACCACCCTGATGCCATCCCCCCGCCACGGGGGCTCTCTCTCTCTTTCTTTATATATATCAGCCTCGTCTTCCTATCCCGACGGCCGTCTTTGTCGGAAGGCATATTGTGCCTCGTATCACTTCATAAATTAAGCTGTTATATTTCCGTTGGACAATCAGCCGCGTTGGCTCCGTTGTCGATGATTTAACTATTAGCTAAATAATTATGCATAGTGTGGCCTGGAGTTATTGCTTACCGTTATTAGCTTAAACATTAGTCGCATGACCTAGAGCTATCTTCCAGTTCTACCGCGGATGCCGCGCGAAATTAGCGTGCAACACCACTTCTAACTGTCCCGTCGTTAACGAATTACGGCGACAAACCGTCGCGTTAAAGTGGTAATGATGCCGCGCGCGTTCCTGAGATTATGCACCGATGGAACTTGAAACGCAAAGAGGATATATTTACCCAGCACGCGTAGTGTTGCCAATATTTCGTCGAATCATCGTGCTTCTTGTAGCTCACGGCATGTAAACTCTCCTCTCAGTTTTTTTACTCGTGCAAAATCACACACGTAAAAGAGAGGTGCCCGCCTGCGAATGACGGTTCGGCGCGATGGGAAGCATTTTTCCCCCGTTTCTCTCTCTATTTGTCGAATGTATTCACGCGATCCGATTCTCGAGCCTGTAATTGTTTCAGAAAAAAACTCCTTCCGGCACGCCATGGCGCGATTCGTTCCCCGTATCGATCTATACAAATGGATTTTTAATCTATTATATATAATTCATATGGTAAGTCATCGTGATAAACGTTGTTGAAATATTGCGTGAAAATATAAAGTAATATTAAAAAATTATAACAATTCCAACGCCTATTATAATATAATGTTTGATAAACACAAATTTAAAGGAATAAAGGACTAAGAGCCGTGACGGGGTGTTAATGTCTAAAATATTTCATATTGTTAAATTTATTGCGAAAAATATTACCTCAGTCAGGACTTGAACCTGGATTTTATAAAGTTTGATTTGCACAACATAACATTTCAGAATCTCGAATCAGATCTGATATTGGCAATGTGCTAAAAAAGTTCACTGTTAAAAGTTCCAATCGTTCCAACAATAATTCCCAGCATGTTGTATTCAATTAAGGCATTAACTAAACAGCGGTCGCGAATAAAAGTTGACTTATGTCCGCAGTAATCCCCAAGACAAGAGCGTAATGTCGTCTACAATAGTAAAGGAGGATAAGCGACGTCTCGCGAAAGTGTCGATCGTTATACCGAAGGATTAAACTATCTTAAAAAATTAAAACCTGCGGCGCGCGTCTCGCTATACGACCGTCGTGAAAAACTGCACACAAGTGGCGGGCACACATTTTCCGCGCGCCTCGTTCCGCGATATATTTCAAGCCGGATGGAAGCGGCCGGGGGATGGCGGCCCCGGGGGGTGGCGGGGCTCGGCCTTAGAAATGGAATACCCCACTTTATGTTTTATGCGATAGATCAGCTGGCGGGGCTGTCATACGGCGCTGCGCGTCCCAGGGATAAAGTAAGATAGACGGATACCTTCGTGTATGCGGATACGCCGCGGATAAATTCAACGTTACGTCCGTGGCTTTGCCGTTTTACCTATACCTACCTACCCGCCAACCAGCCCCCCTCTGCCCATCCTCGTTTCCGTATACCGCCCTGCGGTATATATTCTGCCCGTTTTGCAGGGGTGCTCAAGCGCCTTCGCAATGGCAAGACAAGTGGGAAATGTCTCCGGGTGAGTGTGGCCGGAAAAATATCCGGTTGTTGAAGATATCTACTAACGTATTTTTCCTATTGTCACCTCGTGCTTTTTACGCACTTGATAAATTGCCGCTTCACACCTTGTATTCTCTGGGGCAACGCGTGCCATTGATCTTGAACGTGAGACTATGCAATTAGATAATTTGTTGCAGCACGTGTACAAATACACCTTTGTCTTACCGTATATCGGATATCGATTTCAGGTTAAATCTATCTGCAGGAAGCTCAGAATAAGAGATATCTTTGTAAATAAATCAATTTTTAATAGAAATCTTTTATAAAAAATGATAGAGTCAGTAAAGTGTACGAATAATATGCAGATAATTTACTCATGTTTGAATGAACATTTAATATAAAATTAAGAAAATTTATTCTCTCTCTCTCGCGCTCTCTCGCTCTGTTTCCCGATATCTCCATGTCGACGATACGTAACTGGGAATCTTCTAGGGGTGGGATGCATAAAACATACGTATAGATAGTGCCATGATACAAAAGTCTCTTCCTCGCGGATCCACGAGGTAAAAACTCACCCAGAATATGACGTATGCATGCGAATACAGGAGAACGAACCCCTCCATCGTCCTCTCCCTCTGCCGCGCTACCTTTGTCTCTTTTATTGGCGTTCTCCGGAGAATTGATAACGGCGGAACGCCGCCACGAGTGCGCTAATCGTACTTGAAAGGATGCTCGAGACTACCGCGGTATTTTTCACGATTTCCGCGATTTTCATGATCCCTTCTCTTCATCATATTCGCTTCAGCTGTGTGTACTTCACGTTACAACGAAAGATTTCTGAGGTATTATGTAGTTAGGTAATCGCTACGGTGTCGGGATACACACACATTATGAAGCTTTAAAACAAGATGTGCTAATTATTGTAATTAATTTAACAGTCTGTCGAATAGGAATCTGTTGAATTTTTGTGGAATGAATAAAAACGTGTGATTGAGAATAAAAGTCTGACAACGAGACCTCTACGTTGTGCTGAAACCACGTTGCAAAGCGAGTCTCTTCGAGGTAGTTTCGATGGCGAGGAACTCGACGAAATTTTACGATCTAATTTATCTAACTAACGATCGAGATCACAATTCGACAGAAATTAGAGACAAGAAATCAACCTCCCCCCCTACATCTGCTTCGATTTTCGGCGGCTTTTAACAAGTGACGCCAGCGAGTAATCGTTATCCTCGCCTCCGTGGCATCGACTCGAAATCGTTAGGGTGGATTTTATCGCGTAATAATTACGCGAAGATCGAGAAAGTTTATGCTTTATAAATTGTTCTTCCGCGGAATCGCTTGATCGTTAATACACTCGGGAAGAAAACGAGAGCGGACCGGCATCGGCGCCTTCGTCGTCTCCATATAATGATTTTTAACACGAAAAACCAAGATCGTTTTTGTTCGTTAGCCCCTACGTTTCGATCAGGCTAAATTATAGGCTCTTGATTACTTCGAACCGCGCGAGGGGAAGACCGGGGAGTAAGGTGGAGTCCAACGAGAAGTCGTGCGCAAGAAAGACTTCTCGGGTCGACTCGCGTCGCGGCGTCGTAAAGCCTCGATAATCGCTCTTCGACTCCTCTCCGCCGGCCCGCGACCGTCTCCTTTTCCTTCGAATCACTCCACTCGTTAGAGGGCGAGAATTAAGTGCTACGGGGTACACGCTAATTCGTGAGGGCACGCGGTTACGCAGACACGTGACGCAATGACGAGTTCGCGTGTACGTAGATAATGCGATCGATAAAGCAATATGTCATACAAATGCCAAATTAATGACAACTGAATCGTTATGTAAATGACATACATGTATATAAGTTTTCATTCGTAGAAACGAATTACACATACACTTATAATTTTTCTATTGCAAAAATGCATAGAGAAAATGTAAAGGCTCCTATACAAACAACTTAAATTACGAAAAACAATGTTGGCCGTTGAGATGTCAAAAAGATAACATCTTATTTTATCTTTTGGACTAAGTAGATTTAATTATTAATTCATTGCTGAAGAGGGTCGTTTTCGCAGACCAAAACGTACAATTGTATTGCGATGTTATGTGGTTTCTAACATAAAAAATTGGTTGATACCACTATTATACATAATTTTTCACCACTTTCAACTGGGTGTTGGCTCACATCGCCTATGTTTTCTTTTTAACATCTCAACGACCAACATTGTTTTCCGTAAAACTGCATTAATTCAACTTTAAAATATAACAATAATAAATCGTGATAATATAAATAAATAGAAACACTGCGTGCACAATTAACAACAATTTAGAAGAATGATCTTTGAACGAGACGAGCGTTCACTAATTGTAAGCCTACGTAGCTTACTTTCGTTTCTGTATTACTGCGGTGGAATCTATCGTTTCACTTTAACGAAACGATCGAGACGGTCTTGTTTCGGGCGACCGAAGGTTCCTAGTCCGTCAATGGTAATTGTTGTCTCCCGGTAAGTCCAAACGGATCGGCACACCTGATCCATAGATCCAGGTTATTAGACGCGTGCACAGCACGGCATTCAGGTCGAGCACCTGCCTCACCTGTTGCCGCAAAACATTATCTCCCCGGCAACGCGTTCCGCGGCACTTACCCGCAGTCATCTCTCACCGATAAATGACGGAAACTACCTTCGCCCGTCGTCGTCCTTTGTCCCTCCCGCCCGTTCCGCCGGCCGGCCCCGTCGTGCCTACCACTTTTTTCCACGTCGGCATTTTCTGGAGCGATAACGCACCCGGCGTTGCGCATATCGCGGATTCTTAGACGTTGCTCGTTTCACGCACGCGGAGCACGCTGTGAAATCATCTGGCGTCGGCAAAACGCCGCCGCTTTTTTTTTTTGCCTCTTTTGGCGACGTTTAAGAATTACGCCCGTTATGCCGCGATTAATTGCCTATTAATTTACCGAAAGCCCGATTTTCCCTGATATTCTTACATAACTGGACTTTTATGTCTTCTCAGAAATGAAATTGTATTAATTCGAATCAGTCTTTTGATTTATCGGCGTACTAGATTCACTCACGCTTTTATTAAAATTCTTTCATCTTGCTAAAAATATAGAAAGATTTATAGTTTCAATTTTCACGGTTTTTTTCTTAAACTGTTAGTTTCCAGCGCTTCTTTACGTTGCAATAAATTATATTACTTCTTATATATTATCGCTTATCGTTACGATACGACGTGGTATTATTTCGTGGTGAAGTTAATATGTTGCCGAGGAAAAAATTGCGAGCGCAGGAGTTTTTGAGGTAGAATATAAATTCTCAATCATTCGTTCGCGCTGGAACAATGTCTATATAGCTTCCCCTTAGTTTGAGAGGCAGCCGCTGCCGGTAGGCGAGGCGCCACGTATCGGCATTATTGCACCTCGCTGCGATGTTAAATTAACAACTAGTCTAGCCTCGTATGGATTTCACAGAAACATAATGTGATTTTACATATTTTTCTACTTTCGTATTCTTAATTATCTCAACATTTCTCGCACGAAAGTTTCTATTTATTTATCTGGTTACAATTAAGCCTAAAATGCCTGCATCGCGTAAAGATCGAATTTAATTACAAATTCGTTGCCTTCCTCATCTTGATAGTGTAGAAGTTTAATTATAATTCTCGATATTTTTTATCGAGAAGTGTCATCAATCATGTTAAAACCAGTCCTTTCGCAGAGGATTCGTAATTTGCAAGCGTAATGATGGATTCTTGCTCAAACATTGCAAATTGTGATTCAACTATTAACCAGCTATACAAAGTCGACCTCGCTCACGATTTTGAGTAATGATTTATCGATATATCATACGTATATGTATGTAAAATATCCTATCGAAACTGACTCTTCGGCGTCGATGTTTGATGACGCGTATCAAATGCGAAATAAATATCGACCGTGCGAAAGGACGGAGGGAAATGGAGCCGATGGGAACTATCATGCGTGTAACGATCGGGCGGTCTTAATGACCGATGGATTAGCGGAGAACATAACGGCCGGGATAAATCGATGGAGAGCGGTAACCACGCCAGAAGGCAAAAACGCCCGGCGACAGAGGCGGCCCGGACTTCGCGGAAAGACGAAATTGATTGATGATTGCGGCCGATAATTAAAAGTGCGAAGCGCCCGGCCGAACGCTCCGCGTTGTGCCTCTTGTTGGCCACGGCTCGATTGATCTGGGCCGGAGCGTGAAGATCGACTTTTACGTACTTGCGAAAACGCGGTAATGTAATTTATGGCTCGGCCGTTCCGCGGTCTTGCGTAAGGTCGTTTAGGAAGGTATCGCTGTGAGGGAATATTTAGCTCCGAGAGAGACAGAGAGAGAGAGAGAGAACATATCAGTTGTAGCTAAATTCTCTTGTGTAATTTTGTTCCATTGGTTTAGCGCGTAAAGCACGTAATGTAAGTAGGTACCTCTGTCCGCACATTATTGTTTTATTACATACATACAGAAATGTATGAAAAGTTTGAGAAAATAATCTAAGAACATGAGACGTTTATCATTTTCTGAAGAAATTAACAAAAAACAGAAAAACTCGTACAATATATGTGTAAGTAATATGCTTGAGCTTTTAATATTAATTTGATAATAATTTATATGTTGCTAGATGTTAAAAATGGCACGCGAATTTTTTTTCTATAGCTGTAACATTCGTACGTTTACTTTCGCAATGTCTGAAATAATGAACACGCAGAACGCGATTATTGAACGCTTGGTTCTTTCCCACCGGAGATTTCCGAAAGTGCTTTGCGCAGGATGAGGGCGGATCGTGTGGACGTGAAGTAACGGTTTCACGGATCCCTTTTAATGGCCAAGAATTAGAGGATCTGTGGGACCGATGGCTTGCGGACGATTATTAGAAATTTGAAGGGTCGAAGTCACTAATGGAAATATAATTGTCATTCGGAAGAATCAACGTCGATGGCATGATTTAGAAAACAAAAACCACAACGTCGTTTCAGAAAAAGAGTTGAACCGTATAAACAATCGTCGCGTTCGATTAAATTTTAATATAAATCTGCGCTTTGTTTATTGTCCATGAAAATTGTTAAAAAATATTTCATTCAGTCTCTTGTGAGTAAAAAAAATCGCTACGTCTCTTTACACCAAGAATTACTTTAATTGAAATTGATATAAATAATAATAGCGTTAAGAATTTTCGAGACTGTTTATTCACAATCACGCATTACGCGTCTTCGTGTATTAAATGGCCGTGCTTATCATTTTAAAGCCAGCGCCGTACTGTAATACGGCAAGGCGGTTCATCGACCAGTCGCCCTTATCGTGACGAACGATCGGGTTTTAATTGGTCGATTCGTCATCCCACGACGAATTTGATTATCAACGTCGGGCGAGGAACGTATCGTAGTCGCCTCGTGCACGCGAGTGACTCACGCTTTAAAACCTATTGTGTCTCAAAACTTTTGCAGGCAGATAGCAACGGCGGAATAACTGTAATCGATCTCTCGTATTAATTCATTACCCCGTATCATGTTTTAGTTAATATTTCTTGTTGTACTTCTCAAGACCGTCTACGACTCCCCATGCAACGTTATTTTATTCTTACATTTACCATAACGATTTAAACATATCAACGGTGAATTATCTTATACGCAATTGCAATGCCATTAAATTATTATTAAGTAATAATTATAAGATTCCACGAATACGCAAATTTATCTCCCAATTACCAAATTTGACCGATATATATTCTATCGTATAGTTTCCCCTATCAGTCTCAGAATAAATGTAGATTTCATTTGAATGGAATACGAAAGAAATAGCAGAGTAAGGACGGTTCTCGACGAGAAGACAACGAAATGCGTATAATCTAGCATGCAGCGCGAAAAATCCAGTCGGTAGTGCGACGCTAATCGCGTCGGTCATCATTGTCGTTTTAATAGCGAGTGCGCCCGTGCGCCAGAACGACAAAGAACTTAATGACGACGCTAATGAGAATGCGTAGCGGACCGAACCTTCGGGGCATCCGATTCGTGCGATCATGCACCGACTCGTAATTTCTCGTTTCCCCGGGCCCCCTCGCCGCGGAATAGCCCGGAAGGGTAGAGCAAGAAGAAGAGCGGAGGACGTGGAAAAGAAAGGAGCGACGCGGGTGATTACCATGCGAGAAATCGACGATGCCGTCCGGATCTCTGCCGAGGGGAGGGGAGGGGGGAGGCAAATTCAAAAGCAGGAAACTTGGTAAACGTGTTCGGTGACGCCGATAATGACAAGTCCGTCGCGAGCCTCGCGGTGCATTCATTCGTCCACTAATCATCGGTTCCTCGAAAATCGACGAGACCGGAGGCCTAATGCCGATTTAATGAAATTATAATTCCACGGCGCCACCAAATGATCGGGAAATTAGGAAATGCGTAGCGAGCTCGGTTGATGTCGATATAATCGAGCGATTCTTTGAATACACACTTTGAAATCTCCGCTCTCGAAGCGTCGCGCGTCACCTTCGTGGCAAATTCATTCGGCAATAGCTTTGTGATCTCTGTCGCCGAATTAAATAACGATTCGCATATATTATTCGTAAGGTATTATTTATTTGTCGCAAGCTCGTGATACTTGTACGAAAAAAACGACTGCTTTCCGATATTCTTCATAAATCTCCGACGGCTTACCTCGCGCGCGTTTCAAAAAGTTATAAAGCTCTCCATTATCGTTCCCATTCGTCATTTCTGCTCTGTATTAATCATAATGCCTCCGTAGCAGCGCGAATCCCCGGCCACCGTCTCTCTATCTCTCTCGCTCTCTCGCTCTCTCGCTCTCTCCAGCGACGTCGAAGATCAAATTCGGACGTAAAATCCGGCGCTAGGTACGCTCGATTTTTTATTAGCACCCCGACTCTCTCGGGCTGCTTCGGGAGACCCGTAATAAAGTTACGAAGTTATTTCCAGTTGATTATCGTAAAAGTTCGAGAGCGTGGAGCGATCCGGCGTACCTCCGGGGGACAATCAGTTAAAGAATGCCACTTTGATAGCGTTCGGAGGGCGGCGGGTAGCTCCGCAGGCTCCTACAAAATTTGATGAATCTCGGAGCGGGTCCGCTCGCGCCGGCTCGCGAGTAGAAAAAGTCACATGTTTGGTACGGAGATACTCGGCGGTGGAAAATTGCCCCGAGCGAATCGCTGTGTAAAATATTACAGGCTGCCTTTAGAAAATGAATCGTATAGCGCGAATAAAAAATGCTGCGGGTGAACTGTCGTGCCGTTAGAAGAGATTTTATGAGGAAATCATAAATTATGAAATGAACAGTTCGCGAATATATTAACGTAGACGAGAATAGATATCGCAGGCTAACTCATTTTCTAGAGAAAATGAAGGGAGCGTAATAAAACTTTTAAATTGTCAATCGATGAACCGTGTTAAACGCAGGATAGTTAATAATGGCAGTGTCTTGCGCATAATTCAACAGCGGGAGGTAATAAATAATCAAGCCGCATAGTTGCAAATAACTTGATATCGATAATATAAACGGAGTGGTTCGAAGAAGAGACAAAAGTAATTAACAACCAGCGACCGGCACGCGGTCAAATGACCCTCGACTGACTCGATCCTCAGGCAACGAAGATCCGCGCCCACAGCATCGTGGATCGCTGATTGCGAAATAATTGAATGGTCTGTACGATCGGTCGGTCTCGAATCTATCGGCCTGATTGGCCGAGACACACGATGCGTCGCGGTGACGGGGCAGGATCGGCGAGCGCGGCGAAGGGAAAGTGAAGGATCTGCACAAGGTTCGGTAATGCGTTTTTAAAGACCATTCCTTCGCTGCGGCGCCCCGTGCGTACGTCTCGCAGCCCATACGGGAGGCGGGTGCGACGAGAGAACGAAAGAAAGAGAGAGAGAGAGAGAGAGAGAGAGGGGGGGCAGGAGAAAATCGGCGTAGTGGGCCTCACATCCGTGATGGATCACCGGCACCGATCGGGCCTCCGAACTAATCAATAATCGTGCTGCTTCGACCGCCAGCTATTACCTAGCCCGCAGCGGCGAGATCATCATTTCTCTTGGTCTCTTCCCGCCTATCTCATCCTCTCTCTTCTCCTGGCCCCCGCCTCGTCTCGCGTTTCTATCTCTGTTACTCTCACTCTCTCCTTCTTTCACTTTGTACTTCAGGTAATGACAACTTATCATTATAAACGTATTACACCGAGGTGCTCCGCGCTCACCTGGTCGCGCCTCTCTCCCGCCGTCGCGTCGCTGCTTTTCTTGATGCGAGGAGATAACGCCACTTCCGCGATGATGGCGATCGCTATCGCTATCGCGGCGCAACGAACCCGGATCGATGCGTCGTTACTCAATCGTCGTTATGCTCGAGAGGACGGGAGTTGAACGCAAAAAAAAAAAGTCTGGAAGAAAACTTCACCTGTCTCGCGAATAGCGAGAGTAGTCTAGCGGACGTACTCTG